>NW_027640057.1:0-423000 GCF_949606895.1 Notothenia rossii
AGCGGTCCCAGCCTCGTAGCTGCGAACAGCTGTGATCGCAGGAAAATGCTGTTACAAAGATTTCTCAGTATATCTCCGGGACATTTCCCTGGCTTTCCCACCGTCACAATGGACAAACAAGACATGAAATAACATCAACAGATCAAGACGAAGCGAATGGAAGTACCCCCGGAGTCATAGCATGTGTAAATCGAGACGAAACATCTCTCTCTCCCCCGCCTGCTTGCGAGGGGGAGGGGCAGTTTACACACACACACAGCTGCTGCATGCAGCAACGCACACACAGGGAGGAGATGGCAGAGAGAACGCACTCCCCTGAAAACTCCCCTTGAATTCCTCCAGACTCAGAAAATGTAAAAGTTCACTTTTTGGAGATCCATAGAAAAAGGGTGAAAATGGAAAAAAGCATTCGAAAATAGTGCCTCATAAGGCGGGTAGAGTCCCTTGAAAACTCCCCTTGAATTCCTCCAGACTCAGAAAAAGTCAAAGTTGACTTTTTGGAGATCCATAGAAAAAGGGTGAAAATGAAAAAAAGTACACCACAGCATGGATTCGAACACGCGACCAACCGCATCCAGGGGCGAGTGTTAACACAGTGAGCCACTGGACCTGAGTACTCAAACACGCCTACTTGTGCAGCTTAGACACTCTGAATTCACTAAATGTACAACTTTTTCTCCATCAAAATGAACAAATGAGACATTAAATAACATCTACAGATCAAGACGAAGCGAATGGAAGAAGTCCCAGCCTCGTAGCTGTGAACAGCTGTGATCGCAGGAAAATACTGTTACAAAGATGTATCAGTATATCTCCGGGACATTTCCCTGGCTTTCCCACCGTCACAATGGACAAACGAGACATGAAATAACATCAACAGATCAAGACGAAGCGAATGGAGGTACCCCCGGAGTCATAGCATGTGTACATCGAGACGAAACATCTCTCTCTCCCCCGCCTGCTTGCGAAGGGGAGGGGCAGTTTACACACACACACGCAGCTGCTGCATGCAGCAACGCACACACAGGGAGGAGATGGCAGAGAGAATGCACTCCCCTGAAAACTCCCCTTGAATTCCTCCAGACTCAGAAAATGTAAAAGTTAACTTTTTGGAGATCCATAGAAAAAGGGTGAAAATGGAAAAAAGTATTCGAAAATAGTGCCTCATAAGGCGGGTAGAGTCCCTTGAAAACTCCCCTTGAATTCCTCCAGACTCAGAAAAAGTCAAAGTTGACTTTTTGGAGATCCATAGAAAAAGGGTGAAAATGAAAAAAAGTATGCCACAGCATGGATTCGAACACGCGACCAACCGCATCCAGGGGCGAGCATTAACGCAGTGAGCCACTGGACCTGAGTACTCAAACATGCCTACTTTTGCATCTTAGAAACTCTGAATTCACTAAATGTACAACATTTTCTCCATCAAAATGAACAAATGAGACATTAAATAACATCTACAGATCAAGACGAAGCGAATGGAAGCGGTCCCAGCCTCGTAGCTGTGAACAGCTGTGATCGCAGGAAAATGCTGTTACAAAGATTTCTCAGTATATCTCCGGGACATTTCCCTGTCTTTCCCACCGTCACAATGGACAAACGAGACATGAAATAACATCAACAGATCAAGACGAAGCGAATGGAGGTACCCCCGGAGTCATAGCATGTGTAGATCGAGACGAAACATCTCTCTCTCCCCCGCCTGCTTGCGAGGGGGAGGGGCAGTTTACACACACACGCAGCTGCTGCATGCAGCAACACACACATAGGGAGGAGATGGCAGAGAGAACGCACTCCCCTGAAAACTCCCCTTGAATTCCTCCAGACTCAGAAAATGTAAAAGATCACTTTTTGGAGATCCATAGAAAAAGGGTGAAAATGAAAAAAAGTATGCCACAGCATGGAATCGAACACGCGACCAACCGCATCCAGGGGCGAGCATTAACGCAGTGAGCCACTGGACCTGAGTACTCAAACATGCCTACTTTTGCATCTTAGAAACTCTGAATTCACTAAATGTACAACTTTTTCTCCATCAAAATGAACAACTGAGACATTAAATAACATCTACAGATCAAGACGAAGCGAATGGAAGCGGTCCCATCCTCGTAGCTGCGAACAGCTGTGATCGCAGGAAAATGCTGTTACAAAGATTTCTCAGTATATCTCCGGGACATTTCCCTGGCTTTCCCACCGTCACAATGGACAAACAAGACATGAAATAACATCAACAGATCAAGACGAAGCGAATGGAAGTACCCCCGGAGTCATAATATGTGTAAATCGAGACGAAACATCTCTCTCTCCCCCGCCTGCTTGCGAGGGGGAGGGGCAGTTTACACACACACACAGCTGCTGCATGCAGCCACGCACACACAGGGAGGAGATGGCAGAGAGAACGCACTCCCCTGAAAACTCCCCTTGAATTCCTCCAGACTCAGAAAATGTAAAAGTTCACTTTTTGGAGATCCATAGAAAAAGGGTGAAAATGGAAAAAAGTATTCGAAAATAGTGCCTCATAAGGCGGGTAGAGTCCCTTGAAAACTCCCCTTGAATTCCTCCAGACTCAGAAAAAGTCAAAGTTGACTTTTTGGAGATCCATAGAAAAAGGGTGAAAATGAAAAAAAGTACACCACAGCATGGATTCGAACACGGGACCAACCGCATCCAGGGGCGAGCGTTAACGCAGTGAGCCACTGGACCTGAGTACTCAAACATGCCTACTTGTGCATCTTAGAAACTCTGAATTCACTAAATGTACAACTTTTTCTCCATCAAAATGAACAAATGAGACATTAAATAACATCTACAGATCAAGACGAAGCGAATGGAAGCGGTCCCAGCCTCGTAGCTGTGAACAGCTGTGATCGCAGGAAAATACTGTAACAAAGATTTCTCAGTATATCTCCGGGACATTTCCCTGGCTTTCCCACCGTCACAATGGACAAACGAGACATGAAATAACATCAACAGATCAAGACGAAGCGAATGGAGGTACCCCCGGAGTCATAGCATGTGTAAATCGAGACGAAACATCTCTCTCTCCCCCGCCTGCTTGCGAGGGGGAGGGGCAGTTTACACACACACGCAGCTGCTGCATGCAGCAACACACACACAGGGAGGAGATGGCAGAGAGAACGCACTCCCCTGAAAACTCCCCTTGAATTCCTCCAGACTCAGAAAAAGTCAAAGTTGACTTTTTGGAGATCCATAGAAAAAGGGTGAAAATGAAAAAAAGTATGCCACAGCATGGATTCGAACACGCGACCAACCGCATCCAGGGGCGAGCATTAACGCAGTGAGCCACTGGACCTGAGTACTCAAACATGCCTACTTTTGAATCTTAGAAACTCTGAATTCACTAAATGTACAACTTTTCCTCCATCAAAATGAACAACTGAGACATTAAATAACATCTACAGATCAAGACGAAGCGAATGGAAGCGGTCCCAGCCTCGTAGCTGCGAACAGCTGTGATCGCAGGAAAATGCTGTTACAAAGATTTCTCAGTATATCTCCGGGACATTTCCCTGGCTTTCCCACCGTCACAATGGACAAACAAGACAGGAAATAACATCAACAGATCAAGACGAAGCGAATGGAAGTACCCCCGGAGTCATAGCATGTGTAAATCGAGACGAAACATCTCTCTCTCCCCCGCCTGCTTGCGAGGGGGAGGGGCAGTTTACACACACACACAGCTGCTGCATGCAGCAACGCACACACAGGGAGGAGATGGCAGAGAGAACGCACTCCCCTGAAAACTCCCCTTGAATTCCTCCAGACTCAGAAAATGTAAAAGTTCACTTTTTGGAGATCCATAGAAAAAGGGTGAAAATGGAAAAAAGCATTCGAAAATAGTGCCTCATAAGGCGGGTAGAGTCCCTTGAAAACTCCCCTTGAATTCCTCCAGACTCAGAAAAAGTCAAAGTTGACTTTTTGGAGATCCATAGAAAAAGGGTGAAAATGAAAAAAAGTACACCACAGCATGGATTCGAACACGCGACCAACCGCATCCAGGGGCGAGCGTTAACACAGTGAGCCACTGGACCTGAGTACTCAAACACGCCTACTTGTGCAGCTTAGACACTCTGAATTCACTAAATGTACAACTTTTTCTCCATCAAAATGAACAAATGAGACATTAAATAACATCTACAGATCAAGACGAAGCGAATGGAAGAAGTCCCAGCCTCGTAGCTGTGAACAGCTGTGATCGCAGGAAAATACTGTTACAAAGATGTATCAGTATATCTCCGGGACATTTCCCTGGCTTTCCCACCGTCACAATGGACAAACGAGACATGAAATAACATCAACAGATCAAGACGAAGCGAATGGAGGTACCCCCGGAGTCATAGCATGTGTACATCGAGACGAAACATCTCTCTCTCCCCCGCCTGCTTGCGAAGGGGAGGGGCAGTTTACACACACACACGCAGCTGCTTTATGCAGCAACGCACACACAGGGAGGAGATGGCAGAGAGAATGCACTCCCCTGAAAACTCCCCTTGAATTCCTCCAGACTCAGAAAATGTAAAAGTTCACTTTTTGGAGATCCATAGAAAAAGGGTGAAAATGGAAAAAAGTATTCGAAAATAGTGCCTCATAAGGCGGGTAGAGTCCCTTGAAAACTCCCCTTGAATTCCTCCAGACTCAGAAAAAGTCAAAGTTGACTTTTTGGAGATCCATAGAAAAAGGGTGAAAATGAAAAAAAGTATGCCACAGCATGGATTCGAACACGCGACCAACCGCATCCAGGGGCGAGCATTAACGCAGTGAGCCACTGGACCTGAGTACTCAAACACGCCTACTTGTGCAGCTTAGACACTCTGAATTCACTAAATGTACAACTTTTTCTCCATCAAAATGAACAAATGAGACATTAAATAACATCTACAGATCAAGACGAAGCGAATGGAAGAAGTCCCAGCCTCGTAGCTGTGAACAGCTGTGATCGCAGGAAAATACTGTTACAAAGATGTATCAGTATATCTCCGGGACATTTCCCTGGCTTTCCCACCGTCACAATGGACAAACGAGACATGAAATAACATCAACAGATCAAGACGAAGCGAATGGAAGTACCCCCGGAGTCATAGCATGTGTACATCGAGACGAAACATCTCTCTCTCCCCCGCCTGCTTGCGAAGGGGAGGGGCAGTTTACACACACACACGCAGCTGCTGCATGCAGCAACGCACACACAGGGAGGAGATGGCAGAGAGAATGCACTCCCCTGAAAACTCCCCTTGAATTCCTCCAGACTCAGAAAATGTAAAAGTTCACTTTTTGGAGATCCATAGAAAAAGGGTGAAAATGGAAAAAAGTATTCGAAAATAGTGCCTCATAAGGCGGGTAGAGTCCCTTGAAAACTCCCCTTGAATTCCTCCAGACTCAGAAAAAGTCAAAGTTGACTTTTTGGAGATCCATAGAAAAAGGGTGAAAATGAAAAAAAGTATGCCACAGCATGGATTCGAACACGCGACCAACCGCATCCAGGGGCGAGCATTAACGCAGTGAGCCACTGGACCTGAGTACTCAAACATGCCTACTTTTGCATCTTAGAAACTCTGAATTCACTAAATGTACAACATTTTCTCCATCAAAATGAACAAATGAGACATTAAATAACATCTACAGATCAAGACGAAGCGAATGGAAGCGGTCCCAGCCTCGTAGCTGTGAACAGCTGTGATCGCAGGAAAATGCTGTTACAAAGATTTCTCAGTATATCTCCGGGACATTTCCCTGGCTTTCCCACCATCACAATGGACAAACGAGACATGAAATAACATCAACAGATCAAGACGAAGCGAATGGAGGTACCCCCGGAGTCATAGCATGTGTAAATCGAGACGAAACATCTCTCTCTCCCCCGCCTGCTTGCGAGGGGGAGGGGCAGTTTACACACACACGCAGCTGCTGCATGCAGCAACACACACACAGGGAGGAGATGGCAGAGAGAACGCACTCCCCTGAAAACTCCCCTTGAATTCCTCCAGACTCAGAAAATGTAAAAGATCACTTTTTGGAGATCCATAGAAAAAGGGTGAAAATGAAAAAAAGTATGCCACAGCATGGATTCGAACACGCGACCAACCGCATCCAGGGGCGAGCATTAACGCAGTGAGCCACTGGACCTGAGTACTCAAACATGCCTACTTTTGCATCTTAGAAACTCTGAATTCACTAAATGTACAACTTTTTCTCCATCAAAATGAACAACTGAGACATTAAATAACATCTACAGATCAAGACGAAGCGAATGGAAGCGGTCCCAGCCTCGTAGCTGCGAACAGCTGTGATCGCAGGAAAATGCTGTTACAAAGATTTCTCAGTATATCTCCGGGACATTTCCCTGGCTTTCCCACCATCACAATGGACAAACAAGACATGAAATAACATCAACAGATCAAGACGAAGCGAATGGAAGTACCCCCGGAGTCATAGCATGTGTAAATCGAGACGAAACATCTCTCTCTCCCCCGCCTGCTTGCGAGGGGGAGGGGCAGTTTACACACACACACAGCTGCTGCATGCAGCAACGCACACACAGGGAGGAGATGGCAGAGAGAACGCACTCCCCTGAAAACTCCCCTTGAATTCCTCCAGACTCAGAAAATGTAAAAGTTCACTTTTTGGAGATCCATAGAAAAAGGGTGAAAATGGAAAAAAGCATTCGAAAATAGTGCCTCATAAGGCGGGTAGAGTCCCTTGAAAACTCCCCTTGAATTCCTCCAGACTCAGAAAAAGTCAAAGTTGACTTTTTGGAGATCCATAGAAAAAGGGTGAAAATGAAAAAAAGTACACCACAGCATGGATTCGAACACGCGACCAACCGCATCCAGGGGCGAGCGTTAACACAGTGAGCCACTGGACCTGAGTACTCAAACACGCCTACTTGTGCAGCTTAGACACTCTGAATTCACTAAATGTACAACTTTTTCTCCATCAAAATGAACAAATGAGACATTAAATAACATCTACAGATCAAGACGAAGCGAATGGAAGAAGTCCCAGCCTCGTAGCTGTGAACAGCTGTGATCGCAGGAAAATACTGTTACAAAGATTTCTCAGTATATCTCCGGGACATTTCCCTGGCTTTCCCACCGTCACAATGGACAAACGAGACATGAAATAACATCAACAGATCAAGACGAAGCGAATGGAGGTACCCCCGGAGTCATAGCATGTGTACATCGAGACGAAACATCTCTCTCTCCCCCGCCTGCTTGCGAAGGGGAGGGGCAGTTTACACACACACACGCAGCTGCTGCATGCAGCAACGCACACACAGGGAGGAGATGGCAGAGAGAATGCACTCCCCTGAAAACTCCCCTTGAATTCCTCCAGACTCAGAAAATGTAAAAGTTCACTTTTTGGAGATCCATAGAAAAAGGGTGAAAATGGAAAAAAGTATTCGAAAATAGTGCCTCATAAGGCGGGTAGAGTCCCTTGAAAACTCCCCTTGAATTCCTCCAGACTCAGAAAAAGTCAAAGTTGACTTTTTGGAGATCCATAGAAAAAGGGTGAAAATGAAAAAAAGTATGCCACAGCATGGATTCGAACACGCGACCAACCGCATCCAGGGGCGAGCATTAACGCAGTGAGCCACTGGACCTGAGTACTCAAACATGCCTACTTTTGCATCTTAGAAACTCTGAATTCACTAAATGTACAACATTTTCTCCATCAAAATGAACAAATGAGACATTAAATAACATCTACAGATCAAGACGAAGCGAATGGAAGCGGTCCCAGCCTCGTAGCTGTGAACAGCTGTGATCGCAGGAAAATGCTGTTACAAAGATTTCTCAGTATATCTCCGGGACATTTCCCTGGCTTTCCCACCATCACAATGGACAAACGAGACATGAAATAACATCAACAGATCAAGACGAAGCGAATGGAGGTACCCCCGGAGTCATAGCATGTGTAAATCGAGACGAAACATCTCTCTCTCCCCCGCCTGCTTGCGAGGGGGAGGGGCAGTTTACACACACACGCAGCTGCTGCATGCAGCAACACACACACAGGGAGGAGATGGCAGAGAGAACGCACTCCCATGAAAACTCCCCTTGAATTCCTCCAGACTCAGAAAATGTAAAAGATCACTTTTTGGAGATCCATAGAAAAAGGGTGAAAATGAAAAAAAGTATGCCACAGCATGGATTCGAACACGCGACCAACCGCATCCAGGGGCGAGCGTTAACGCAGTGAGCCACTGGACCTGAGTACTCAAACATGCCTACTTTTGCATCTTAGAAACTCTGAATTCACTAAATGTACAACTTTTTCTCCATCAAAATGAACAACTGAGACATTAAATAACATCTACAGATCAAGACGAAGCGAATGGAAGCGGTCCCAGCCTCGTAGCTGCGAACAGCTGTGATCGCAGGAAAATGCTGTTACAAAGATTTCTCAGTATATCTCCGGGACATTTCCCTGGCTTTCCCACCGTCACAATGGACAAACAAGACATGAAATAACATCAACAGATCAAGACGAAGCGAATGGAAGTACCCCCGGAGTCATAGCATGTGTAAATCGAGACGAAACATCTCTCTCTCCCCCGCCTGCTTGCGAGGGGGAGGGGCAGTTTACACACACACACAGCTGCTGCATGCAGCAACGCACACACAGGGAGGAGATGGCAGAGAGAACGCACTCCCCTGAAAACTCCCCTTGAATTCCTCCAGACTCAGAAAATGTAAAAGTTCACTTTTTGGAGATCCATAGAAAAAGGGTGAAAATGGAAAAAAGCATTCGAAAATAGTGCCTCATAAGGCGGGTAGAGTCCCTTGAAAACTCCCCTTGAATTCCTCCAGACTCAGAAAAAGTCAAAGTTGACTTTTTGGAGATCCATAGAAAAAGGGTGAAAATGAAAAAAAGTACACCACAGCATGGATTCGAACACGCGACCAACCGCATCCAGGGGCGAGCGTTAACGCAGTGAGCCACTGGACCTGAGTACTCAAACATGCCTACTTGTGCATCTTAGAAACTCTGAATTCACTAAATGTACAACTTTTTCTCCATCAAAATGAACAACTGAGACATTAAATAACATCTACAGATCAAGACGAAGCGAATGGAAGCGGTCCCAGCCTCGTAGCTGCGAACAGCTGTGATCGCAGGAAAATGCTGTTACAAAGATTTCTCAGTATATCTCCGGGACATTTCCCTGGCTTTCCCACCATCACAATGGACAAACGAGACATGAAATAACATCAACAGATCAAGACGAAGCGAATGGAGGTACCCCCAGAGTCATAGCATGTGTAAATCGAGACGAAACATCTCTCTCTCCCCCGCCTGCTTGCGAGGGGAAGGGGCAGTTTACACACACACGCAGCTGCTGCATGCAGCAACACACACACAGGGAGGAGATGGCAGAGAGAACGCACTCCCCTGAAAACTCCCCTTGAATTCCTCCAGACTCAGAAAATGTAAAAGATCACTTTTTGGAGATCCATAGAAAAAGGGTGAAAATGAAAAAAAGTATGCCACAGCATGGATTCGAACACGCGACCAACCGCATCCAGGGGCGAGCATTAACGCAGTGAGCCACTGGACCTGAGTACTCAAACATGCCTACTTTTGCATCTTAGAAACTCTGAATTCACTAAATGTACAACTTTTTCTCCATCAAAATGAACAACTGAGACATTAAATAACATCTACAGATCAAGACGAAGCGAATGGAAGCGGTCCCAGCCTCGTAGCTGCGAACAGCTGTGATCGCAGGAAAATGCTGTTACAAAGATTTCTCAGTATATCTCCGGGACATTTCCCTGGCTTTCCCACCGTCACAATGGACAAACAAGACATGAAATAACATCAACAGATCAAGACGAAGCGAATGGAAGTACCCCCGGAGTCATAGCATGTGTAAATCGAGCCGAAATATCTCTCTCTCCCCCGCCTGCTTGCGAGGGGGAGGGGCAGTTTACACACACACACAGCTGCTGCATGCAGCAACGCACACACAGGGAGGAGATGGCAGAGAGAACGCACTCCCCTGAAAACTCCCCTTGAATTCCTCCAGACTCAGAAAATGTAAAAGTTCACTTTTTGGAGATCCATAGAAAAAGGGTGAAAATGGAAAAAAGCATTCGAAAATAGTGCCTCATAAGGCGGGTAGAGTCCCTTGAAAACTCCCCTTGAATTCCTCCAGACTCAGAAAAAGTCAAAGTTGACTTTTTGGAGATCCATAGAAAAAGGGTGAAAATGAAAAAAAGTACACCACAGCATGGATTCGAACACGCGACCAACCGCATCCAGGGGCGAGCGTTAACGCAGTGAGCCACTGGACCTGAGTACTCAAACATGCCTACTTGTGCATCTTAGAAACTCTGAATTCACTAAATGTACAACTTTTTCTCCATCAAAATGAACAACTGAGACATTAAATAACATCTACAGATCAAGACGAAGCGAATGGAAGCGGTCCCAGCCTCGTAGCTGCGAACAGCTGTGATCGCAGGAAAATGCTGTTACAAAGATTTCTCAGTATATCTCCGGGACATTTCCCTGGCTTTCCCACCATCACAATGGACAAACGAGACATGAAATAACATCAACAGATCAAGACGAAGCGAATGGAGGTACCCCCAGAGTCATAGCATGTGTAAATCGAGACGAAACATCTCTCTCTCCCCCGCCTGCTTGCGAGGGGAAGGGGCAGTTTACACACACACGCAGCTGCTGCATGCAGCAACACACACACAGGGAGGAGATGGCAGAGAGAACGCACTCCCCTGAAAACTCCCCTTGAATTCCTCCAGACTCAGAAAATGTAAAAGATCACTTTTTGGAGATCCATAGAAAAAGGGTGAAAATGAAAAAAAGTATGCCACAGCATGGATTCGAACACGCGACCAACCGCATCCAGGGGCGAGCATTAACGCAGTGAGCCACTGGACCTGAGTACTCAAACATGCCTACTTTTGCATCTTAGAAACTCTGAATTCACTAAATGTACAACTTTTTCTCCATCAAAATGAACAACTGAGACATTAAATAACATCTACAGATCAAGACGAAGCTAATGGAAGCGGTCCCAGCCTCGTAGCTGCGAACAGCTGTGATCGCAGGAAAATGCTGTTACAAAGATTTCTCAGTATATCTCCGGGACATTTCCCTGGCTTTCCCACCGTCACAATGGACAAACAAGACATGAAATAACATCAACAGATCAAGACGAAGCGAATGGAAGTACCCCCGGAGTCATAGCATGTGTAAATCGAGCCGAAATATCTCTCTCTCCCCCGCCTGCTTGCGAGGGGGAGGGGCAGTTTACACACACACACAGCTGCTGCATGCAGCAACGCACACACAGGGAGGAGATGGCAGAGAGAACGCACTCCCCTGAAAACTCCCCTTGAATTCCTCCAGACTCAGAAAATGTAAAAGTTCACTTTTTGGAGATCCATAGAAAAAGGGTGAAAATGGAAAAAAGCATTCGAAAATAGTGCCTCATAAGGCGGGTAGAGTCCCTTGAAAACTCCCCTTGAATTCCTCCAGACTCAGAAAAAGTCAAAGTTGACTTTTTGGAGATCCATAGAAAAAGGGTGAAAATGAAAAAAAGTATGCCACAGCATGGATTCGAACACGCGACCAACCGCATCCAGGGGCGAGCATTAACGCAGTGAGCCACTGGACCTGAGTACTCAAACATGCCTACTTTTGCATCTTAGAAACTCTGAATTCACTAAATGTACAACATTTTCTCCATCAAAATGAACAAATGAGACATTAAATAACATCTACAGATCAAGACGAAGCGACTGGAAGCGGTCCCAGCCTCGTAGCTGTGAACAGCTGTGATCGCAGGAAAATGCTGTTACAAAGATTTCTCAGTATATCTCCGGGACATTTCCCTGTCTTTCCCACCGTCACAATGGACAAACGAGACATGAAATAACATCAACAGATCAAGACGAAGCGAATGGAGGTACCCCCGGAGTCATAGCATGTGTAAATCGAGACGAAACATCTCTCTCTCCCCCGCCTGCTTGCGAGGGGGAGGGGCAGTTTACACACACACGCAGCTGCTGCATGCAGCAACACACACATAGGGAGGAGATGGCAGAGAGAACGCACTCCCCTGAAAACTCCCCTTGAATTCCTCCAGACTCAGAAAATGTAAAAGATCACTTTTTGGAGATCCATAGAAAAAGGGTGAAAATGAAAAAAAGTATGCCACAGCATGGATTCGAACACGCGACCAACCGCATCCAGGGGCGAGCATTAACGCAGTGAGCCACTGGACCTGAGTACTCAAACATGCCTACTTTTGCATCTTAGAAACTCTGAATTCACTAAATGTACAACTTTTTCTCCATCAAAATGAACAACTGAGACATTAAATAACATCTACAGATCAAGACGAAGCGAATGGAAGCGGTCCCAGCCTCGTAGCTGCGAACAGCTGTGATCGCAGGAAAATGCTGTTACAAAGATTTCTCAGTATATCTCCGGGACATTTCCCTGGCTTTCCCACCGTCACAATGGACAAACAAGACATGAAATAACATCAACAGATCAAGACGAAGCGAATGGAAGTACCCCCGGAGTCATAGCATGTGTAAATCGAGACGAAACATCTCTCTCTCCCCCGCCTGCTTGCGAGGGGGAGGGGCAGTTTACACACACACACACAGCTGCTGCATGCAGCAACGCACACACAGGGAGGAGATGGCAGAGAGAACGCACTCCCCTGAAAACTCCCCTTGAATTCCTCCAGACTCAGAAAATGTAAAAGTTCACTTTTTGGAGATCCATAGAAAAAGGGTGAAAATGGAAAAAAGTATTCGAAAATAGTGCCTCATAAGGCGGGTAGAGTCCCTTGAAAACTCCCCTTGAATTCCTCCAGACTCAGGAAAAGTCAAAGTTGACTTTTTGGAGATCCATAGAAAAAGGGTGAAAATTAAAAAAAGTACACCACAGCATGGATTCGAACACGCGACCAACAGCATCCAGGGGCGAGCATTAACGCAGTGAGCCACTGGACCTGAGTACTCAAACATGCCTACTTTTGCATCTTAGAAACTCTGAATTCACTAAATGTACAACTTTTTCTCCATCAAAATGAACAACTGAGACATTAAATAACATCTACAGATCAAGACGAAGCGAATGGAAGCGGTCCCAGCCTCGTAGCTGCGAACAGCTGTGATCGCAGGAAAATGCTGTTACAAAGATTTCTCAGTATATCTCCGGGACATTTCCCTGGCTTTCCCACCGTCACAATGGACAAACAAGACATGAAATAACATCAACAGATCAAGACGAAGCGAATGGAAGTACCCCCGGAGTCATAGCATGTGTAAATCGAGACGAAACATCTCTCTCTCCCCCGCCTGCTTGCGAGGGGGAGGGGCAGTTTACACACACACACACAGCTGCTGCATGCAGCAACGCACACACAGGGAGGAGATGGCAGAGAGAACGCACTCCCCTGAAAACTCCCCTTGAATTCCTCCAGACTCAGAAAATGTAAAAGTTCACTTTTTGGAGATCCATAGAAAAAGGGTGAAAATGGAAAAAAGTATTCGAAAATAGTGCCTCATAAGGCGGGTAGAGTCCCTTGAAAACTCCCCTTGAATTCCTCCAGACTCAGAAAAAGTCAAAGTTGACTTTTTGGAGATCCATAGAAAAAGGGTGAAAATGAAAAAAAGTACACCACAGCATGGATTCGAACACGCGACCAACCGCATCCAGGTGCGAGCGTTAACGCAGTGAGCCACTGGACCTGAGTACTCAAACATGCCTACTTGTGCATCTTAGAAACTCTGAATTCACTAAATGTACAACTTTTTCTCCATCAAAATGAACAACTGAGACATTAAATAACATCTACAGATCAAGACGAAGCGAATTGAAGCGGTCCCAGCCTCGTAGCTGCGAACAGCTGTGATCGCAGGAAAATGCTGTTACAAAGATTTCTCAGTATATCTCCGGGACATTTCCCTGGCTTTCCCACCATCACAATGGACAAACGAGACATGAAATAACATCAACAGATCAAGACGAAGCGAATGGAGGTACCCCCGGAGTCATAGCATGTGTAAATCGAAACGAAACATCTCTCTCTCCCCCGCCTGCTTGCGAGGGGGAGGGGCAGTTTACACACACACGCAGCTGCTGCATGCAGCAACACACACACAGGGAGGAGATGGCAGAGAGAACGCACTCCCCTGAAAACTCCCCTTGAATTCCTCCAGACTCAGAAAATGTAAAAGTTCACTTTTTGGAGATCCATAGAAAAAGGGTGAAAATGGAAAAAAGTATTCGAAAATAGTGCCTCATAAGGCGGGTAGAGTCCCTTGAAAACTCCCCTTGAATTCCTCCAGACTCAGAAAAAGTCAAAGTTGACTTTTTGGAGATCCATAGAAAAAGGGTGAAAATGAAAAAAAGTATGCCACAGCATGGATTCGAACACGCGACCAACCGCATCCAGGGGCGAGCATTAACGCAGTGAGCCACTGGACCTGAGTACTCAAACATGCCTACTTTTGCATCTTAGAAACTCTGAATTCACTAAATGTACAACATTTTCTCCATCAAAATGAACAAATGAGACATTAAATAACATCTACAGATCAAGACGAAGCGAATGGAAGCGGTCCCAGCCTCGTAGCTGTGAACAGCTGTGATCGCAGGAAAATGCTGTTACAAAGATTTCTCAGTATATCTCCGGGACATTTCCCTGTCTTTCCCACCGTCACAATGGACAAACGAGACATGAAATAACATCAACAGATCAAGACGAAGCGAATGGAGGTACCCCCGGAGTCATAGCATGTGTAAATCGAGACGAAACATCTCTCTCTCCCCCGCCTGCTTGCGAGGGGGAGGGGCAGTTTACACACACACGCAGCTGCTGCATGCAGCAACACACACATAGGGAGGAGATGGCAGAGAGAACGCACTCCCCTGAAAACTCCCCTTGAATTCCTCCAGACTCAGAAAATGTAAAAGATCACTTTTTGGAGATCCATAGAAAAAGGGTGAAAATGAAAAAAAGTATGCCACAGCATGGATTCGAACACGCGACCAACCGCATCCAGGGGCGAGCATTAACGCAGTGAGCCACTGGACCTGAGTACTCAAACATGCCTACTTTTGCATCTTAGAAACTCTGAATTCACTAAATGTACAACTTTTTCTCCATCAAAATGAACAACTGAGACATTAAATAACATCTACAGATCAAGACGAAGCGAATGGAAGCGGTCCCAGCCTCGTAGCTGCGAACAGCTGTGATCGCAGGAAAATGCTGTTACAAAGATTTCTCAGTATATCTCCGGGACATTTCCCTGGCTTTCCCACCGTCACAATGGACAAACAAGACATGAAATAACATCAACAGATCAAGACGAAGCGAATGGAAGTACCCCCGGAGTCATAGCATGTGTAAATCGAGCCGAAATATCTCTCTCTCCCCCGCCTGCTTGCGAGGGGGAGGGGCAGTTTACACACACACACAGCTGCTGCATGCAGCAACGCACACACAGGGAGGAGATGGCAGAGAGAACGCACTCCCCTGAAAACTCCCCTTGAATTCCTCCAGACTCAGAAAATGTAAAAGTTCACTTTTTGGAGATCCATAGAAAAAGGGTGAAAATGGAAAAAAGCATTCGAAAATAGTGCCTCATAAGGCGGGTAGAGTCCCTTGAAAACTCCCCTTGAATTCCTCCAGACTCAGAAAAAGTCAAAGTTGACTTTTTGGAGATCCATAGAAAAAGGGTGAAAATGAAAAAAAGTACACCACAGCATGGATTCGAACACGCGACCAACCGCATCCAGGGGCGAGCGTTAACACAGTGAGCCACTGGACCTGAGTACTCAAACACGCCTACTTGTGCAGCTTAGACACTCTGAATTCACTAAATGTACAACTTTTTCTCCATCAAAATGAACAAATGAGACATTAAATAACATCTACAGATCAAGACGAAGCGAATGGAAGAAGTCCCAGCCTCGTAGCTGTGAACAGCTGTGATCGCAGGAAAATACTGTTACAAAGATTTCTCAGTATATCTCCGGGACATTTCCCTGGCTTTCCCACCGTCACAATGGACGAACGAGACATGAAATAACATCAACAGATCAAGACGAAGCGAATGGAGGTACCCCCGGAGTCATAGCATGTGTAAATCGAAACGAAACATCTCTCTCTCCCCCGCCTGCTTGCGAGGGGGAGGGGCAGTTTACACACACACGCAGCTGCTGCATGCAGCAACACACACACAGGGAGGAGATGGCAGAGAGAACGCACTCCCCTGAAAACTCCCCTTGAATTCCTCCAGACTCAGAAAATGTAAAAGTTCACTTTTTGGAGATCCATAGAAAAAGGGTGAAAATGGAAAAAAGTATTCGAAAATAGTGCCTCATAAGGCGGGTAGAGTCCCTTGAAAACTCCCCTTGAATTCCTCCAGACTCAGAAAAAGTCAAAGTTGACTTTTTGGAGATCCATAGAAAAAGGGTGAAAATGAAAAAAAGTATGCCACAGCATGGATTCGAACACGCGACCAACCGCATCCAGGGGCGAGCATTAACGCAGTGAGCCACTGGACCTGAGTACTCAAACATGCCTACTTTTGCATCTTAGAAACTCTGAATTCACTAAATGTACAACATTTTCTCCATCAAAATGAACAAATGAGACATTAAATAACATCTACAGATCAAGACGAAGCGAATGGAAGCGGTCCCAGCCTCGTAGCTGTGAACAGCTGTGATCGCAGGAAAATGCTGTTACAAAGATTTCTCAGTATATCTCCGGGACATTTCCCTGTCTTTCCCACCGTCACAATGGACAGACGAGACATGAAATAACATCAACAGATCAAGACGAAGCGAATGGAGGTACCCCCGGAGTCATAGCATGTGTAAATCGAGACGAAACATCTCTCTCTCCCCCGCCTGCTTGCGAGGGGGAGGGGCAGTTTACACACACACGCAGCTGCTGCATGCAGCAACACACACATAGGGAGGAGATGGCAGAGAGAACGCACTCCCCTGAAAACTCCCCTTGAATTCCTCCAGACTCAGAAAATGTAAAAGATCACTTTTTGGAGATCCATAGAAAAAGGGTGAAAATGAAAAAAAGTATGCCACAGCATGGATTCGAACACGCGACCAACCGCATCCAGGGGCGAGCATTAACGCAGTGAGCCACTGGACCTGAGTACTTAAACATGCCTACTTTTGCATCTTAGAAACTCTGAATTCACTAAATGTACAACTTTTTCTCCATCAAAATGAACAACTGAGACATTAAATAACATCTACAGATCAAGACGAAGCGAATGGAAGCGGTCCCAGCCTCGTAGCTGCGAACAGCTGTGATCGCAGGAAAATGCTGTTACAAAGATTTCTCAGTATATCTCCGGGACATTTCCCTGGCTTTCCCACCGTCACAATGGACAAACAAGACATGAAATAACATCAACAGATCAAGACGAAGCGAATGGAAGTACCCCCGGAGTCATAGCATGTGTAAATCGAGACGAAACATATCTCTCTCCCCCGCCTGCTTGCGAGGGGGAGGGGCAGTTTACACACACACACAGCTGCTGCATGCAGCAACGCACACACAGGGAGGAGATGGCAGAGAGAACGCACTCCCCTGAAAACTCCCCTTGAATTCCTCCAGTCTCAGAAAATGTAAAAGTTCACTTTTTGGAGATCCATAGAAAAAGGGTGAAAATGGAAAAAAGTATTCGAAAATAGTGCCTCATAAGGCGGGTAGAGTCCCTTGAAAACTCCCCTTGAATTCCTCCAGACTCAGAAAAAGTCAAAGTTGACTTTTTGGAGATCCATAGAAAAAGGGTGAAAATGAAAAAAAGTACACCACAGCATGGATTCGAACACGCGACCAACCGCATCCAGGGGCGAGCATTAACGCAGTGAGCCACTGGACCTGAGTACTCAAACATGCCTACTTTTGCATCTTAGAAACTCTGAATTCACTAAATGTACAACTTTTTCTCCATCAAAATGAACAACTGAGACATTAAATAACATCTACAGATCAAGACGAAGCGAATGGAAGCGGTCCCAGCCTCGTAGCTGCGAACAGCTGTGATCGCAGGAAAATGCTGTTACAAAGATTTCTCAGTATATCTCCGGGACATTTCCCTGGCTTTCCCACCGTCACAATGGACAAACAAGACATGAAATAACATCAACAGATCAAGACGAAGCGAATGGAAGTACCCCCGGAGTCATAGCATGTGTAAATCGAGACGAAACATCTCTCTCTCCCCCGCCTGCTTGCGAGGGGGAGGGGCAGTTTACACACACACACACAGCTGCTGCATGCAGCAACGCACACACAGGGAGGAGATGGCAGAGAGAACGCACTCCCCTGAAAACTCCCCTTGAATTCCTCCAGACTCAGAAAATGTAAAAGTTCACTTTTTGGAGATCCATAGAAAAAGGGTGAAAATGGAAAAAAGTATTCGAAAATAGTGCCTCATAAGGCGGGTAGAGTCCCTTGAAAACTCCCCTTGAATTCCTCCAGACTCAGAAAAAGTCAAAGTTGACTTTTTGGAGATCCATAGAAAAAGGGTGAAAATGAAAAAAAGTACACCACAGCATGGATTCGAACACGCGACCAACCGCATCCAGGGGCGAGCGTTAACGCAGTGAGCCACTGGACCTGAGTACTCAAACATGCCTACTTGTGCATCTTAGAAACTCTGAATTCACTAAATGTACAACTTTTTCTCCATCAAAATGAACAACTGAGACATTAAATAACATCTACAGATCAAGACGAAGCGAATTGAAGCGGTCCCAGCCTCGTAGCTGCGAACAGCTGTGATCGCAGGAAAATGCTGTTACAAAGATTTCTCAGTATATCTCCGGGACATTTCCCTGGCTTTCCCACCATCACAATGGACAAACGAGACATGAAATAACATCAACAGATCAAGACGAAGCGAATGGAGGTACCCCCGGAGTCATAGCATGTGTAAATCGAAACGAAACATCTCTCTCTCCCCCGCCTGCTTGCGAGGGGGAGGGGCAGTTTACACACACACGCAGCTGCTGCATGCAGCAACACACACACAGGGAGGAGATGGCAGAGAGAACGCACTCCCCTGAAAACTCCCCTTGAATTCCTCCAGACTCAGAAAATGTAAAAGTTCACTTTTTGGAGATCCATAGAAAAAGGGTGAAAATGGAAAAAAGTATTCGAAAATAGTGCCTCATAAGGCGGGTAGAGTCCCTTGAAAACTCCCCTTGAATTCCTCCAGACTCAGAAAAAGTCAAAGTTGACTTTTTGGAGATCCATAGAAAAAGGGTGAAAATGAAAAAAAGTATGCCACAGTATGGATTCGAACACGCGACCAACCGCATCCAGGGGCGAGCATTAACGCAGTGAGCCACTGGACCTGAGTACTCAAACATGCCTACTTTTGCATCTTAGAAACTCTGAATTCACTAAATGTACAACTTTTTCTCCATCAAAATGAACAAATGAGACATTAAATAACATCTACAGATCAAGACGAAACGAATGGAAGCGGTCCCAGCCTCGTAGCTGCGAACAGCTGTGATCGCAGGAAAATGCTGTTCCAAAGATTTCTCAGTATATCTCCGGGACATTTCCCTGGCTTTGCCACCGTCACAATGGACAAATGAGACATGAAATAACATCAACAGATCAAGACGAAGCGAATGGAAGTACCCCCGGAGTCATAGCATGTGTAAATCGAGACGAAACATCTCTCTCTCCCCCGCCTGCTTGCGAAGGGGAGGGGCAGTTTACACACACACACGCAGCTGCTGCATGCAGCAACGCACACAGAGGGAGGAGATGGCAGAGAGAATGCACTCCCCTGAAAACTCCCCTTGAATTCCTCCAGACTCAGAAAATGTAAAAGTTCACTTTTTGGAGATCCATAGAAAAAGGGTGAAAATGGAAAAAAGTATTCGAAAATAGTGCCTCATAAGGCGGGTAGAGTCTCTTGAAAACTCCCCTTGAATTCCTCCAGACTCAGAAAAAGTCAAAGTTGACTTTTTGGAGATCCATAGAAAAAGGGTGAAAATGAAAAAAAGTATGCCACAGTATGGATTCGAACACAGCGACCAACCGCATCCAGGGGCGAGCATTAACGCAGTGAGCCACTGGACCTGAGTACTCAAACATGCCTACTTTTGCATCTTAGAAACTCTGAATTCACTAAATGTACAACTTTTTCTCCATCAAAATGAACAAATGAGACATGAAATAACATCTACAGATCAAGACGAAGCGAATGGAAGCGGTCCCAGCCTCGTAGCTGTGAACAGCTGTGATCGCAGGAAAATGCTGTTACAAAGATTTCTCAGTATATCTCCGGGACATTTCCCTGGCTTTCCCACCGTCACAATGGACAAACGAGACATGAAATAACATCAACAGATCAAGACGAAGCGAATGGAAGTACCCCGGAGTCATAGAATGTGTAAATCGAGACGAAACATCTCTCTCTCCCCCGCCTGCTTGCGAGGGGGAGCGGCAGTTTACACACACACACAGCTGCTGCATGCAGCAACGCACACACAGGGAGGAGATGGCAGAGAGAACGCACTCCCCTGAAAACTCCCCTTGAATTCCTCCAGACTCAGAAAATGTAAAAGTTCACTTTTTGGAGATCCATAGAAAAAGGGTGAAAATGGAAAAAAGTATTCAAAAATAGTGCCTCATAAGGCGGGTAGAGTCCCTTGAAAACTCCCCTTGAATTCCTCCAGACTCAGAAAAAGTCAAAGTTGACTTTTTGGAGATCCATAGAAAAAGGGTGAAAATGAAAAAAAGTATGCTACAGCATGGATTCGAACACGCGACCAACCGCATCCAGGGGCGAGCGTTAACGCAGTGAGCCACTGGACCTGAGTACTCAAACATGCCTACTTGTGCATCTTAGATACTCTGAATTCACTAAATGTACAACTTTTTCTCCATCAAAATGAACAAATGAGACATTAAATAACATCTACAGATCAAGACGAAGCGAATGGAAGCGGTCCCAGCCTCGTAGCTGCGAACAGCTGTGATCGCAGGAAAATGCTGTTCCAAAGATTTCTCAGTATATCTCCGGGACATTTCCCTGGCTTTGCCACCGTCACAATGGACAAATGAGACATGAAATAACATCAACAGATCAAGACGAAGCGAATGGAAGTACCCCCGGAGTCATAGCATGTGTAAATCGAGACGAAACATCTCTCTCTCCCCCGGCCTGCTTGCGAAGGGGAGGGGCAGTTACACACACACACGCAGCTGCTGCATGCAGCAACGCACACAGAGGGAGGAGATGGCAGAGAGAACGCACTCCCCTGAAAACTCCCCTTGAATTCCTCCAGACTCAGAAAATGTAAAAGTTCACTTTTTGGAGATCCATAGAAAAAGGGTGAAAATGGAAAAAAGCATTCGAAAATAGTGCCTCATAAGGCGGGTAGAGTCCCTTGAAAACTCCCCTTGAATTCCTCCAGACTCAGAAAAAGTCAAAGTTGACTTTTTGGAGATCCATAGAAAAAGGGTGAAAATGAAAAAAAGTACACCACAGCATGGATTCGCACACGCGACCAACCGCATCCAGGGGCGAGCGTTAACACAGTGAGCCACTGGACCTGAGTACTCAAACATGCCTACTTTTGCATCTTAGAAACTCTGAATTCACTAAATGTACAACTTTTTCTCCATCAAAATGAACAAATGAGACATTAAATAACATCTACAGATCAAGACGAAGCGAATGGAAGCGGTCCCAGCCTCGTAGCTGCGAACAGCTGTGATCGCAGGAAAATGCTGTTACAAAGATTTCTCAGTATATCTCCGGGACATTTCCCAGGCTTTCCCACCGTCACAATGGACAAACGAGACATGAAATAACATCAACAGATCAAGACGAAGCGAATGGAGGTACCCCCGGAGTCATAGCATGTGTAAATCGAGACGAAACATCTCTCTCTCCCCCGCCTGCTTGCGAGGGGGAGGGGCAGTTTACACACACACGCAGCTGCTGCATGCAGCAACACACACACAGGGAGGAGATGGCAGAGAGAACGCACTCCCCTGAAAACTCCCCTTGAATTCCTCCAGACTCAGAAAAAGTCAAAGTTGACTTTTTGGAGATCCATAGAAAAAGGGTGAAAATGAAAAAAAGTATGCCACAGTATGGATTCGAACACGCGACCAACCGCATCCAGGGGCGAGCATTAACGCAGTGAGCCACTGGACCTGAGTACTCAAACATGCCTACTTTTGCATCTTAGAAACTCTGAATTCACTAAATGTACAACTTTTTCTCCATCAAAATGAACAAATGAGACATGAAATAACATCTACAGATCAAGACGAAGCGAATGGAAGCGGTCCCAGCCTCGTAGCTGTGAACAGCTGTGATCGCAGGAAAATACTGTTACAAAGATTTCTCAGTATATCTCCGGGACATTTCCCTGGCTTTGCCACCGTCACAATGGACAAACGAGACATGAAATAACATCAACAGATCAAGACGAAGCGAATGGAAGTACCCCCGGAGTCATAGCATGTGTAAATCGAGACGAAACATCTCTCTCTCCCCCGCCTGCTTGCGAAGGGGAGGGGCAGTTTACACACACACACGCAGCTGCTGCATGCAGCAACGCACACAGAGGGAGGAGATGGCAGAGAGAATGCACTCCCCTGAAAACTCCCCTTGAATTCCTCCAGACTCAGAAAATGTAAAAGTTCACTTTTTGGAGATCCATAGAAAAAGGGTGAAAATGGAAAAAAGTATTCGAAAATAGTGCCTCATAAGGCGGGTAGAGTCCCTTGACAACTCCCCTTGAATTCCTCCAGACTCAGAAAAAGTCAAAGTTGACTTTTTGGAGATCCATAGAAAAAGGGTGAAAATGAAAAAAAGTATGCCACAGTATGGATTCGAACACGCGACCAACCGCATCCAGGGGCGAGCATTAACGCAGTGAGCCACTGGACCTGAGTACTCAAACATGCCTACTTTTGCATCTTAGAAACTCTGAATTCACTAAATGTACAACTTTTTCTCCATCAAAATGAACAAATGAGACATGAAATAACATCTACAGATCAAGACGAAGCGAATGGAAGCGGTCCCAGCCTCGTAGCTGTGAACAGCTGTGATCGCAGGAAAATGCTGTTACAAAGATTTCTCAGTATATCTCCGGGACATTTCCCTGGCTTTGCCACCGTCACAATGGACAAACGAGACATGAAATAACATCAACAGATCAAGACGAAGCGAATGGAAGTACCCCCGGAGTCATAGCATGTGTAAATCGAGAGGAAACATCTCTCTCTCCCCCGCCTGCTTGCGAGGGGGAGGGGCAGTTTACACACACACGCAGCTGCTGCATGCAGCAACACACACACAGGGAGGAGATGGCAGAGAGAACGCACTCCCCTGAAAACTCCCCTTGAATTCCTCCAGACTCAGAAAATGTAAAAGTTCACTTTTTGGAGATCCATAGAAAAAGGGTGAAAATGGAAAAAAGTATTCGAAAATAGTGCCTCATAAGGCGGGTAGAGTCCCTTGAAAACTCCCCTTGAATTCCTCCAGACTCAGAAAAAGTCAAAGTTGACTTTTTGGAGATCCATAGAAAAAGGGTGAAAATGAAAAAAAGTACACCACAGCATGGATTCGAACACGCGACCAACCGCATCCAGGGGCGAGCGTTAACGCAGTGAGCCACTGGACCTGAGTACTCAAACATGGCTACTTGTGCATCTTAGAAACTCTGAATTCACTAAATGTACAACTTTTTCTCCATCAAAATGAACAAATGAGACATTAAATAACATCTACAGATCAAGACGAAGCGAATTGAAGCGGTCCCAGCCTCGTAGCTGTGAACAGCTGTGATCGCAGGAAAATGCTGTTACAAAGATTTCTCAGTATATCTCCGGGACATTTCCCTGGCTTTCCCACCGTCACAATGGACAAACGAGACATGAAATAACATCAACAGATCAAGACGAAGCGAATGGAGGTACCCCCGGAGTCATAGCATGTGTAAATCGAGACGAAACATCTCTCTCTCCCCCGCCTGCTTGCGAAGGGGAAGGGCAGTTTACACACACACGCAGCTGCTGCATGCAGCAACGCACACACAGGGAGGAGATGGCAGAGAGAACGCACTCCCCTGAAAACTCCCCTTGAATTCCTCCAGACTCAGAAAATGTAAAAGTTCACTTTTTGGAGATCCATAGAAAAAGGGTGAAAATGGAAAAAAGTATTCGAAAATAGTGCCTCATAAGGCGGGTAGAGTCCCTTGAAAACTCCCCTTGAATTCCTCCAGACTCAGAAAAAGTCAAAGTTGACTTTTTGGAGATCCATAGAAAAAGGGTGAAAATGAAAAAAAGTATGCCACAGCATGGACTCGAACACGCGACCAACTGCATCCAGGGGCGAGCGTTAACGCAGTGAGCCACTGGACCTGAGTACTCAAACATGCCTACTTGTGCATCTTAGAAACTCTGAATTCACTAAATGTACAATTTTTTCTCCATCAAAATGAACAAATGAGACATTAAATAACATCTACAGATCAAGACGAAGCGAATGGAAGCGGTCCCAGCCTCGTAGCTGTGAACAGCTGTGATCGCAGGAAAATGCTGTTACAAAGATTTCTCAGTATATCTCCGGGACATTTCCCTGGCTTTCCCACCATCACAATGGACAAACGAGACATGAAATAACATCAACAGATCAAGACGAAGCGAATGGAGGTACCCCCGGAGTCATAGCATGTGTAAATCGAAACGAAACATCTCTCTCTCCCCCCGCCTGCTTGCGAGGGGGAGGGGCAGTTTACACACACACGCGCAGCTGCTGCATGCAGCAACACACACACAGGGAGGAGATGGCAGAGAGAACGCACTCCCCTGAAAACTCCCCTTGAATTCCTCCAGACTCAGAAAATGTAAAAGTTCACTTTTTGGAGATCCATAGAAAAAGAGTGAAAATGGAAAAAAGTATTCGAAAATAGTGCCTCATAAGGCGGGTAGAGTCCCTTGAAAACTCCCCTTGAATTCCTCCAGACTCAGAAAAAGTCAAAGTTGACTTTTTGGAGATCCATAGAAAAAGGGTGAAAATGAAAAAAAGTATGCCACAGTATGGATTCGAACACGCGACCAACCGCATCCAGGGGCGAGCATTAACGCAGTGAGCCACTGGACCTGAGTACTCAAACATGGCTACTTGTGCATCTTAGAAACTCTGAATTCACTAAATGTACAACTTTTTCTCCATCAAAATGAACAAATGAGACATTAAATAACATCTACAGATCAAGACGAAGCGAATGGAAGCGGTCCCAGCCTCGTAGCTGCGAACAGCTGTGATCGCAGGAAAATGCTGTTACAAAGATTTCTCAGTATATCTCCGGGACATTTCCCAGGCTTTCCCACCGTCACAATGGACAAACGAGACATGAAATAACATCAACAGATCAAGACGAAGCGAATGGAGGTACCCCCGGAGTCATAGCATGTGTAAATCGAGACGAAACATCTCTCTCTCCCCCGCCTGCTTGCGAGGGGGAGGGGCAGTTTACACACACACGCAGCTGCTGCATGCAGCAACACACACACAGGGAGGAGATGGCAGAGAGAACGCACTCCCCTGAAAACTCCCCTTGAATTCCTCCAGACTCAGAAAAAGTCAAAGTTGACTTTTTGGAGATCCATAGAAAAAGGGTGAAAATGAAAAAAAGTATGCCACAGTATGGATTCGAACACGCGACCAACCGCATCCAGGGGCGAGCATTAACGCAGTGAGCCACTGGACCTGAGTACTCAAACATGCCTACTTTTGCATCTTAGAAACTCTGAATTCACTAAATGTACAACTTTTTCTCCATCAAAATGAACAAATGAGACATTAAATAACATCTACAGATCAAGACGAAGCGAATGGAAGCGGTCCCAGCCTCGTAGCTGTGA
Organism: Notothenia rossii; assembly: GCF_949606895.1. NCBI lineage: Eukaryota > Metazoa > Chordata > Actinopteri > Perciformes > Nototheniidae > Notothenia > Notothenia rossii. The sequence continues at coordinate 25,973 of NW_027640057.1, forward strand.
ACAGCTGTGATCGCAGGAAAATACTGTTACAAAGATTTCTCAGTATATCTCCGGGACATTTCCCTGGCTTTGCCACCGTCACAATGGACAAACGAGACATGAAATAACATCAACAGATCAAGACGAAGCGAATGGAAGTACCCCCGGAGTCATAGCATGTGTAAATCGAGACGAAACATCTCTCTATCCCCCGCCTGCTTGCGAAGGGGAGGGGCAGTTTACACACACACACGCAGCTGCTGCATGCAGCAACGCACACAGAGGGAGGAGATGGCAGAGAGAATGCACTCCCCTGAAAACTCCCCTTGAATTCCTCCAGACTCAGAAAATGTAAAAGTTCACTTTTTGGAGATCCATAGAAAAAGGGTGAAAATGGAAAAAAGTATTCGAAAATAGTGCCTCATAAGGCGGGTAGAGTCCCTTGAAAACTCCCCTTGAATTCCTCCAGACTCAGAAAAAGTCAAAGTTGACTTTTTGGAGATCCATAGAAAAAGGGTGAAAATGAAAAAAAGTATGCCACAGCATGGATTCGAACACGCGACCAACCGCATCCAGGGGCGAGCATTAACGCAGTGAGCCACTGGACCTGAGTACTCAAACATGCCTACTTTTGCATCTTAGAAACTCTGAATTCACTAAATGTACAACTTTTTCTCCATCAAAATGAACAACTGAGACATTAAATAACATCTACAGATCAAGACGAAGCGAATGGAAGCGGTCCCAGCCTCGTAGCTGCGAACAGCTGTGATCGCAGGAAAATGCTGTTACAAAGATTTCTCAGTATATCTCCGGGACATTTCCCTGGCTTTCCCACCGTCACAATGGACAAACAAGACATGAAATAACATCAACAGATCAAGACGAAGCGAATGGAAGTACCCCCGGAGTCATAGCATGTGTAAATCGAGACGAAACATATCTCTCTCCCCCGCCTGCTTGCGAGGGGGAGGGGCAGTTTACACACACACACAGCTGCTGCATGCAGCAACGCACACACAGGGAGGAGATGGCAGAGAGAACGCACTCCCCTGAAAACTCCCCTTGAATTCCTCCAGTCTCAGAAAATGTAAAAGTTCACTTTTTGGAGATCCATAGAAAAAGGGTGAAAATGGAAAAAAGTATTCGAAAATAGTGCCTCATAAGGCGGGTAGAGTCCCTTGAAAACTCCCCTTGAATTCCTCCAGACTCAGAAAAAGTCAAAGTTGACTTTTTGGAGATCCATAGAAAAAGGGTGAAAATGAAAAAAAGTACACCACAGCATGGATTCGAACACGCGACCAACCGCATCCAGGGGCGAGCATTAACGCAGTGAGCCACTGGACCTGAGTACTCAAACATGCCTACTTTTGCATCTTAGAAACTCTGAATTCACTAAATGTACAACTTTTTCTCCATCAAAATGAACAACTGAGACATTAAATAACATCTACAGATCAAGACGAAGCGAATGGAAGCGGTCCCAGCCTCGTAGCTGCGAACAGCTGTGATCGCAGGAAAATGCTGTTACAAAGATTTCTCAGTATATCTCCGGGACATTTCCCTGGCTTTCCCACCATCACAATGGACAAACGAGACATGAAATAACATCAACAGATCAAGACGAAGCGAATGGAGGTACCCCCGGAGTCATAGCATGTGTAAATCGAAACGAAACATCTCTCTCTCCCCCGCCTGCTTGCGAGGGGGAGGGGCAGTTTACACACACACGCAGCTGCTGCATGCAGCAACACACACACAGGGAGGAGATGGCAGAGAGAACGCACTCCCCTGAAAACTCCCCTTGAATTCCTCCAGACTCAGAAAATGTAAAAGTTCACTTTTTGGAGATCCATAGAAAAAGAGTGAAAATGGAAAAAAGTATTCGAAAATAGTGCCTCATAAGGCGGGTAGAGTCCCTTGAAAACTCCCCTTGAATTCCTCCAGACTCAGAAAAAGTCAAAGTTGACTTTTTGGAGATCCATAGAAAAAGGGTGAAAATGAAAAAAAGTATGCCACAGTATGGATTCGAACACGCGACCAACCGCATCCAGGGGCGAGCATTAACGCAGTGAGCCACTGGACCTGAGTACTCAAACATGGCTACTTGTGCATCTTAGAAACTCTGAATTCACTAAATGTACAACCTTTTCTCCATCAAAATGAACAAATGAGACATTAAATAACATCTACAGATCAAGACGAAGCGAATGGAAGCGGTCCCAGCCTCGTAGCTGCGAACAGCTGTGATCGCAGGAAAATGCTGTTACAAAGATTTCTCAGTATATCTCCGGGACATTTCCCTGGCTTTCCCACCGTCACAATGGACAAACGAGACATGAAATAACATCAACAGATCAAGACGAAGCGAATGGAGGTACCCCCGGAGTCATAGCATGTGTAAATCGAGACGAAACATCTCTCTCTCCCCCGCCTGCTTGCGAGGGGGAGGGGCAGTTTACACACACACGCAGCTGCTGCATGCAGCAACACACACACAGGGAGGAGATGGCAGAGAGAACGCACTCCCCTGAAAACTCCCCTTGAATTCCTCCAGACTCAGAAAAAGTCAAAGTTGACTTTTTGGAGATCCATAGAAAAAGGGTGAAAATGAAAAAAAGTATGCCACAGTATGGATTCGAACACGCGACCAACCGCATCCAGGGGCGAGCATTAACGCAGTGAGCCACTGGACCTGAGTACTCAAACATGCCTACTTTTGCATCTTAGAAACTCTGAATTCACTAAATGTACAACTTTTTCTCCATCAAAATGAACAAATGAGACATTAAATAACATCTACAGATCAAGACGAAGCGAATGGAAGCGGTCCCAGCCTCGTAGCTGTGAACAGCTGTGATCGCAGGAAAATACTGTTACAAAGATTTCTCAGTATATCTCCGGGACATTTCCCTGGCTTTGCCACCGTCACAATGGACAAACGAGACATGAAATAACATCAACAGATCAAGACGAAGCGAATGGAAGTACCCCCGGAGTCATAGCATGTGTAAATCGAGACGAAACATCTCTCTATCCCCCGCCTGCTTGCGAAGGGGAGGGGCAGTTTACACACACACACGCAGCTGCTGCATGCAGCAACGCACACAGAGGGAGGAGATGGCAGAGAGAATGCACTCCCCTGAAAACTCCCCTTGAATTCCTCCAGACTCAGAAAATGTAAAAGTTCACTTTTTGGAGATCCATAGAAAAAGGGTGAAAATGGAAAAAAGTATTCGAAAATAGTGCCTCATAAGGCGGGTAGAGTCCCTTGAAAACTCCCCTTGAATTCCTCCAGACTCAGAAAAAGTCAAAGTTGACTTTTTGGAGATCCATAGAAAAAGGGTGAAAATGAAAAAAAGTATGCCACAGTATGGATTCGAACACGCGACCAACCGCATCCAGGGGCGAGCATTAACGCAGTGAGCCACTGGACCTGAGTACTCAAACATGCCTACTTTTGCATCTTAGAAACTCTGAATTCACTAAATGTACAACATTTTCTCCATCAAAATGAACAAATGAGACATGAAATAACATCTACAGATCAAGACGAAGCGAATGGAAGCGGTCCCAGCCTCGTAGCTGTGAACAGCTGTGATCGCAGGAAAATGCTGTTACAAAGATTTCTCAGTATATCTCCGGGACATTTCCCTGTCTTTCCCACCGTCACAATGGACAAACGAGACATGAAATAACATCAACAGATCAAGACGAAGCGAATGGAGGTACCCCCGGAGTCATAGCATGTGTAAATCGAGACGAAACATCTCTCTCTCCCCCGCCTGCTTGCGAGGGGGAGGGGCAGTTTACACACACACGCAGCTGCTGCATGCAGCAACACACACATAGGGAGGAGATGGCAGAGAGAACGCACTCCCCTGAAAACTCCCCTTGAATTCCTCCAGACTCAGAAAATGTAAAAGATCACTTTTTGGAGATCCATAGAAAAAGGGTGAAAATGAAAAAAAGTATGCCACAGCATGGATTCGAACACGCGACCAACCGCATCCAGGGGCGAGCATTAACGCAGTGAGCCACTGGACCTGAGTACTCAAACATGCCTACTTTTGCATCTTAGAAACTCTGAATTCACTAAATGTACAACTTTTTCTCCATCAAAATGAACAACTGAGACATTAAATAACATCTACAGATCAAGACGAAGCGAATGGAAGCGGTCCCAGCCTCGTAGCTGCGAACAGCTGTGATCGCAGGAAAATGCTGTTACAAAGATTTCTCAGTATATCTCCGGGACATTTCCCTGGCTTTCCCACCGTCACAATGGACAAACAAGACATGAAATAACATCAACAGATCAAGACGAAGCGAATGGAAGTACCCCCGGAGTCATAGCATGTGTAAATCGAGACGAAACATATCTCTCTCCCCCGCCTGCTTGCGAGGGGGAGGGGCAGTTTACACACACACACAGCTGCTGCATGCAGCAACGCACACACAGGGAGGAGATGGCAGAGAGAACGCACTCCCCTGAAAACTCCCCTTGAATTCCTCCAGTCTCAGAAAATGTAAAAGTTCACTTTTTGGAGATCCATAGAAAAAGGGTGAAAATGGAAAAAAGTATTCGAAAATAGTGCCTCATAAGGCGGGTAGAGTCCCTTGAAAACTCCCCTTGAATTCCTCCAGACTCAGAAAAAGTCAAAGTTGACTTTTTGGAGATCCATAGAAAAAGGGTGAAAATGAAAAAAAGTACACCACAGCATGGATTCGAACACGCGACCAACCGCATCCAGGGGCGAGCATTAACGCAGTGAGCCACTGGACCTGAGTACTCAAACATGCCTACTTTTGCATCTTAGAAACTCTGAATTCACTAAATGTACAACTTTTTCTCCATCAAAATGAACAACTGAGACATTAAATAACATCTACAGATCAAGACGAAGCGAATGGAAGCGGTCCCAGCCTCGTAGCTGCGAACAGCTGTGATCGCAGGAAAATGCTGTTACAAAGATTTCTCAGTATATCTCCGGGACATTTCCCTGGCTTTCCCACCGTCACAATGGACAAACAAGACATGAAATAACATCAACAGATCAAGACGAAGCGAATGGAAGTACCCCCGGAGTCATAGCATGTGTAAATCGAGACGAAACATCTCTCTCTCCCCCGCCTGCTTGCGAGGGGGAGGGGCAGTTTACACACACACACACAGCTGCTGCATGCAGCAACGCACACACAGGGAGGAGATGGCAGAGAGAACGCACTCCCCTGAAAACTCCCCTTGAATTCCTCCAGACTCAGAAAATGTAAAAGTTCACTTTTTGGAGATCCATAGAAAAAGGGTGAAAATGGAAAAAAGTATTCGAAAATAGTGCCTCATAAGGCGGGTAGAGTCCCTTGAAAACTCCCCTTGAATTCCTCCAGACTCAGAAAAAGTCAAAGTTGACTTTTTGGAGATCCATAGAAAAAGGGTGAAAATGAAAAAAAGTATGCCACGGTATGGATTCGAACACGCGACCAACCGCATCCAGGGGCGAGCATTAACGCAGTGAGCCACTGGACCTGAGTACTCAAACATGCCTACTTTTGCATCTTAGAAACTCTGAATTCACTAAATGTACAACTTTTTCTCCATCAAAATGAACAAATGAGACATTAAATAACATCTACAGATCAAGACGAAACGAATGGAAGCGGTCCCAGCCTCGTAGCTGCGAACAGCTGTGATCGCAGGAAAATGCTGTTCCAAAGATTTCTCAGTATATCTCCGGGACATTTCCCTGGCTTTGCCACCGTCACAATGGACAAATGAGACATGAAATAACATCAACAGATCAAGACGAAGCGAATGGAAGTACCCCCGGAGTCATAGCATGTGTAAATCGAGACGAAACATCTCTCTCTCCCCCGCCTGCTTGCGAAGGGGAGGGGCAGTTTACACACACACACGCAGCTGCTGCATGCAGCAACGCACACAGAGGGAGGAGATGGCAGAGAGAATGCACTCCCCTGAAAACTCCCCTTGAATTCCTCCAGACTCAGAAAATGTAAAAGTTCACTTTTTGGAGATCCATAGAAAAAGGGTGAAAATGGAAAAAAGTATTCGAAAATAGTGCCTCATAAGGCGGGTAGAGTCTCTTGAAAACTCCCCTTGAATTCCTCCAGACTCAGAAAAAGTCAAAGTTGACTTTTTGGAGATCCATAGAAAAAGGGTGAAAATGAAAAAAAGTATGCCACAGTATGGATTCGAACACGCGACCAACCGCATCCAGGGGCGAGCATTAACGCAGTGAGCCACTGGACCTGAGTACTTAAACATGCCTACTTTTGCATCTTAGAAACTCTGAATTCACTAAATGTACAACTTTTTCTCCATCAAAATGAACAAATGAGACATGAAATAACATCTACAGATCAAGACGAAGCGAATGGAAGCGGTCCCAGCCTCGTAGCTGTGAACAGCTGTGATCGCAGGAAAATGCTGTTACAAAGATTTCTCAGTATATCTCCGGGACATTTCCCTGGCTTTCCCACCGTCACAATGGACAAACGAGACATGAAATAACATCAACAGATCAAGACGAAGCGAATGGAAGTACCCCCGGAGTCATAGCATGTGTAAATCGAGACGAAACATCTCTCTCTCCCCCGCCTGCTTGCGAGGGGGAGCGGCAGTTTACACACACACACAGCTGCTGCATGCAGCAACGCACACACAGGGAGGAGATGGCAGAGAGAACGCACTCCCCTGAAAACTCCCCTTGAATTCCTCCAGACTCAGAAAATGTAAAAGTTCACTTTTTGGAGATCCATAGAAAAAGGGTGAAAATGGAAAAAAGTATTCAAAAATAGTGCCTCATAAGGCGGGTAGAGTCCCTTGAAAACTCCCCTTGAATTCCTCCAGACTCAGAAAAAGTCAAAGTTGACTTTTTGGAGATCCATAGAAAAAGGGTGAAAATGAAAAAAAGTATGCTACAGCATGGATTCGAACACGCGACCAACCGCATCCAGGGGCGAGCGTTAACGCAGTGAGCCACTGGACCTGAGTACTCAAACATGGCTACTTGTGCATCTTAGAAACTCTGAATTCACTAAATGTACAACTTTTTCTCCATCAAAATGAACAAATGAGACATTAAATAACATCTACAGATCAAGACGAAGCGAATGGAAGCGGTCCCAGCCTCGTAGCTGCGAACAGCTGTGATCGCAGGAAAATGCTGTTACAAAGATTTCTCAGTATATCTCCGGGACATTTCCCAGGCTTTCCCACCGTCACAATGGACAAACGAGACATGAAATAACATCAACAGATCAAGACGAAGCGAATGGAGGTACCCCCGGAGTCATAGCATGTGTAAATCGAGACGAAACATCTCTCTCTCCCCCGCCTGCTTGCGAGGGGGAGGGGCAGTTTACACACACACGCAGCTGCTGCATGCAGCAACACACACACAGGGAGGAGATGGCAGAGAGAACGCACTCCCCTGAAAACTCCCCTTGAATTCCTCCAGACTCAGAAAAAGTCAAAGTTGACTTTTTGGAGATCCATAGAAAAAGGGTGAAAAAGAAAAAAAGTATGCCACAGTATGGATTCGAACACGCGACCAACCGCATCCAGGGGCGAGCATTAACGCAGTGAGCCACTGGACCTGAGTACTCAAACATGCCTACTTTTGCATCTTAGAAACTCTGAATTCACTAAATGTACAACTTTTTCTCCATCAAAATGAACAAATGAGACATGAAATAACATCTACAGATCAAGACGAAGCGAATGGAAGCGGTCCCAGCCTCGTAGCTGTGAACAGCTGTGATCGCAGGAAAATACTGTTACAAAGATTTCTCAGTATATCTCCGGGACATTTCCCTGGCTTTGCCACCGTCACAATGGACAAACGAGACATGAAATAACATCAACAGATCAAGACGAAGCGAATGGAAGTACCCCCGGAGTCATAGCATGTGTAAATCGAGACGAAACATCTCTCTCTCCCCCGCCTGCTTGCGAAGGGGAGGGGCAGTTTACACACACACACGCAGCTGCTGCATGCAGCAACGCACACAGAGGGAGGAGATGGCAGAGAGAATGCACTCCCCTGAAAACTCCCCTTGAATTCCTCCAGACTCAGAAAATGTAAAAGTTCACTTTTTGGAGATCCATAGAAAAAGGGTGAAAATGGAAAAAAGTATTCGAAAATAGTGCCTCATAAGGCGGGTAGAGTCCCTTGAAAACTCCCCTTGAATTCCTCCAGACTCAGAAAAAGTCAAAGTTGACTTTTTGGAGATCCATAGAAAAAGGGTGAAAATGAAAAAAAGTACACCACAGCATGGATTCGAACACGCGACCAACCGCATCCAGGGGCGAGCGTTAACGCAGTGAGCCACTGGACCTGAGTACTCAAACATGGCTACTTGTGCATCTTAGAAACTCTGAATTCACTAAATGTACAACTTTTTCTCCATCAAAATGAACAAATGAGACATTAAATAACATCTACAGATCAAGACGAAGCGAATTGAAGCGGTCCCAGCCTCGTAGCTGTGAACAGCTGTGATCGCAGGAAAATGCTGTTACAAAGATTTCTCAGTATATCTCCGGGACATTTCCCTGGCTTTCCCACCGTCACAATGGACAAACGAGACATGAAATAACATCAACAGATCAAGACGAAGCGAATGGAGGTACCCCCGGAGTCATAGCATGTGTAAATCGAGACGAAACATCTCTCTCTCCCCCGCCTGCTTGCGAAGGGGAGGGGCAGTTTACACACACACGCAGCTGCTGCATGCAGCAACGCACACACAGGGAGGAGATGGCAGAGAGAACGCACTCCCCTGAAAACTCCCCTTGAATTCCTCCAGACTCAGAAAATGTAAAAGTTCAGTTTTTGGAGATCCATAGAAAAAGGGTGAAAATGGAAAAAAGTATTCGAAAATAGTGCCTCATAAGGCGGGTAGAGTCCCTTGAAAACTCCCCTTGAATTCCTCCAGACTCAGAAAAAGTCAAAGTTGACTTTTTGGAGATCCATAGAAAAAGGGTGAAAATGAAAAAAAGTATGCCACAGCATGGACTCGAACACGCGACCAACTGCATCCAGGGGCGAGCGTTAACGCAGTGAGCCACTGGACCTGAGTACTCAAACATGCCTACTTGTGCATCTTAGAAACTCTGAATTCACTAAATGTACAATTTTTTCTCCATCAAAATGAACAAATGAGACATGAAATAACATCTACAGATCAAGACGAAGCGAATGGAAGCGGTCCCAGCCTCGTAGCTGTGAACAGCTGTGATCGCAGGAAAATACTGTTACAAAGATTTCTCAGTATATCTCCGGGACATTTCCCTGGCTTTGCCACCGTCACAATGGACAAACGAGACATGAAATAACATCAACAGATCAAGACGAAGCGAATGGAAGTACCCCCGGAGTCATAGCATGTGTAAATCGAGACGAAACATCTCTCTCTCCCCCGCCTGCTTGCGAAGGGGAGGGGCAGTTTACACACACACACGCAGCTGCTGCATGCAGCAACGCACACAGAGGGAGGAGATGGCAGAGAGAATGCACTCCCCTGAAAACTCCCCTTGAATTCCTCCAGACTCAGAAAATGTAAAAGTTCACTTTTTGGAGATCCATAGAAAAAGGGTGAAAATGGAAAAAAGTATTCGAAAATAGTGCCTCATAAGGCGGGTAGAGTCCCTTGACAACTCCCCTTGAATTCCTCCAGACTCAGAAAAAGTCAAAGTTGACTTTTTGGAGATCCATAGAAAAAGGGTGAAAATGAAAAAAAGTATGCCACAGTATGGATTCGAACACGCGACCAACCGCATCCAGGGGCGAGCATTAACGCAGTGAGCCACTGGACCTGAGTACTCAAACATGCCTACTTTTGCATCTTAGAAACTCTGAATTCACTAAATGTACAACTTTTTCTCCATCAAAATGAACAAATGAGACATGAAATAACATCTACAGATCAAGACGAAGCGAATGGAAGCGGTCCCAGCCTCGTAGCTGTGTAACAGCTGTGATCGCAGGAAAATGCTGTTACAAAGATTTCTCAGTATATCTCCGGGACATTTCCCTGGCTTTGCCACCGTCACAATGGACAAACGAGACATGAAATAACATCAACAGATCAAGACGAAGCGAATGGAAGTACCCCCGGAGTCATAGCATGTGTAAATCGAGACGAAACATCTCTCTCTCCCCCGCCTGCTGGCGAGGGGGAGGGGCAGTTTACACACACACGCAGCTGCTGCATGCAGCAACACACACACAGGGAGGAGATGGCAGAGAGAACGCACTCCCCTGAAAACTCCCCTTGAATTCCTCCAGACTCAGAAAATGTAAAAGTTCACTTTTTGGAGATCCATAGAAAAAGGGTGAAAATGGAAAAAAGTATTCGAAAATAGTGCCTCATAAGGCGGGTAGAGTCCCTTGAAAACTCCCCTTGAATTCCTCCAGACTCAGAAAAAGTCAAAGTTGACTTTTTGGAGATCCATAGAAAAAGGGTGAAAATGAAAAAAAGTACACCACAGCATGGATTCGAACACGCGACCAACCGCATCCAGGGGCGAGCGTTAACGCAGTGAGCCACTGGACCTGAGTACTCAAACATGGCTACTTGTGCATCTTAGAAACTCTGAATTCACTAAATGTACAACTTTTTCTCCATCAAAATGAACAAATGAGACATTAAATAACATCTACAGATCAAGACGAAGCGAATTGAAGCGGTCCCAGCCTCGTAGCTGTGAACAGCTGTGATCGCAGGAAAATGCTGTTACAAAGATTTCTCAGTATATCTCCGGGACATTTCCCTGGCTTTCCCACCGTCACAATGGACAAACGAGACATGAAATAACATCAACAGATCAAGACGAAGCGAATGGAGGTACCCCCGGAGTCATAGCATGTGTAAATCGAGACGAAACATCTCTCTCTCCCCCGCCTGCTTGCGAAGGGGAGGGGCAGTTTACACACACACGCAGCTGCTGCATGCAGCAACGCACACACAGGGAGGAGATGGCAGAGAGAACGCACTCCCCTGAAAACTCCCCTTGAATTCCTCCAGACTCAGAAAATGTAAAAGTTCACTTTTTGGAGATCCATAGAAAAAGGGTGAAAATGGAAAAAAGTATTCGAAAATAGTGCCTCATAAGGCGGGTAGAGTCCCTTGAAAACTCCCCTTGAATTCCTCCAGACTCAGAAAAAGTCAAAGTTGACTTTTTGGAGATCCATAGAAAAAGGGTGAAAATGAAAAAAAGTATGCCACAGCATGGACTCGAACACGCGACCAACTGCATCCAGGGGCGAGCGTTAACGCAGTGAGCCACTGGACCTGAGTACTCAAACATGCCTACTTGTGCATCTTAGAAACTCTGAATTCACTAAATGTACAATTTTTTCTCCATCAAAATGAACAAATGAGACATTAAATAACATCTACAGATCAAGACGAAGCGAATGGAAGCGGTCCCAGCCTTGTAGCTGTGAACAGCTGTGATCGCAGGAAAATGCTGTTACAAAGATTTCTCAGTATATCTCCGGGACATTTCCCTGGCTTTCCCACCGTCACAATGGACAAACGAGACATGAAATAACATCAACAGATCAAGACGAAGCGAATGGAAGTACCCCCGGAGTCATAGCATGTGTACATCGAGACGAAACATCTCTCTCTCCCCCGCCTGCTTGCGAAGTGGAGGGGCAGTTTACACACACACACGCAGCTGCTGCATGCAGCAACGCACACAGAGGGAGGAGATGGCAGAGAGAATGCACTCCCCTGAAAACTCCCCTTGAATTCCTCCAGACTCAGAAAATGTAAAAGTTCACTTTTTGGAGATCCATAGAAAAAGGGTGAAAATGGAAAAAAGTATTCGAAAATAGTGCCTCATAAGGCGGGTAGAGTCCCTTGAAAACTCCCCTTGAATTCCTCCAGACTCAGAAAAAGTCAAAGTTGACTTTTTGGAGATCCATAGAAAAAGGGTGAAAATGAAAAAAAGTATGCCACAGCATGGACTCGAAGACGCGACCAACCGCATCCAGGGGCGAGCGTTAACGCAGTGAGCCACTGGACCTGAGTACTCAAACATGCCTACTTGTGCATCTTAGAAACTCTGAATTCACTAAATGTACAATTTTTTCTCCATCAAAATGAACAAATGAGACATTAAATAACATCTACAGATCAAGACGAAGCGAATGGAAGCGGTCCCAGCCTTGTAGCTGTGAACAGCTGTGATCGCAGGAAAATGCTGTTACAAAGATTTCTCAGTATATCTCCGGGACATTTACCTGGCTTTCCCACCGTCACAATGGACAAACGAGACATGAAATAACATCAACAGATCAAGACGAAGCGAATGGAAGTACCCCCGGAGTCATAGCATGTGTACATCGAGACGAAACATCTCTCTCTCCCCCGCCTGCTTGCGAAGGGGAGGGGCAGTTTACACACACACACGCAGCTGCTGCATGCAGCAACGCACACAGAGGGAGGAGATGGCAGAGAGAATGCACTCCCCTGAAAACTCCCCTTTGAATTCCTCCAGACTCAGAAAATGTAAAAGTTCACTTTTTGGAGATCCATAGAAAAAGGGTGAAAATGGAAAAAAGTATTCGAAAATAGTGCCTCATAAGGCGGGTAGAGTCCCTTGAAAACTCCCCTTGAATTCCTCCAGACTCAGAAAAAGTCAAAGTTGACTTTTTGGAGATCCATAGAAAAAGGGTGAAAATGAAAAAAAGTATGCCACAGCATGGACTCGAACACGCGACCAACCGCATCCAGGGGCGACCGTTAACGCAGTGAGCCACTGGACCTGAGTACTCAAACACGCCTACTTGTGCATCTTAGAAACTCTGAATTCACTAAATGTACAACTTTTTCTCCATCAAAATGAACAAATGAGACATTAAATAACATCTACAGATCAAGACGAAGCGAATGGAAGTACCCCCGGAGTCATAGCATGTGTAAATCGAGACGAAACATCTCTCTCTCCCCCGCCTGCTTGCGAAGGGGAGGGGCAGTTTACACACACACACGCAGCTGCTGCATGCAGCAACGCACACACAGGGAGGAGATGGCAGAGAGAACACACTCCCCTGAAAACTCCCCTTGAATTCCTCGAGACTCAGAAAATGTAAAAGTTCACTTTTTGGAGATCCATAGAAAAAGGGTGAAAATGAAAAAAAGTATGCCACAGCATGGATTCGAACACGCGACCAACCGTATCCAGGGGTGAGCGTTAACACAGTGAGCCACTGGACCTGAGTACTCAAACATGCCTACTTGTGCATCTTAGACACTCTGAATTTACTAAATGTACAACTTTTTCTCCATCAAAATGAACAAATGAGACATTAAATAACATCTACAGATCAAGACGAAGCGAATGGAAGCGGTCCCAGCCTCGTAGCTGCGAACAGCTGTGATCGCAGGAAAATGCTGTTACAAAGATTTCTCAGTATATCTCCGGGACATTTCCCTGGCTTTCCCACCGTCACAATGGACAAACGAGACATGAAATAACATCAACAGATCAAGACGAAGCGAATGGAGGTACCCCCGGAGTCATAGCATGTGTAAATCGAGACGAAACATCTCTCTCTCCCCCGCCTGCTTGCAAGGGGGAGGGGCAGTTTACACACACACACGCAGCTGCTGCATGCAGCAACACACACACAGGGAGGAGATGGCAGAGAGAACGCACTCCCCTGAAAATTCCCCTTGAATTTCTCCAGACTCAGAAAATGTAAAAGATCACTTTTTGGAGATCCATAGAAAAATGGTGAAAATGGAAAAAAGTATTCGAAAATAGTGCCTCATAAGGCGGGTAGAGTCCCTTGAAAACTCCCCTTGAATTCCTCCAGACTCAGAAAAAGTCAAAGTTGACTTTTTGGAGATCCATAGAAAAAGGGTGAAAATGAAAAAAAGTATGCCACAGCATGGACTCGAACACGCGACCAACCGCATCCAGGGGCGACCGTTAACGCAGTGAGCCACTGGACCTGAGTACTCAAACATGCCTACTTGTGCATCTTAGACACTCTGAATTTACTAAATGTACAACTTTGTCTCCATCAAAATGAACAAATGAGACATTAAATAACATCTACAGATCAAGACGAAGCGAATGGAAGCGGTCCCAGCCTCGTAGCTGCGAACAGCTGTGATCGCAGGAAAATGCTGTTACAAAGATTTCTCAGTATATCTCCGGGACATTTCCCTGGCTTTCCCACCGTCACAATGGACAAACGAGACATGAAATAACATCAACAGATCAAGACGAAGCGAATGGAGGTACCCCCGGAGTCATAGCATGTGTAAATCGAGACGAAACATCTCTCTCTCCCCCGCCTGCTTGCAAGGGGGAGGGGCAGTTTACACACACACGCAGCTGCTGCATGCAGCAACACACACACAGGGAGGAGATGGCAGAGAGAACGCACTCCCCTGAAAATTCCCCTTGAATTTCTCCAGACTCAGAAAATGTAAAAGATCACTTTTTGGAGATCCATAGAAAAATGGTGAAAATGGAAAAAAGTATTCGAAAATAGTGCCTCATAAGGCGGGTAGAGTCCCTTGAAAACTCCCCTTGAATTCCTCCAGACTCAGAAAAAGTCAAAGTTGACTTTTTGGAGATCCATAGAAAAAGGGTGAAAATGAAAAAAAGTATGCCACAGCATGGACTCGAACACGCGACCAACCGCATCCAGGGGCGACCGTTAACGCAGTGAGCCACTGGACCTGAGTACTCAAACATGCCTACTTGTGCATCTTAGACACTCTGAATTTACTAAATGTACAACTTTGTCTCCATCAAAATAAACAAATGAGACATTAAATAACATCTACAGATCAAGACGAAGCGAATGGAAGCGGTCCCAGCCTCGTAGCTGCGAACAGCTGTGATCGCAGGAAAATGCTGTTACAAAGATTTCTCAGTATATCTCCGGGACATTTCCCTGGCTTTCCCACCGTCACAATGGACAAACGAGACATGAAATAACATCAACAGATCAAGACGAAGCGAATGGAGGTACCCCCGGAGTCATAGCATGTGTAAATCGAAACGAAACATCTCTCTCTCCCCCGCCTGCTTGCGAGGGGGAGGGGCAGTTTACACACACACGCAGCTGCTGCATGCAGCAACACACACACAGGGAGGAGATGGCAGAGAGAACGCACTCCCCTGAAAACTCCCCTTGAATTCCTCCAGACTCAGAAAATGTAAAAGTTCACTTTTTGGAGATCCATAGAAAAAGAGTGAAAATGGAAAAAAGTATTCGAAAATAGTGCCTCATAAGGCGGGTAGAGTCCCTTGAAAACTCCCCTTGAATTCCTCCAGACTCAGAAAAAGTCAAAGTTGACTTTTTGGAGATCCATAGAAAAAGGGTGAAAATGAAAAAAAGTATGCCACAGTATGGATTCGAACACGCGACCAACCGCATCCAGGGGCGAGCATTAACGCAGTGAGCCACTGGACCTGAGTACTCAAACATGGCTACTTGTGCATCTTAGAAACTCTGAATTCACTAAATGTACAACTTTTTCTCCATCAAAATGAACAAATGAGACATTAAATAACATCTACAGATCAAGACGAAGCGAATGGAAGCGGTCCCAGCCTCGTAGCTGCGAACAGCTGTGATCGCAGGAAAATGCTGTTACAAAGATTTCTCAGTATATCTCCGGGACATTTCCCAGGCTTTCCCACCGTCACAATGGACAAACGAGACATGAAATAACATCAACAGATCAAGACGAAGCGAATGGAGGTACCCCCGGAGTCATAGCATGTGTAAATCGAGACGAAACATCTCTCTCTCCCCCGCCTGCTTGCGAGGGGGAGGGGCAGTTTACACACACACGCAGCTGCTGCATGCAGCAACACACACACAGGGAGGAGATGGCAGAGAGAACGCACTCCCCTGAAAACTCCCCTTGAATTCCTCCAGACTCAGAAAAAGTCAAAGTTGACTTTTTGGAGATCCATAGAAAAAGGGTGAAAATGAAAAAAAGTATGCCACAGTATGGATTCGAACACGCGACCAACCGCATCCAGGGGCGAGCATTAACGCAGTGAGCCACTGGACCTGAGTACTCAAACATGCCTACTTTTGCATCTTAGAAACTCTGAATTCACTAAATGTACAACTTTTTCTCCATCAAAATGAACAAATGAGACATTAAATAACATCTACAGATCAAGACGAAGCGAATGGAAGCGGTCCCAGCCTCGTAGCTGTGAACAGCTGTGATCGCAGGAAAATACTGTTACAAAGATTTCTCAGTATATCTCCGGGACATTTCCCTGGCTTTGCCACCGTCACAATGGACAAACGAGACATGAAATAACATCAACAGATCAAGACGAAGCGAATGGAAGTACCCCCGGAGTCATAGCATGTGTAAATCGAGACGAAACATCTCTCTATCCCCCGCCTGCTTGCGAAGGGGAGGGGCAGTTTACACACACACACGCAGCTGCTGCATGCAGCAACGCACACAGAGGGAGGAGATGGCAGAGAGAATGCACTCCCCTGAAAACTCCCCTTGAATTCCTCCAGACTCAGAAAATGTAAAAGTTCACTTTTTGGAGATCCATAGAAAAAGGGTGAAAATGGAAAAAAGTATTCGAAAATAGTGCCTCATAAGGCGGGTAGAGTCCCTTGAAAACTCCCCTTGAATTCCTCCAGACTCAGAAAAAGTCAAAGTTGACTTTTTGGAGATCCATAGAAAAAGGGTGAAAATGAAAAAAAGTATGCCACAGTATGGATTCGAACACGCGACCAACCGCATCCAGGGGCGAGCATTAACGCAGTGAGCCACTGGACCTGAGTACTCAAACATGCCTACTTTTGCATCTTAGAAACTCTGAATTCACTAAATGTACAAAATTTTCTCCATCAAAATGAACAAATGAGACATGAAATAACATCTACAGATCAAGACGAAGCGAATGGAAGCGGTCCCAGCCTCGTAGCTGTGAACAGCTGTGATCGCAGGAAAATGCTGTTACAAAGATTTCTCAGTATATCTCCGGGACATTTCCCTGTCTTTCCCACCGTCACAATGGACAAACGAGACATGAAATAACATCAACAGATCAAGACGAAGCGAATGGAGGTACCCCCGGAGTCATAGCATGTGTAAATCGAGACGAAACATCTCTCTCTCCCCCGCCTGCTTGCGAGGGGGAGGGGCAGTTTACACACACACGCAGCTGCTGCATGCAGCAACACACACATAGGGAGGAGATGGCAGAGAGAACGCACTCCCCTGAAAACTCCCCTTGAATTCCTCCAGACTCAGAAAATGTAAAAGATCACTTTTTGGAGATCCATAGAAAAAGGGTGAAAATGAAAAAAAGTATGCCACAGCATGGATTCGAACACGCGACCAACCGCATCCAGGGGCGAGCATTAACGCAGTGAGCCACTGGACCTGAGTACTCAAACATGCCTACTTTTGCATCTTAGAAACTCTGAATTCACTAAATGTACAACTTTTTCTCCATCAAAATGAACAACTGAGACATTAAATCACATCTACAGATCAAGACGAAGCGAATGGAAGCGGTCCCAGCCTCGTAGCTGCGAACAGCTGTGATCGCAGGAAAATGCTGTTACAAAGATTTCTCAGTATATCTCCGGGACATTTCCCTGGCTTTCCCACCGTCACAATGGACAAACAAGACATGAAATAACATCAACAGATCAAGACGAAGTGAATGGAAGTACCCCCGGAGTCATAGCATGTGTAAATCGAGACGAAACATATCTCTCTCCCCCGCCTGCTTGCGAGGGGGAGGGGCAGTTTACACACACACACAGCTGCTGCATGCAGCAACGCACACACAGGGAGGAGATGGCAGAGAGAACGCACTCCCCTGAAAACTCCCCTTGAATTCCTCCAGTCTCAGAAAATGTAAAAGTTCACTTTTTGGAGATCCATAGAAAAAGGGTGAAAATGGAAAAAAGTATTCGAAAATAGTGCCTCATAAGGCGGGTAGAGTCCCTTGAAAACTCCCCTTGAATTCCTCCAGACTCAGAAAAAGTCAAAGTTGACTTTTTGGAGATCCATAGAAAAAGGGTGAAAATGAAAAAAAGTACACCACAGCATGGATTCGAACACGCGACCAACCGCATCCAGGGGCGAGCATTAACGCAGTGAGCCACTGGACCTGAGTACTCAAACATGCCTACTTTTGCATCTTAGAAACTCTGAATTCACTAAATGTACAACTTTTTCTCCATCAAAATGAACAACTGAGACATTAAATAACATCTACAGATCAAGACGAAGCGAATGGAAGCGGTCCCAGCCTCGTAGCTGCGAACAGCTGTGATCGCAGGAAAATGCTGTTACAAAGATTTCTCAGTATATCTCCGGGACATTTCCCTGGCTTTCCCACCGTCACAATGGACAAACAAGACATGAAATAACATCAACAGATCAAGACGAAGCGAATGGAAGTACCCCCGGAGTCATAGCATGTGTAAATCGAGACGAAACATCTCTCTCTCCCCCGCCTGCTTGCGAGGGGGAGGGGCAGTTTACACACACACACACAGCTGCTGCATGCAGCAACGCACACACAGGGAGGAGATGGCAGAGAGAACGCACTCCCCTGAAAACTCCCCTTGAATTCCTCCAGACTCAGAAAATGTAAAAGTTCACTTTTTGGAGATCCATAGAAAAAGGGTGAAAATGGAAAAAAGTATTCGAAAATAGTGCCTCATAAGGCGGGTAGAGTCCCTTGAAAACTCCCCTTGAATTCCTCCAGACTCAGAAAAAGTCAAAGTTGACTTTTTGGAGATCCATAGAAAAAGGGTGAAAATGAAAAAAAGTATGCCACGGTATGGATTCGAACACGCGACCAACCGCATCCAGGGGCGAGCATTAACGCAGTGAGCCACTGGACCTGAGTACTCAAACATGCCTACTTTTGCATCTTAGAAACTCTGAATTCACTAAATGTACAACTTTTTCTCCATCAAAATGAACAAATGAGACATTAAATAACATCTACAGATCAAGACGAAACGAATGGAAGCGGTCCCAGCCTCGTAGCTGCGAACAGCTGTGATCGCAGGAAAATGCTGTTCCAAAGATTTCTCAGTATATCTCCGGGACATTTCCCTGGCTTTGCCACCGTCACAATGGACAAATGAGACATGAAATAACATCAACAGATCAAGACGAAGCGAATGGAAGTACCCCCGGAGTCATAGCATGTGTAAATCGAGACGAAACATCTCTCTCTCCCCCGCCTGCTTGCGAAGGGGAGGGGCAGTTTACACACACACACGCAGCTGCTGCATGCAGCAACGCACACAGAGGGAGGAGATGGCAGAGAGAATGCACTCCCCTGAAAACTCCCCTTGAATTCCTCCAGACTCAGAAAATGTAAAAGTTCACTTTTTGGAGATCCATAGAAAAAGGGTGAAAATGGAAAAAAGTATTCGAAAATAGTGCCTCATAAGGCGGGTAGAGTCTCTTGAAAACTCCCCTTGAATTCCTCCAGACTCAGAAAAAGTCAAAGTTGACTTTTTGGAGATCCATAGAAAAAGGGTGAAAATGAAAAAAAGTATGCCACAGTATGGATTCGAACACGCGACCAACCGCATCCAGGGGCGAGCATTAACGCAGTGAGCCACTGGACCTGAGTACTTAAACATGCCTACTTTTGCATCTTAGAAACTCTGAATTCACTAAATGTACAACTTTTTCTCCATCAAAATGAACAAATGAGACATGAAATAACATCTACAGATCAAGACGAAGCGAATGGAAGCGGTCCCAGCCTCGTAGCTGTGAACAGCTGTGATCGCAGGAAAATGCTGTTACAAAGATTTCTCAGTATATCTCCGGGACATTTCCCTGGCTTTCCCACCGTCACAATGGACAAACGAGACATGAAATAACATCAACAGATCAAGACGAAGCGAATGGAAGTACCCCCGGAGTCATAGCATGTGTAAATCGAGACGAAACATCTCTCTCTCCCCCGCCTGCTTGCGAGGGGGAGCGGCAGTTTACACACACACACAGCTGCTGCATGCAGCAACGCACACACAGGGAGGAGATGGCAGAGAGAACGCACTCCCCTGAAAACTCCCCTTGAATTCCTCCAGACTCAGAAAATGTAAAAGTTCACTTTTTGGAGATCCATAGAAAAAGGGTGAAAATGGAAAAAAGTATTCAAAAATAGTGCCTCATAAGGCGGGTAGAGTCCCTTGAAAACTCCCCTTGAATTCCTCCAGACTCAGAAAAAGTCAAAGTTGACTTTTTGGAGATCCATAGAAAAAGGGTGAAAATGAAAAAAAGTATGCTACAGCATGGATTCGAACACGCGACCAACCGCATCCAGGGGCGAGCGTTAACGCAGTGAGCCACTGGACCTGAGTACTCAAACATGGCTACTTGTGCATCTTAGAAACTCTGAATTCACTAAATGTACAACTTTTTCTCCATCAAAATGAACAAATGAGACATTAAATAACATCTACAGATCAAGACGAAGCGAATGGAAGCGGTCCCAGCCTCGTAGCTGCGAACAGCTGTGATCGCAGGAAAATGCTGTTACAAAGATTTCTCAGTATATCTCCGGGACATTTCCCAGGCTTTCCCACCGTCACAATGGACAAACGAGACATGAAATAACATCAACAGATCAAGACGAAGCGAATGGAGGTACCCCCGGAGTCATAGCATGTGTAAATCGAGACGAAACATCTCTCTCTCCCCCGCCTGCTTGCGAGGGGGAGGGGCAGTTTACACACACACGCAGCTGCTGCATGCAGCAACACACACACAGGGAGGAGATGGCAGAGAGAACGCACTCCCCTGAAAACTCCCCTTGAATTCCTCCAGACTCAGAAAAAGTCAAAGTTGACTTTTTGGAGATCCATAGAAAAAGGGTGAAAATGAAAAAAAGTATGCCACAGTATGGATTCGAACACGCGACCAACCGCATCCAGGGGCGAGCATTAACGCAGTGAGCCACTGGACCTGAGTACTCAAACATGCCTACTTTTGCATCTTAGAAACTCTGAATTCACTAAATGTACAACTTTTTCTCCATCAAAATGAACAAATGAGACATGAAATAACATCTACAGATCAAGACGAAGCGAATGGAAGCGGTCCCAGCCTCGTAGCTGTGAACAGCTGTGATCGCAGGAAAATACTGTTACAAAGATTTCTCAGTATATCTCCGGGACATTTCCCTGGCTTTGCCACCGTCACAATGGACAAACGAGACATGAAATAACATCAACAGATCAAGACGAAGCGAATGGAAGTACCCCCGGAGTCATAGCATGTGTAAATCGAGACGAAACATCTCTCTCTCCCCCGCCTGCTTGCGAAGGGGAGGGGCAGTTTACACACACACACGCAGCTGCTGCATGCAGCAACGCACACAGAGGGAGGAGATGGCAGAGAGAATGCACTCCCCTGAAAACTCCCCTTGAATTCCTCCAGACTCAGAAAATGTAAAAGTTCACTTTTTGGAGATCCATAGAAAAAGGGTGAAAATGGAAAAAAGTATTCGAAAATAGTGCCTCATAAGGCGGGTAGAGTCCCTTGAAAACTCCCCTTGAATTCCTCCAGACTCAGAAAAAGTCAAAGTTGACTTTTTGGAGATCCATAGAAAAAGGGTGAAAATGAAAAAAAGTACACCACAGCATGGATTCGAACACGCGACCAACCGCATCCAGGGGCGAGCGTTAACGCAGTGAGCCACTGGACCTGAGTACTCAAACATGGCTACTTGTGCATCTTAGAAACTCTGAATTCACTAAATGTACAACTTTTTCTCCATCAAAATGAACAAATGAGACATTAAATAACATCTACAGATCAAGACGAAGCGAATTGAAGCGGTCCCAGCCTCGTAGCTGTGAACAGCTGTGATCGCAGGAAAATGCTGTTACAAAGATTTCTCAGTATATCTCCGGGACATTTCCCTGGCTTTCCCACCGTCACAATGGACAAACGAGACATGAAATAACATCAACAGATCAAGACGAAGCGAATGGAGGTACCCCCGGAGTCATAGCATGTGTAAATCGAGACGAAACATCTCTCTCTCCCCCGCCTGCTTGCGAAGGGGAGGGGCAGTTTACACACACACGCAGCTGCTGCATGCAGCAACGCACACACAGGGAGGAGATGGCAGAGAGAACGCACTCCCCTGAAAACTCCCCTTGAATTCCTCCAGACTCAGAAAATGTAAAAGTTCAGTTTTTGGAGATCCATAGAAAAAGGGTGAAAATGGAAAAAAGTATTCGAAAATAGTGCCTCATAAGGCGGGTAGAGTCCCTTGAAAACTCCCCTTGAATTCCTCCAGACTCAGAAAAAGTCAAAGTTGACTTTTTGGAGATCCATAGAAAAAGGGTGAAAATGAAAAAAAGTATGCCACAGCATGGACTCGAACACGCGACCAACTGCATCCAGGGGCGAGCGTTAACGCAGTGAGCCACTGGACCTGAGTACTCAAACATGCCTACTTGTGCATCTTAGAAACTCTGAATTCACTAAATGTACAATTTTTTCTCCATCAAAATGAACAAATGAGACATGAAATAACATCTACAGATCAAGACGAAGCGAATGGAAGCGGTCCCAGCCTCGTAGCTGTGAACAGCTGTGATCGCAGGAAAATACTGTTACAAAGATTTCTCAGTATATCTCCGGGACATTTCCCTGGCTTTGCCACCGTCACAATGGACAAACGAGACATGAAATAACATCAACAGATCAAGACGAAGCGAATGGAAGTACCCCCGGAGTCATAGCATGTGTACATCGAGACGAAACATCTCTCTCTCCCCCGCCTGCTTGCGAAGGGGAGGGGCAGTTTACACACACACACGCAGCTGCTGCATGCAGCAACGCACACAGAGGGAGGAGATGGCAGAGAGAATGCACTCCCCTGAAAACTCCCCTTTGAATTCCTCCAGACTCAGAAAATGTAAAAGTTCACTTTTTGGAGATCCATAGAAAAAGGGTGAAAATGGAAAAAAGTATTCGAAAATAGTGCCTCATAAGGCGGGTAGAGTCCCTTGAAAACTCCCCTTGAATTCCTCCAGACTCAGAAAAAGTCAAAGTTGACTTTTTGGAGATCCATAGAAAAAGGGTGAAAATGAAAAAAAGTATGCCACAGCATGGACTCGAACACGCGACCAACCGCATCCAGGGGCGACCGTTAACGCAGTGAGCCACTGGACCTGAGTACTCAAACACGCCTACTTGTGCATCTTAGAAACTCTGAATTCACTAAATGTACAACTTTTTCTCCATCAAAATGAACAAATGAGACATTAAATAACATCTACAGATCAAGACGAAGCGAATGGAAGTACCCCCGGAGTCATAGCATGTGTAAATCGAGACGAAACATCTCTCTCTCCCCCGCCTGCTTGCGAAGGGGAGGGGCAGTTTACACACACACACGCAGCTGCTGCATGCAGCAACGCACACACAGGGAGGAGATGGCAGAGAGAACACACTCCCCTGAAAACTCCCCTTGAATTCCTCGAGACTCAGAAAATGTAAAAGTTCACTTTTTGGAGATCCATAGAAAAAGGGTGAAAATGAAAAAAAGTATGCCACAGCATGGATTCGAACACGCGACCAACCGTATCCAGGGGTGAGCGTTAACACAGTGAGCCACTGGACCTGAGTACTCAAACATGCCTACTTGTGCATCTTAGACACTCTGAATTTACTAAATGTACAACTTTTTCTCCATCAAAATGAACAAATGAGACATTAAATAACATCTACAGATCAAGACGAAGCGAATGGAAGCGGTCCCAGCCTCGTAGCTGCGAACAGCTGTGATCGCAGGAAAATGCTGTTACAAAGATTTCTCAGTATATCTCCGGGACATTTCCCTGGCTTTCCCACCGTCACAATGGACAAACGAGACATGAAATAACATCAACAGATCAAGACGAAGCGAATGGAGGTACCCCCGGAGTCATAGCATGTGTAAATCGAGACGAAACATCTCTCTCTCCCCCGCCTGCTTGCAAGGGGGAGGGGCAGTTTACACACACACACGCAGCTGCTGCATGCAGCAACACACACACAGGGAGGAGATGGCAGAGAGAACGCACTCCCCTGAAAATTCCCCTTGAATTTCTCCAGACTCAGAAAATGTAAAAGATCACTTTTTGGAGATCCATAGAAAAATGGTGAAAATGGAAAAAAGTATTCGAAAATAGTGCCTCATAAGGCGGGTAGAGTCCCTTGAAAACTCCCCTTGAATTCCTCCAGACTCAGAAAAAGTCAAAGTTGACTTTTTGGAGATCCATAGAAAAAGGGTGAAAATGAAAAAAAGTATGCCACAGCATGGACTCGAACACGCGACCAACCGCATCCAGGGGCGACCGTTAACGCAGTGAGCCACTGGACCTGAGTACTCAAACATGCCTACTTGTGCATCTTAGACACTCTGAATTTACTAAATGTACAACTTTGTCTCCATCAAAATAAACAAATGAGACATTAAATAACATCTACAGATCAAGACGAAGCGAATGGAAGCGGTCCCAGCCTCGTAGCTGCGAACAGCTGTGATCGCAGGAAAATGCTGTTACAAAGATTTCTCAGTATATCTCCGGGACATTTCCCTGGCTTTCCCACCGTCACAATGGACAAACGAGACATGAAATAACATCAACAGATCAAGACGAAGCGAATGGAGGTACCCCCGGAGTCATAGCATGTGTAAATCGAGACGAAACATATCTCTCTCCCCCGCCTGCTTGCGAGGGGGAGGGGCAGTTTACACACACACGCAGCTGCTGCATGCAGCAACACACTCACAGGGAGGAGATGGCAGAGAGAACGCACTCCCCTGAAAACTCCCCTTGAATTCCTCCAGACTCAGAAAATGTAAAAGATCACTTTTTGGAGATCCATAGAAAAAGGGTGAAAATGAAAAAAAGAATGCCACAGCATGGATTCGAACACGCGACCAACCGTATCCAGGGGCGAGCGTTAACACAGTGAGCCACTGTACCTGAGTACTCAAACATGCCTACTTGTGCATCTTAGACACTCTGAATGTACTAAATGTACAACTTTTTCTCCATCAAAATGAACAAATGAGACATTAGATAACATCTACAGATCAAGACGAAGCGAATGGAAGCGGTCCCAGCCTCGTAGCTGCGAACAGCTGTGATCGCAGGAAAATGCTGTTACAAAGATTTCTCAGTATATCTCCGGGACATTTCCCTGGCTTTCCCACCGTCACAATGGACAGACGAGACATGAAATAACATCAACAGATCAAGACGAAGCGAATGGAAGTACCCCCGGAGTCATAGCATGTGTAAATCGAGACGAAACATCTCTCTCTCCCCCGCCTGCTTACGAAGGGGAGGGGCAGTTTACACACACACACGCAGCTGCTACATGCAGCAACGCACACACAGGGAGGAGATGGCAGAGAGAATGCACTCCCCTGAAAACTCCCCTTGAATTCCTCCAGACTCAGAAAATGTAAAAGTTCACTTTTTGGAGATCCATAGAAAAAGGGTGAAAATGGAAAAAAGTATTCGAAAATAGTGCCTCATAAGGCGGGTAGAGTCCCTTGAAAACTCCCCTTGAATTCCTCCAGACTCAGAAAAAGTCAAAGTTGACTTTTTGGAGATCCATAGAAAAAGGGTGAAAATGAAAAAAAGTATGCCACAGCATGGACTCGAACACGCGACCAACCGCATCCAGGGGCGACCGTTAACGCAGTGAGCCACTGGACCTGAGTACTCAAACACGCCTACTTGTGCATCTTAGAAACTCTGAATTCACTAAATGTACAACTTTTTCTCCATCAAAATGAACAAATGAGACATTAAATAACATCTACAGATCAAGACGAAGCGAATGGAAGCGGTCCCAGCCTCGTAGCTGTGAACAGCTGTGATCGCAGGAAAATGCTGTTACAAAGATTTCTCAGTATATCTCCGGGACATTTCCCTGGCTTTCCCACCGTCACAATGGACAAACGAGACATGAAATAACATCAACAGATCAAGACGAAGCGAATGGAAGTACCCCCGGAGTCATAGCATGTGTAAATCGAGACGAAACATCTCTCGCTCCCCCGCCTGCTTGCGAAGGGGAGGGGCAGTTTACACACACACGCAGCTGCTGCATGCAGCAACACACACACAGGGAGGAGATGGCAGAGAGAATGCACTCCCCTGAAAACTCCCCTTGAATTCCTCCAGACTCAGAAAATGTAAAAGTTCACTTTTTGGAGATCCATAGAAAAAGGGTGAAAATGGAAAAAAGTATTCGAAAATAGTGCCTCATAAGGCGGGTAGAGTCCCTTGAAAACTCCCCTTGAATTCCTCCAGACTCAGAAAAAGTCAAAGTTGACTTTTTGGAGATCCATAGAAAAAGGGTGAAAATGAAAAAAAGTATGCCACAGCATGGATTCGAACACGCGACCAACCGCATCCAGGGGCGAGCATTAACGCAGTTAGCCACTGGAGATGAGTACTCAAACATGCCTACTTTTGCATCTTAGACACTCTGAATTCACTAAATGTACAACTTTTTCTCCATCAAAATGAACAAATGAGACATGAAATAACATCTACAGATCAAGACGAAGCGAATGGAGGTACCCCCGGAGTCATAGCATGTGTAAATCGAGACGAAACATCTCTCTCTCCCCCGCCTGCTTGCGAGGGGGAGGGGCAGTTTACACACACACGCAGCTGCTGCATGCAGCAACACACTCACAGGGAGGAGATGGCAGAGAGAACGCACTCCCCTGAAAACTCCCCTTGAATTCCTCCAGACTCAGAAAATGTAAAAGATCACTTTTTGGAGATCCATAGAAAAAGGGTGAAAATGAAAAAAAGAATGCCACAGCATGGATTCGAACACGCGACCAACCGTATCCAGGGGCGAGCGTTAACACAGTGAGCCACTGTACCTGAGTACTCAAACATGCCTACTTGTGCATCTTAGACACTCTGAATGTACTAAATGTACAACTTTTTCTCCATCAAAATGAACAAATGAGACATTAGATAACATCTACAGATCAAGACGAAGCGAATGGAAGCGGTCCCAGCCTCGTAGCTGCGAACAGCTGTGATCGCAGGAAAATGCTGTTACAAAGATTTCTCAGTATATCTCCGGGACATTTCCCTGGCTTTCCCACCGTCACAATGGACAGACGAGACATGAAATAACATCAACAGATCAAGACGAAGCGAATGGAAGTACCCCCGGAGTCATAGCATGTGTAAATCGAGACGAAACATCTCTCTCTCCCCCGCCTGCTTACGAAGGGGAGGGGCAGTTTACACACACACACGCAGCTGCTACATGCAGCAACGCACACACAGGGAGGAGATGGCAGAGAGAATGCACTCCCCTGAAAACTCCCCTTGAATTCCTCCAGACTCAGAAAATGTAAAAGTTCACTTTTTGGAGATCCATAGAAAAAGGGTGAAAATGGAAAAAAGTATTCGAAAATAGTGCCTCATAAGGCGGGTAGAGTCCCTTGAAAACTCCCCTTGAATTCCTCCAGACTCAGAAAAAGTCAAAGTTGACTTTTTGGAGATCCATAGAAAAAGGGTGAAAATGAAAAAAAGTATGCCACAGCATGGACTCGAACACGCGACCAACCGCATCCAGGGGCGACCGTTAACGCAGTGAGCCACTGGACCTGAGTACTCAAACACGCCTACTTGTGCATCTTAGAAACTCTGAATTCACTAAATGTACAACTTTTTCTCCATCAAAATGAACAAATGAGACATTAAATAACATCTACAGATCAAGACGAAGCGAATGGAAGCGGTCCCAGCCTCGTAGCTGTGAACAGCTGTGATCGCAGGAAAATGCTGTTACAAAGATTTCTCAGTATATCTCCGGGACATTTCCCTGGCTTTGCCACCGTCACAATGGACAAACGAGACATGAAATAACATCAACAGATCAAGACGAAGCGAATGGAAGTACCCCCGGAGTCATAGCATGTGTAAATCGAGACGAAACATATCTCTCTCCCCCGCCTGCTTGCGAGGGGGAGGGGCAGTTTACACACACACGCAGCTGCTGCATGCAGCAACACGCACACAGGGAGGAGATGGCAGAGAGAACGCACTCCCCTGAAATCTCCCCTTGAATTCCTCCAGACTCAGAAAATGTGAAAGATCACTTTTTGGAGATCCATAGAAAAAGGGTGAAAATGAAAAAAAGAATGCCAAAGCATGGATTCGAACACGCGACCAACCGCATCCAGGGGCGAGCGTTAACACAGTGAGCCACTGGACCTGAGTACTCAAACATGCCTACTTGTGCATCTTAGACACTCTGAATTTACTAAATGTACAACTTTTTCTCCATCAAAATGAACAAATGAGACATTAAATAACATCTACAGATCAAGACGAAGCGAATGGAAGTACCCCCGGAGTCATAGCATGTGTAAATCGAGACGAAACATCTCTCTCTCCCCCGCCTGCTTGCGAAGGGGAGGGGCAGTTTACAAACACACACGCAGCTGCTGCATGCAGCAACGCACACAGAGGGAGGAGATGGCAGAGAGAATGCACTCCCCTGAAAACTCCCCTTGAATTCCTCCAGACTCAGAAAATGTAAAAGTTCACTTTTTGGAGATCCATAGAAAAAGGGTGAAAATGAAAAAAAGAATGCCAAAGCATGTATTCGAACACGCGACCAACCGCATCCAGGGGCGAGCGTTAACGCAGTGAGCCACTGGACCTGAGTACTCAAACATGCCTACTTGTGCATCTTAGACACTCTGAATTTACTAAATGTACAACTTTTTCTCCATCAAAATGAACAAATGAGACATTAAATAACATCTACAGATCAAGACGAAGCGAATGGAAGCGGTCCCAGCCTCGTAGCTGTGAACAGCTGTGATCGCAGGAAAATGCTGTTACAAAGATTTCTCAGTATATCTCCGGGACATTTCCCTGGCTTTCCCACCGTCACAATGGACAAACGAGACATGAAATAACATCAACAGATCAAGACGAAGCGAATGGAGGTACCCCCGGAGTCATAGCATGTGTAAATCGAGACGAAACATCTCTCTCTCCCCCGCCTGCTTGCGAGAGGGAGGGGCAGTTTACACACACACGCAGCTGCTGCATGCAGCAACGCACACACAGGGAGGAGATGGCAGAGAGAATGCACTCCCCTGAAAACTCCCCTTGAATTCCTCCAGACTCAGAAAATGTAAAAGTTCACTTTTTGGAGATCCATAGAAAAAGGGTGAAAATGGAAAAAAGTATTCGAAAATAGTGCCTCATAAGGCGGGTAGAGTCCCTTGAAAACTCCCCTTGAATTCCTCCAGACTCAGAAAAAGTCAAAGTTGACTTTTTGGAGATCCATAGAAAAAGGGTGAAAATGAAAAAAAGTATGCTACAGCATGGATTCGAACACGCGACCAACGGCATCCAGGGGCGAGCTTTAACGCAGTGAGCCACTGGACATGAGTACTCAAACATGCCTACTTTTGCATCTTAGACACTCTGAATTCACTAAATGTACAACTTTTTCTCCATCAAAATGAACAAATGAGACATGAAATAACATCTACAGATCAAGACGAAGCGAATGGAAGCGGTCCCAGCCTCGTAGCTGTGAACAGCTGTGATCGCAGGAAAATGCTGTTACAAAGATTTCTCAGTATATCTCCGGGACATTTCCCTGGCTTTCCCACCGACACAATGGACAAACGAGACATGAAATAACATCAACAGATCAAGACGAAGCGAATGGAGGTACCCCCGGAGTCATAGCATGTGTAAATCGAGACGAAACATCTCTCTCTCCCCCGCCTGCTTGAGAGAGGGAGGGGCAGTTTACACACACACGCAGCTGCTGCATGCAGCAACACACACACAGGGAGGAAATGGCAGAGAGAACGCACTCCCCTGAAAACTCCCCTTGAATTCCTCCAGACTCAGAAAATGTAAAAGATCACTTTTTGGAGATCCATAGAAAAAGGTTGAAAATGGAAAAAAGTATTCGAAAATAGTGCCTCATAAGGCGGGTAGAGTCCCTTGAAAACTCCCCTTGAATTCCTCCAGACACAGAAAAAGTCAAAGTTGACTTTTTGGAGATCCATAGAAAAAAGGGTGAAAATGAAAAAAAGTATGCCACAGCATGGATTCGAACACGCGACCAACCGCATCCAGGGGCGAGCGTTAACGCAGTGAGCCACTGGACATGAGTACTCAAACATGCCTACTTTTGCATCTTAGACACTCTGAATTCACTAAATGTACAACTTTTTCTCCATCAAAATGAACAAATGAGACATGAAATAACATCTACAGATCAAGACGAAGCGAATGGAAGCGGTCCCAGCCTCGTAGCTGTGAACAGCTGTGATCGCAGGAAAATGCTGTTACAAAGATTTCTCAGTATATCTCCGGGACATTTCCCTGGCTTTCCCACCGACACAATGGACAAACGAGACATGAAATAACATCAACAGATCAAGACGAAGCGAATGGAGGTACCCCCGGAGTCATAGCATGTGTAAATCGAGACGAAACATATCTCTCTCCCCCGCCTGCTTGCGAGGGGGAGGGGCAGTTTACACACACACGCAGCTGCTGCATGCAGCAACGCACACACAGGGAGGAGATGGCAGAGAGAACGCACTCCCCTGAAAACTCCCCTTGAATTCCTGCAGACTCAGAAAATGTAAAAGTTCACTTTTTGGAGATCCATAGAAAAAGGGTGAAAATGGAAAAAAGTATTCGAAAATAGTGCCTCATAAGGCGGGTAGAGTCCCTTGAAAACTCCCCTTGAATTCCTCCAGACACAGAAAAAGTCAAAGTTGACTTTTTGGAGATCCATAGAAAAAAGGGTGAAAATGAAAAAAAGTATGCCACAGCATGGATTCGAACACGCGACCAACCACATCCAGGGGCGAGCGTTAACGCAGTGAGCCACTGGACATGAGTACTCAAACATGCCTACTTTTGCATCTTAGACACTCTGAATTCACTAAATGTACAACTTTTTCTCCATCAAAATGAACAAATGAGACATGAAATAACATCTACAGATCAAGACGAAGCGAATGGAAGTGGTCCCAGCCTCGTAGCTGTGAACAGCTGTGATCGCAGGAAAATGCTGTTACAAAGATTTCTCAGTATATCTCCAGGACATTTCCCTGGCTTTGCCACCGTCACAATGTACAAACAAGACATGAAATAACATCAACAGATCAAGACGAAGCGAATGGAAGTACCCCCGGAGTCATAGCATGTGTAAATCGAGACGAAACATCTCTCTCTCCCCCGCCTGCTTGCGAAGGGGAGGGGCAGTTTACACACACACACGCAGCTGCTGCATGCAGCAACGCACACAGAGGGAGGAGATGGCAGAGAGAATGCACTCCCCTGAAAACTCCCCTTGAATTCCTCCAGACTCAGAAAATGTAAAAGTTCACTTTTTGGAGATCCATAGAAAAAGGGTGAAAATGGAAAAAAGTATTCGAAAATAGTGCCTCATAAGGCGGGTAGAGTCCCTTGAAAACTCCCCTTGAATTCCTCCAGACTCAGAAAAAGTCAAAGTTGACTTTTTGGAGATCCATAGAAAAAGGGTGAAAATGAAAAAAAGTATGCTACAGCATGGATTCGAACACGCGACCAACGGCATCCAGGGGCGAGCGTTAACGCAGTGAGCCACTGGACATGAGTACTCAAACATGCCTACTTTTGCATCTTAGACACTCTGAATTCACTAAATGTACAACTGTTTCTCCATCAAAATGAACAAATGAGACATGAAATAACATCTACAGATCAAGACGAAGCGAATGGAAGCGGTCCCAGCCTCGTAGCTGTGAACAGCTGTGATCGCAGGAAAATGCTGTTACAAAGATTTCTCAGTATATCTCCGGGACATTTCCCTGGCTTTCCCACCGACACAATGGACAAACGAGACATGAAATAACATCAACAGATCAAGACGAAGCGAATGGAGGTACCCCCGGAGTCATAGCATGTGTAAATCGAGACGAAACATCTCTCTCTCCCCCGCCTGCTTGAGAGAGGGAGGGGCAGTTTACACACACACGCAGCTGCTGCATGCAGCAACACACACACAGGGAGGAGATGGCAGAGAGAACGCACTCCCCTGAAAACTCCCCTTGAATTCCTCCAGACTCAGAAAATGTAAAAGATCACTTTTTGGAGATCCATAGAAAAAGGGTGAAAATGGAAAAAAGTATTCGAAAATAGTGCCTCATAAGGCGGGTAGAGTCCCTTGAAAACTCCCCTTGAATTCCTCCAGACACAGAAAAAGTCAAAGTTGACTTTTTGGAGATCCATAGAAAAAAGGGTGAAAATGAAAAAAAGTATGCCACAGCATGGATTCGAACACGCGACCAACCACATCCAGGGGCGAGCGTTAACGCAGTGAGCCACTGGACATGAGTACTCAAACATGCCTACTTTTGCATCTTAGACACTCTGAATTCACTAAATGTACAACTTTTTCTCCATCAAAATGAACAAATGAGACATGAAATAACATCTACAGATCAAGACGAAGCGAATGGAAGTGGTCCCAGCCTCGTAGCTGTGAACAGCTGTGATCGCAGGAAAATGCTGTTACAAAGATTTCTCAGTATATCTCCAGGACATTTCCCTGGCTTTGCCACCGTCACAATGTACAAACAAGACATGAAATAACATCAACAGATCAAGACGAAGCGAATGGAAGTACCCCCGGAGTCATAGCATGTGTAAATCGAGACGAAACATCTCTCTCTCCCCCGCCTGCTTGCGAAGGGGAGGGGCAGTTTACACACACACACGCAGCTGCTGCATGCAGCAACGCACACAGAGGGAGGAGATGGCAGAGAGAATGCACTCCCCTGAAAACTCCCCTTGAATTCCTCCAGACTCAGAAAATGTAAAAGTTCACTTTTTGGAGATCCATAGAAAAAGGGTGAAAATGGAAAAAAGTATTCGAAAATAGTGCCTCATAAGGCGGGTAGAGTCCCTTGAAAACTCCCCTTGAATTCCTCCAGACTCAGAAAAAGTCAAAGTTGACTTTTTGGAGATCCATAGAAAAAGGGTGAAAATGAAAAAAAGTATGCTACAGCATGGATTCGAACACGCGACCAACGGCATCCAGGGGCGAGCGTTAACGCAGTGAGCCACTGGACATGAGTACTCAAACATGCCTACTTTTGCATCTTAGACACTCTGAATTCACTAAATGTACAACTTTTTCTCCATCAAAATGAACAAATGAGACATGAAATAACATCTACAGATCAAGACGAAGCGAATGGAAGCGGTCCCGGCCTCGTAGCTGTGAACAGCTGTGATCGCAGGAAAATGCTGTTACAAAGATTTCTCAGTATATCTCCGGGACATTTCCCTGGCTTTCCCACCGACACAATGGACAAACGAGACATGAAATAACATCAACAGATCAAGACGAAGCGAATGGAGGTACCCCCGGAGTCATAGCATGTGTAAATCGAGACGAAACATATCTCTCTCCCCCGCCTGCTTGCGAGGGGGAGGGGCAGTTTACACACACACGCAGCTGCTGCATGCAGCAACACACACACAGGGAGGAGATGGCAGAGAGAACGCACTCCCCTGAAATCTCCCCTTGAATTCCTCCAGACTCAGAAAATGTGAAAGATCACTTTTTGGAGATCCATAGAAAAAGGGTGAAAATGGAAAAAAGTATTCGAAAATAGTGCCTCATAAGGCGGGTAGAGTCCCTTGAAAACTCCCCTTGAATTCCTCCAGACTCAGAAAAAGTCAAAGTTGACTTTTTGGAGATCCATAGAAAAAGGGTGAAAATGAAAAAAAGTATGCCACAGCATGGATTCGAACACACGACCAACCGCATCCAGGGGCGAGCGTTAACGCAGTGAGCCACTGGACATGAGTACTCAAACATGCCTACTTTTGCATCTTAGACACTCTGAATTCACTAAATGTACAACTTTTTCTCCATCAAAATGAACAAATGAGACATGAAATAACATCTACAGATCAAGACGAAGCGAATGGAAGCGGTCCCAGCCTCGTAGCTGTGAACAGCTGTGATCGCAGGAAAATGCTGTTACAAAGATTTCTCAGTATATCTCCGGGACATTTCCCTGGCTTTCCCACCGACACAATGGACAAACGAGACATGAAATAACATCAACAGATCAAGACGAAGCGAATGGAGGTACCCCCGGAGTCATAGCATGTGTAAATCGAGACGAAACATCTCTCTCTCCCCCGCCTGCTTGAGAGAGGGAGGGGCAGTTTACACACACACGCAGCTGCTGCATGCAGCAACACACACACAGGGAGGAGATGGCAGAGAGAACGCACTCCCCTGAAAACTCCCCTTGAATTCCTCCAGACTCAGAAAATGTAAAAGATCATTTTTTGGAGATCCATAGAAAAAGGGTGAAAATGGAAAAAAGTATTCGAAAATAGTGCCTCATAAGGCGGGTAGAGTCCCTTGAAAACTCCCCTTGAATTCCTCCAGACTCAGAAAAAGTCAAAGTTGACTTTTTGGAGATCCATAGAAAAAAGGGTGAAAATGAAAAAAAGTATGCCACAGCATGGATTCGAACACGCGACCAACCGCATCCAGGGGCGAGCGTTAACGCAGTGAGCCACTGGACATGAGTACTCAAACATGCCTACTTTTGCATCTTAGACACTCTGAATTCACTAAATGTACAACTTTTTCTCCATCAAAATGAACAAATGAGACATGAAATAACATCTACAGATCAAGACGAAGCGAATGGAAGCGGTCCCAGCCTCGTAGCTGTGAACAGCTGTGATCGCAGGAAAATGCTGTTACAAAGATTTCTCAGTATATCTCCGGGACATTTCCCTGGCTTTGCCACCGTCACAATGGACAAACGAGACATGAAATAACATCAACAGATCAAGACGAAGCGAATGGAAGTACCCCCGGAGTCATAGCATGTGTAAATCGAGACGAAACATCTCTCTCTCCCCCGCCTGCTTGCGAAGGGGAGTGGCAGTTTACACACACACACGCAGCTGCTGCATGCAGCAACGCACACAGAGGGAGGAGAGGGCAGAGAGAATGCACTCCCCTGAAAACTCCCCTTGAATTCCTCCAGACTCAGAAAATGTAAAAGTTCACTTTTTGGAGATCCATAGAAAAAGGGTGAACATGGAAAAAAGTATTCGAAAATAGTGCCTCATAAGGCGGGTAGAGTCCCTTGAAAACTCCCCTTGAATTCCTCCAGACTCAGAAAAAGTCAAAGTTGACTTTTTGGAGATCCATAGAAAAAGGGTGAAAATGAAAAAAAGTATGCCACAGTATGGATTCGAACACGCGACCAACCGCATCCAGGGGCGAGCATTAACGCAGTGAGCCACTGGACATGAGTACTCAAACATGCCTACTTTTGCATCTTAGACACTCTGAATTCACTAAATGTACAACTTTTTCTCCATCAAAATGAACAAATGAGACATGAAATAACATCTACAGATCAAGACGAAGCGAATGGAAGCGGTCCCGGCCTCGTAGCTGTGAACAGCTGTGATCGCAGGAAAATGCTGTTACAAAGATTTCTCAGTATATCTCCGGGACATTTCCCTGGCTTTCCCACCGACACAATGGACAAACGAGACATGAAATAACATCAACAGATCAAGACGAAGCGAATGGAGGTACCCCCGGAGTCATAGCATGTGTAAATCGAGACGAAACATATCTCTCTCCCCCGCCTGCTTGCGAGGGGGAGGTGCAGTTTACACACACACGCAGCTGCTGCATGCAGCAACACACACACAGGGAGGAGATGGCAGAGAGAACGCACTCCCCTGAAATCTCCCCTTGAATTCCTCCAGACTCAGAAAATGTGAAAGATCACTTTTTGGAGATCCATAGAAAAAGGGTGAAAATGGAAAAAAGTATTCGAAAATAGTGCCTCATAAGGCGGGTAGAGTCCCTTGAAAACTCCCCTTGAATTCCTCCAGACTCAGAAAAAGTCAAAGTTGACTTTTTGGAGATCCATAGAAAAAGGGTGAAAATGAAAAAAAGTATGCCACAGCATGGATTCGAACACACGACCAACCGCATCCAGGGGCGAGCGTTAACGCAGTGAGCCACTGGACATGAGTACTCAAACATGCCTACTTTTGCATCTTAGACACTCTGAATTCACTAAATGTACAACTTTTTCTCCATCAAAATGAACAAATGAGACATGAAATAACATCTACAGATCAAGACGAAGCGAATGGAAGCGGTCCCAGCCTCGTAGCTGTGAACAGCTGTGATCGCAGGAAAATGCTGTTACAAAGATTTCTCAGTATATCTCCGGGACATTTCCCTGGCTTTCCCACCGACACAATGGACAAACGAGACATGAAATAACATCAACAGATCAAGACGAAGCGAATGGAGGTACCCCCGGAGTCATAGCATGTGTAAATCGAGACGAAACATCTCTCTCTCCCCCGCCTGCTTGAGAGAGGGAGGGGCAGTTTACACACACACGCAGCTGCTGCATGCAGCAACACACACACAGGGAGGAGATGGCAGAGAGAACGCACTCCCCTGAAAACTCCCCTTGAATTCCTCCAGACTCAGAAAATGTAAAAGATCATTTTTTGGAGATCCATAGAAAAAGGGTGAAAATGGAAAAAAGTATTCGAAAATAGTGCCTCATAAGGCGGGTAGAGTCCCTTGAAAACTCCCCTTGAATTCCTCCAGACTCAGAAAAAGTCAAAGTTGACTTTTTGGAGATCCATAGAAAAAAGGGTGAAAATGAAAAAAAGTATGCCACAGCATGGATTCGAACACGCGACCAACCGCATCCAGGGGCGAGCGTTAACGCAGTGAGCCACTGGACATGAGTACTCAAACATGCCTACTTTTGCATCTTAGACACTCTGAATTCACTAAATGTACAACTTTTTCTCCATCAAAATGAACAAATGAGACATGAAATAACATCTACAGATCAAGACGAAGCGAATGGAAGCGGTCCCAGCCTCGTAGCTGTGAACAGCTGTGATCGCAGGAAAATGCTGTTACAAAGATTTCTCAGTATATCTCCGGGACATTTCCCTGGCTTTGCCACCGTCACAATGGACAAACGAGACATGAAATAACATCAACAGATCAAGACGAAGCGAATGGAAGTACCCCCGGAGTCATAGCATGTGTAAATCGAGACGAAACATCTCTCTCTCCCCCGCCTGCTTGCGAAGGGGAGTGGCAGTTTACACACACACACGCAGCTGCTGCATGCAGCAACGCACACAGAGGGAGGAGAGGGCAGAGAGAATGCACTCCCCTGAAAACTCCCCTTGAATTCCTCCAGACTCAGAAAATGTAAAAGTTCACTTTTTGGAGATCCATAGAAAAAGGGTGAACATGGAAAAAAGTATTCGAAAATAGTGCCTCATAAGGCGGGTAGAGTCCCTTGAAAACTCCCCTTGAATTCCTCCAGACTCAGAAAAAGTCAAAGTTGACTTTTTGGAGATCCATAGAAAAAGGGTGAAAATGAAAAAAAGTATGCCACAGTATGGATTCGAACACGCGACCAACCGCATCCAGGGGCGAGCATTAACGCAGTGAGCCACTGGACCTGAGTAATCAAACATGCCTACTTTTGCATCTTAGAAACTCTGAATTCACTAAATGTACAACTTTTTCTCCATCAAAATGAACAAATGAGACATGAAATAACATCTACAGATCAAGACGAAGCGAATGGAAGCGGTCCCAGCCTCGTAGCTGTGAACAGCTGTGATCGCAGGAAAATGCTGTTACAAAGATTTCTCAGTATATCTCCGGGACATTTCCCTGGCTTTCCCACCGACACAATGGACAAACGAGACATGAAATAACATCAACAGATCAAGACGAAGCGAATGGAGGTACCCCCGGAGTCATAGCATGTGTACATCGAGACGAAACATATCTCTCTCCCCCGCATGCTTGCGAGGGGGAGGGGCAGTTTACACACACACGCAGCTGCTGCATGCAGCAACACACACACAGGGAGGAGATTGCAGAGAGAACGCACTCCCCTGAAATCTCCCCTTGAATTCCTCCAGACTCAGAAAATGTGAAAGATCACTTTTTGGAGATCCATAGAAAAAGGGTGAAAATGGAAAAAAGTATTCGAAAATAATGCCTCATAAGGCGGGTAGAGTCCCTTGAAAACTCCTCTTGAATTCCTCCAGACTCAGAAAAAGTCAAAGTTGACTTTTTGGAGATCCATAGAAAAAGGGTGAAAATGAAAAAAAGTATGCCACAGCATGGATTCGAACACGCGACCAACCGCATCCAGGGGCGAGCGTTAACGCAGTGAGCCACTGGACATGAGTACTCAAACATGCCTACTTTTGCATCTTAGACACTCTGAATTCACTAAATGTACAACTTTTTCTCCATCAAAATGAACAAATGAGACATGAAATAACATCTACAGATCAAGACGAAGCGAATGGAAGTGGTCCCAGCCTCGTAGCTGTGAACAGCTGTGATCGCAGGAAAATGCTGTTACAAAGATTTCTCAGTATATCTCCGGGACATTTCCCTGGCTTTGCCACCGTCACAATGTACAAACAAGACATGAAATAACATCAACAGATCAAGACGAAGCGAATGGAAGTACCCCCGGAGTCATAGCATGTGTAAATCGAGACGAAACATCTCTCTCTCCCCCGCCTGCTTGCGAAGGGGAGGGGCAGTTTACACACACACACGCAGCTGCTGCATGCAGCAACGCACACAGAGGGAGGAGATGGCAGAGAGAATGCACTCCCCTGAAAACTCCCCTTGAATTCCTCCAGACTCAGAAAATGTAAAAGTTCACTTTTTGGAGATCCATAGAAAAAGGGTGAAAATGGAAAAAAGTATTCGAAAATAGTGCCTCATAAGGCGGGTAGAGTCCCTTGAAAACTCCCCTTGAATTCCTCCAGACTCAGAAAAAGTCAAAGTTGACTTTTTGGAGATCCATAGAAAAAGGGTGAAAATGAAAAAAAGTATGCTACAGCATGGATTCGAACACGCGACCAACGGCATCCAGGGGCGAGCGTTAACGCAGTGAGCCACTGGACATGAGTACTCAAACATGCCTACTTTTGCATCTTAGAAACTCTGAATTGACTAAATGTACAACTTTTTCTCCATCAAAATGAACAAATGAGACATGAAATAACATCTACAGATCAAGACGAAGCGAATGGAAGCGGTCCCGGCCTCGTAGCTGTGAACAGCTGTGATCGCAGGAAAATGCTGTTACAAAGATTTCTCAGTATATCTCCGGGACATTTCCCTGGCTTTCCCACCGACACAATGGACAAACGAGACATGAAATAACATCAACAGATCAAGACGAAGCGAATGGAGGTACCCCCGGAGTCATAGCATGTGTAAATCGAGACGAAACATATCTCTCTCCCCCGCCTGCTTGCGAGGGGGAGGGGCAGTTTACACACACACGCAGCTGCTGCATGCAGCAA
This sequence comes from Notothenia rossii, assembly GCF_949606895.1. Lineage (NCBI taxonomy): Eukaryota > Metazoa > Chordata > Actinopteri > Perciformes > Nototheniidae > Notothenia > Notothenia rossii. Next base: position 65,473 of record NW_027640057.1, read on the forward strand.
CACACACACAGGGAGGAGATGGCAGAGAGAACGCACTCCCCTGAAATCTCCCCTTGAATTCCTCCAGACTCAGAAAATGTGAAAGATCACTTTTTGGAGATCCATAGAAAAAGGGTGAAAATGAAAAAAAGAATGCCAAAGCATGTATTCGAACACGCGACCAACCGCATCCAGGGGCGAGCGTTAACACTGTGAGCCACTGGACCTGAGTACTCAAACATGCCTACTTGTGCATCTTAGACACTCTGAATTTACTAAATGTACAACTTTTTCTCCATCAAAATGAACAAATGAGACATTAAATAACATCTACAGATCAAGACGAAGCGAATGGAAGCGGTCCCAGCCTCGTAGCTGTGAACAGCTGTGATCGCAGGAAAATGCTGTTACAAAGATTTCTCAGTATATCTCCGGGACATTTCCCTGGCTTTCCCACCGTCACAATGGACAAACGAGACATGAAATAACATCAACAGATCAAGACGAAGCGAATGGAGGTACCCCCGGAGTCATAGCATGTGTAAATCGAGACGAAACATCTCTCTCTCCCCCGCCTGCTTGCGAGAGGGAGGGGCAGTTTACACACACACGCAGCTGCTGCATGCAGCAACGCACACACAGGGAGGAGATGGCAGAGAGAACGCACTCCCCTGAAAACTCCCCTTGAATTCCTCCAGACTCAGAAAATGTAAAAGTTCACTTTTTGGAGATCCATAGAAAAAGGGTGAAAATGGAAAAAAGTATTCGAAAATAGTGCCTCATAAGGCGGGTAGAGTCCCTTGAAAACTCCCCTTGAATTCCTCCAGACTCAGAAAAAGTCAAAGTTGACTTTTTGGAGATCCATAGAAAAAGGGTGAAAATGAAAAAAAGTATACCACAGCATGGATTCGAACACACGACCAACCGCATCCAGGGGCGAGCGTTAACGCAGTGAGCCACTGGACATGAGTACTCAAACATGCCTACTTTTGCATCTTAGACACTCTGAATTCACTAAATGTACAACTTTTTCTCCATCAAAATGAACAAATGAGACATGAAATAACATCTACAGATCAAGACGAAGCGAATGGAAGCGGTCCCAGCCTCGTAGCTGTGAACAGCTGTGATCGCAGGAAAATGCTGTTACAAAGATTTCTCAGTATATCTCCGGGACATTTCCCTGGCTTTCCCACCGACACAATGGACAAACGAGACATGAAATAACATCAACAGATCAAGACGAAGCGAATGGAGGTACCCCCGGAGTCATAGCATGTGTAAATCGAGACGAAACATCTCTCTCTCCCCCGCCTGCTTGAGAGAGGGAGGGGCAGTTTACACACACACGCAGCTGCTGCATGCAGCAACACACACACAGGGAGGAGATGGCAGAGAGAACGCACTCCCCTGAAAACTCCCCTTGAATTCCTCCAGACTCAGAAAATGTAAAAGATCATTTTTTGGAGATCCATAGAAAAAGGGTGAAAATGGAAAAAAGTATTCGAAAATAGTGCCTCATAAGGCGGGTAGAGTCCCTTGAAAACTCCCCTTGAATTCCTCCAGACTCAGAAAAAGTCAAAGTTGACTTTTTGGAGATCCATAGAAAAAAGGGTGAAAATGAAAAAAAGTATGCCACAGCATGGATTCGAACACGCGACCAACCGCATCCAGGGGCGAGCGTTAACGCAGTGAGCCACTGGACCTGAGTACTCAAACATGCCTACTTTTTCATCTTAGACACTCTGAATTCACTAAATGTACAACTTTTTCTCCATCAAAATGAACAAATGAGACATGAAATAACATCTACAGATCAAGACGAAGCGAATGGAAGCGGTCCCAGCCTCGTAGCTGTGAACAGTTGTGATCGCAGGAAAATGCTGTTACAAAGATTTCTCAGTATATCTCCGGGACATTTCCCTGGCTTTGCCACCGTCACAATGGACAAACGAGACATGAAATAACATCAACAGATCAAGACGAAGCGAATGGAAGTACCCCCGGAGTCATAGCATGTGTAAATCGAGACGAAACATCTCTCTCTCCCCCGCCTGCTTGCGAAGGGGAGTGGCAGTTTACACACACACACGCAGCTGCTGCATGCAGCAACGCACACAGAGGGAGGAGAGGGCAGAGAGAATGCACTCCCCTGAAAACTCCCCTTGAATTCCTCCAGACTCAGAAAATGTAAAAGTTCACTTTTTGGAGATCCATAGAAAAAGGGTGAACATGGAAAAAAGTATTCGAAAATAGTGCCTCATAAGGCGGGTAGAGTCCCTTGAAAACTCCCCTTGAATTCCTCCAGACTCAGAAAAAGTCAAAGTTGACTTTTTGGAGATCCATAGAAAAAGGGTGAAAATGAAAAAAAGTATGCCACAGTATGGATTCGAACACGCGACCAACCGCATCCAGGGGCGAGCATTAACGCAGTGAGCCACTGGACCTGAGTACTCAAACATGCCTACTTTTGCATCTTAGAAACTCTGAATTCACTAAATGTACAACTTTTTCTCCATCAAAATGAACAAATGAGACATGAAATAACATCTACAGATCAAGACGAAGCGAATGGAAGCGGTCCCAGCCTCGTAGCTGTGAACAGCTGTGATCGCAGGAAAATGCTGTTACAAAGATTTCTCAGTATATCTCCGGGACATTTCCCTGGCTTTCCCACCGACACAATGGACAAACGAGACATGAAATAACATCAACAGATCAAGACGAAGCGAATGGAGGTACCCCCGGAGTCATAGCATGTGTAAATCGAGACGAAACATCTCTCTCTCCCCCGCCTGCTTGAGAGAGGGAGGGGCAGTTTACACACACACGCAGCTGCTGCATGCAGCAACACACACACAGGGAGGAGATGGCAGAGAGAACGCACTCCCCTGAAAACTCCCCTTGAATTCCTCCAGACTCAGAAAATGTAAAAGATCATTTTTTGGAGATCCATAGAAAAAGGGTGAAAATGGAAAAAAGTATTCGAAAATAGTGCCTCATAAGGCGGGTAGAGTCCCTTGAAAACTCCCCTTGAATTCCTCCAGACTCAGAAAAAGTCAAAGTTGACTTTTTGGAGATCCATAGAAAAAAGGGTGAAAATGAAAAAAAGTATGCCACAGCATGGATTCGAACACGCGACCAACCGCATCCAGGGGCGAGCGTTAACGCAGTGAGCCACTGGACATGAGTACTCAAACATGCCTACTTTTGCATCTTAGACACTCTGAATTCACTAAATGTACAACTTTTTCTCCATCAAAATGAACAAATGAGACATGAAATAACATCTACAGATCAAGACGAAGCGAATGGAAGCGGTCCCAGCCTCGTAGCTGTGAACAGCTGTGATCGCAGGAAAATGCTGTTACAAAGATTTCTCAGTATATCTCCGGGACATTTCCCTGGCTTTGCCACCGTCACAATGGACAAACGAGACATGAAATAACATCAACAGATCAAGACGAAGCGAATGGAAGTACCCCCGGAGTCATAGCATGTGTAAATCGAGACGAAACATCTCTCTCTCCCCCGCCTGCTTGCGAAGGGGAGTGGCAGTTTACACACACACACGCAGCTGCTGCATGCAGCAACGCACACAGAGGGAGGAGAGGGCAGAGAGAATGCACTCCCCTGAAAACTCCCCTTGAATTCCTCCAGACTCAGAAAATGTAAAAGTTCACTTTTTGGAGATCCATAGAAAAAGGGTGAACATGGAAAAAAGTATTCGAAAATAGTGCCTCATAAGGCGGGTAGAGTCCCTTGAAAACTCCCCTTGAATTCCTCCAGACTCAGAAAAAGTCAAAGTTGACTTTTTGGAGATCCATAGAAAAAGGGTGAAAATGAAAAAAAGTATGCCACAGTATGGATTCGAACACGCGACCAACCGCATCCAGGGGCGAGCATTAACGCAGTGAGCCACTGGACCTGAGTACTCAAACATGCCTACTTTTGCATCTTAGAAACTCTGAATTCACTAAATGTACAACTTTTTCTCCATCAAAATGAACAAATGAGACATGAAATAACATCTACAGATCAAGACGAAGCGAATGGAAGCGGTCCCAGCCTCGTAGCTGTGAACAGCTGTGATCGCAGGAAAATGCTGTTACAAAGATTTCTCAGTATATCTCCGGGACATTTCCCTGGCTTTCCCACCGACACAATGGACAAACGAGACATGAAATAACATCAACAGATCAAGACGAAGCGAATGGAGGTACCCCCGGAGTCATAGCATGTGTAAATCGAGACGAAACATCTCTCTCTCCCCCGCCTGCTTGAGAGAGGGAGGGGCAGTTTACACACACACGCAGCTGCTGCATGCAGCAACACACACACAGGGAGGAGATGGCAGAGAGAACGCACTCCCCTGAAAACTCCCCTTGAATTCCTCCAGACTCAGAAAATGTAAAAGATCATTTTTTGGAGATCCATAGAAAAAGGGTGAAAATGGAAAAAAGTATTCGAAAATAGTGCCTCATAAGGCGGGTAGAGTCCCTTGAAAACTCCCCTTGAATTCCTCCAGACTCAGAAAAAGTCAAAGTTGACTTTTTGGAGATCCATAGAAAAAAGGGTGAAAATGAAAAAAAGTATGCCACAGCATGGATTCGAACACGCGACCAACCGCATCCAGGGGCGAGCGTTAACGCAGTGAGCCACTGGACATGAGTACTCAAACATGCCTACTTTTGCATCTTAGACACTCTGAATTCACTAAATGTACAACTTTTTCTCCATCAAAATGAACAAATGAGACATGAAATAACATCTACAGATCAAGACGAAGCGAATGGAAGCGGTCCCAGCCTCGTAGCTGTGAACAGCTGTGATCGCAGGAAAATGCTGTTACAAAGATTTCTCAGTATATCTCCGGGACATTTCCCTGGCTTTGCCACCGTCACAATGGACAAACGAGACATGAAATAACATCAACAGATCAAGACGAAGCGAATGGAAGTACCCCCGGAGTCATAGCATGTGTAAATCGAGACGAAACATATCTCTCTCCCCCGCCTGCTTGCGAGGGGGAGGGGCAGTTTACACACACACGCAGCTGATGCATGCAGCAACACACACACAGGGAGGAGATGGCAGAGAGAACGCACTCCCCTGAAATCTCCCCTTGAATTCCTCCAGACTCAGAAAAAGTCAAAGTTGACTTTTTGGAGATCCATAGAAAAAGGGTGAAAATGAAAAAAAGTATGCCACAGTATGGATTCGAAAACGCGACCAACCGCGTCCAGGGGCGAGCATTAACGCAGTGAGCCACTGGACCTGAGTACTCAAACATGCCTACTTTTGCATCTTAGAAACTCTGAATTCACTAAATGTACAACTTTTTCTCCATCAAAATGAACAAATGAGACATTAAATAACATCTACAGATCAAGACGAAGCGAATGGAAGCGGTCCCAGCCTCGTAGCTGTGAACAGCTGTGATCGCAGGAAAATGCTGTTACAAAGATTTCTCAGTATATCTCCGGGACATTTCCCTGGCTTTCCCACCGACACAATGGACAAACGAGACATGAAATAACATCAACAGATCAAGACGAAGCGAATGGAGGTACCCCCGGAGTCATAGCATGTGTACATCGAGACGAAACATATCTCTCTCCCCCGCATGCTTGCGAGGGGGAGGGGCAGTTTACACACACACGCAGCTGCTGCATGCAGCAACACACACACAGGGAGGAGATTGCAGAGAGAACGCACTCCCCTGAAATCTCCCCTTGAATTCCTCCAGACTCAGAAAATGTGAAAGATCACTTTTTGGAGATCCATAGAAAAAGGGTGAAAATGGAAAAAAGTATTCGAAAATAATGCCTCATAAGGCGGGTAGAGTCCCTTGAAAACTCCTCTTGAATTCCTCCAGACTCAGAAAAAGTCAAAGTTGACTTTTTGGAGATCCATAGAAAAAGGGTGAAAATGAAAAAAAGTATGCCACAGCATGGATTCGAACACGCGACCAACCGCATCCAGGGGCGAGCGTTAACGCAGTGAGCCACTGGACATGAGTACTCAAACATGCCTACTTTTGCATCTTAGACACTCTGAATTCACTAAATGTACAACTTTTTCTCCATCAAAATGAACAAATGAGACATGAAATAACATCTACAGATCAAGACGAAGCGAATGGAAGTGGTCCCAGCCTCGTAGCTGTGAACAGCTGTGATCGCAGGAAAATGCTGTTACAAAGATTTCTCAGTATATCTCCGGGACATTTCACTGGCTTTGCCACCGTCACAATGTACAAACAAGACATGAAATAACATCAACAGATCAAGACGAAGCGAATGGAAGTACCCCCGGAGTCATAGCATGTGTAAATCGAGACGAAACATCTCTCTCTCCCCCGCCTGCTTGCGAAGGGGAGGGGCAGTTTACACACACACGCAGCTGATGCATGCAGCAACACACACACAGGGAGGAGATGGCAGAGAGAACGCACTCCCCTGAAATCTCCCCTTGAATTCCTCCAGACTCAGAAAAAGTCAAAGTTGACTTTTTGGAGATCCATAGAAAAAGGGTGAAAATGAAAAAAAGTATGCCACAGTATGGATTCGAAAACGCGACCAACCGCGTCCAGGGGCGAGCATTAACGCAGTGAGCCACTGGACCTGAGTACTCAAACATGCCTACTTTTGCATCTTAGAAACTCTGAATTCACTAAATGTACAACTTTTTCTCCATCAAAATGAACAAATGAGACATTAAATAACATCTACAGATCAAGACGAAGCGAATGGAAGCGGTCCCAGCCTCGTAGCTGTGAACAGCTGTGATCGCAGGAAAATGCTGTTACAAAGATTTCTCAGTATATCTCCGGGACATTTCCCTGGCTTTCCCACCGACACAATGGACAAACGAGACATGAAATAACATCAACAGATCAAGACGAAGCGAATGGAGGTACCCCCGGAGTCATAGCATGTGTACATCGAGACGAAACATATCTCTCTCCCCCGCATGCTTGCGAGGGGGAGGGGCAGTTTACACACACACGCAGCTGCTGCATGCAGCAACACACACACAGGGAGGAGATTGCAGAGAGAACGCACTCCCCTGAAATCTCCCCTTGAATTCCTCCAGACTCAGAAAATGTGAAAGATCACTTTTTGGAGATCCATAGAAAAAGGGTGAAAATGGAAAAAAGTATTCGAAAATAATGCCTCATAAGGCGGGTAGAGTCCCTTGAAAACTCCTCTTGAATTCCTCCAGACTCAGAAAAAGTCAAAGTTGACTTTTTGGAGATCCATAGAAAAAGGGTGAAAATGAAAAAAAGTATGCCACAGCATGGATTCGAACACGCGACCAACCGCATCCAGGGGCGAGCGTTAACGCAGTGAGCCACTGGACATGAGTACTCAAACATGCCTACTTTTGCATCTTAGACACTCTGAATTCACTAAATGTACAACTTTTTCTCCATCAAAATGAACAAATGAGACATGAAATAACATCTACAGATCAAGACGAAGCGAATGGAAGCGGTCCCAGCCTCGTAGCTGTGAACAGCTGTGATCGCAGGAAAATGCTGTTACAAAGATTTCTCAGTATATCTCCGGGACATTTCCCTGGCTTTCCCACCAACACAATGGACAAACGAGACATGAAATAACATCAACAGATCAAGACGAAGCGAATGGAGGTACCCCCGGAGTCATAGCATGTGTAAATCGAGACGAAACATCTCTCTCTCCCCCGCCTGCTTGCGAGAGGGAGGGGCAGTTTACACACACACGCAGCTGCTGCATGCAGCAACACACACACAGGGAGGAGATGGCAGAGAGAACGCACTCCCCTGAAAACTCCCCTTGAATTCCTCCAGACTCAGAAAATGTAAAAGATCACTTTTTGGAGATCCATAGAAAAAGGGTGAAAATGGAAAAAAGTATTCGAAAACAGTGCCTCATAAGGCGGGTAGAGTCCCTTGAAAACTCCCCTTGAATTCCTCCAGACTCAGAAAAAGTCAAAGTTGACTTTTTGGAGATCCATAGAAAAAGGGATCAAATGAAAAAAAGTATGCTACAGCATGGATTCGAACACGCGACCAACCGCATCCAGGGGCGAGCGTTAACACAGTGAGCCACTGGACCTGAGTACTCAAACATGCCTACTTGTGCATCTTAGACACTCTGAATTTACTAAATGTACAACTTTTTCTCCATCAAAATGAACAAATGAGACATGAAATAACATCTACAGATCAAGACGAAGCGAATGGAAGTGGTCCCAGCCTCGTAGCTGTGAACAGCTGTGATCGCAGGAAAATGCTGTTACAAAGATTTCTCAGTATATCTCCGGGACATTTCCCTGGCTTTCCCACCGTCACAATGGACAAACGAGACATGAAATAACATCAACAGATCAAGACGAAGCGAATGGAGGTACCCCCGGAGTCATAGCATGTGTAAATCGAGACGAAACATCTCTCTCTCCCCCGCCTGCTTGCGAGAGGGAGGGGCAGTTTACACACACACGCAGCTGCTGCATGCAGCAACGCACACACAGGGAGGAGATGGCAGAGAGAACGCACTCCCCTGAAAACTCCCCTTGAATTCCTCCAGACTCAGAAAATGTAAAAGTTCACTTTTTGGAGATCCATAGAAAAAGGGTGAAAATGGAAAAAAGTATTCGAAAATAGTGCCTCATAAGGCGGGTAGAGTCCCTTGAAAACTCCCCTTGAATTCCTCCAGACTCAGAAAAAGTCAAAGTTGACTTTTTGGAGATCCATAGAAAAAGGGTGAAAATGAAAAAAAGTATGCCACAGCATGGATTCGAACACACGACCAACCGCATCCAGGGGCGAGCGTTAACGCAGTGAGCCACTGGACATGAGTACTCAAACATGCCTACTTTTGCATCTTAGACACTCTGAATTCACTAAATGTACAACTTTTTCTCCATCAAAATGAACAAATGAGACATGAAATAACATCTACAGATCAAGACGAAGCGAATGGAAGTGGTCCCAGCCTCGTAGCTGTGAACAGCTGTGATCGCAGGAAAATGCTGTTACAAAGATTTCTCAGTATATCTCCGGGACATTTCCCTGGCTTTGCCACCGTCACAATGGACAAACAAGACATGAAATAACATCAACAGATCAAGACGAAGCGAATGGAAGTACCCCCGGAGTCATAGCATGTGTAAATCGAGACGAAACATCTCTCTCTCCCCCGCCTGCTTGCGAAGGGGAGGGGCAGTTTACACACACACACGCAGCTGCTGCATGCAGCAACGCACACAGAGGGAGGAGATGGCAGAGAGAATGCACTCCCCTGAAAACTCCCCTTGAATTCCTCCAGACTCAGAAAATGTAAAAGTTCACTTTTTGGAGATCCATAGAAAAAGGGTGAAAATGGAAAAAAGTATTCGAAAATAGTGCCTCATAAGGCGGGTAGAGTCCCTTGAAAACTCCCCTTGAATTCCTCCAGACTCAGAAAAAGTCAAAGTTGACTTTTTGGAGATCCATAGAAAAAAGGGTGAAAATGAAAAAAAGTATGCCACAGCATGGATTCGAACACGCGACCAACCGCATCCAGGGGCGAGCGTTAACGCAGTGAGCCACTGGACATGAGTACTCAAACATGCCTACTTTTGCATCTTAGACACTCTGAATTCACTAAATGTACAACTTTTTCTCCATCAAAATGAACAAATGAGACATGAAATAACATCTACAGATCAAGACGAAGCGAATGGAAGCGGTCCCAGCCTCGTAGCTGTGAACAGCTGTGATCGCAGGAAAATGCTGTTACAAAGATTTCTCAGTATATCTCCGGGACATTTCCCTGGCTTTGCCACCGTCACAATGGACAAACGAGACATGAAATAACATCAACAGATCAAGACGAAGCGAATGGAAGTACCCCCGGAGTCATAGCATGTGTAAATCGAGACGAAACATATCTCTCTCCCCCGCCTGCTTGCGAGGGGGAGGGGCAGTTTACACACACACGCAGCTGATGCATGCAGCAACACACACACAGGGAGGAGATGGCAGAGAGAACGCACTCCCCTGAAATCTCCCCTTGAATTCCTCCAGACTCAGAAAAAGTCAAAGTTGACTTTTTGGAGATCCATAGAAAAAGGGTGAAAATGAAAAAAAGTATGCCACAGTATGGATTCGAACACGCGACCAACCGCGTCCAGGGGCGAGCATTAACGCAGTGAGCCACTGGACCTGAGTACTCAAACATGCCTACTTTTGCATCTTAGAAACTCTGAATTCACTAAATGTACAACTTTTTCTCCATCAAAATGAACAAATGAGACATTAAATAACATCTACAGATCAAGACGAAGCGAATGGAAGCGGTCCCAGCCTCGTAGCTGTGAACAGCTGTGATCGCAGGAAAATGCTGTTACAAAGATTTCTCAGTATATCTCCGGGACATTTCCCTGGCTTTCCCACCAACACAATGGACAAACGAGACATGAAATAACATCAACAGATCAAGACGAAGCGAATGGAGGTACCCCCGGAGTCATAGCATGTGTACATCGAGACGAAACATATCTCTCTCCCCCGCATGCTTGCGAGGGGGAGGGGCAGTTTACACACACACGCAGCTGCTGCATGCAGCAACACACACACAGGGAGGAGATTGCAGAGAGAACGCACTCCCCTGAAATCTCCCCTTGAATTCCTCCAGACTCAGAAAATGTGAAAGATCACTTTTTGGAGATCCATAGAAAAAGGGTGAAAATGGAAAAAAGTATTCGAAAATAGTGCCTCATAAGGCGGGTAGAGTCCCTTGAAAACTCCTCTTGAATTCCTCCAGACTCAGAAAAAGTCAAAGTTGACTTTTTGGAGATCCATAGAAAAAGGGTGAAAATGAAAAAAAGTATGCCACAGCATGGATTCGAACACGCGACCAACCGCATCCAGGGGCGAGCGTTAACGCAGTGAGCCACTGGACATGAGTACTCAAACATGCCTACTTTTGCATCTTAGACACTCTGAATTCACTAAATGTACAACTTTTTCTCCATCAAAATGAACAAATGAAACATGAAATAACATCTACAGATCAAGACGAAGCGAATGGAAGTGGTCCCAGCCTCGTAGCTGTGAACAGCTGTGATCGCAGGAAAATGCTGTTACAAAGATTTCTCAGTATATCTCCGGGACATTTCCCTGGCTTTGCCACCGTCACAATGTACAAACAAGACATGAAATAACATCAACAGATCAAGACGAAGCGAATGGAAGTACCCCCGGAGTCATAGCATGTGTAAATCGAGACGAAACATCTCTCTCTCCCCCGCCTGCTTGCGAAGGGGAGGGGCAGTTTACACACACACACGCAGCTGCTGCATGCAGCAACGCACACAGAGGGAGGAGATGGCAGAGAGAATGCACTCCCCTGAAAACTCCCCTTGAATTCCTCCAGACTCAGAAAATGTAAAAGTTCACTTTTTGGAGATCCATAGAAAAAGGGTGAAAATGGAAAAAAGTATTCGAAAATAGTGCCTCATAAGGCGGGTAGAGTCCCTTGAAAACTCCCCTTGAATTCCTCCAGACTCAGAAAAAGTCAAAGTTGACTTTTTGGAGATCCATAGAAAAAGGGTGAAAATGAAAAAAAGTATGCTACAGCATGGATTCGAACACGCGACCAACGGCATCCAGGGGCGAGCGTTAACGCAGTGAGCCACTGGACATGAGTACTCAAACATGCCTACTTTTGCATCTTAGAAACTCTGAATTGACTAAATGTACAACTTTTTCTCCATCAAAATGAACAAATGAGACATGAAATAACATCTACAGATCAAGACGAAGCGAATGGAAGCGGTCCCAGCCTCGTAGTTGTGAACAGCTGTGATCGCAGGAAAATGCTGTTACAAAGATTTCTCAGTATATCTCCGGGACATTTCCCTGGCTTTCCCACCGACACAATGGACAAACGAGACATGAAATAACATCAACAGATCAAGACGAAGCGAATGGAGGTACCCCCGGAGTCATAGCATGTGTAAATCGAGACGAAACATCTCTCTCTCCCCCGCCTGCTTGCGAGAGGGAGGGGCAGTTTACACACACACGCAGCTGCTGCATGCAGCAACACACACACAGGGAGGAGATGGCAGAGAGAACGCACTCCCCTGAAAACTCCCCTTGAATTCCTCCAGACTCAGAAAATGTAAAAGATCACTTTTTGGAGATCCATAGAAAAAGGGTGAAAATGGAAAAAAGTATTCGAAAATAGTGCCTCATAAGGCGGGTAGAGTCCCTTGAAAACTCCCCTTGAATTCCTCCAGACTCAGAAAAAGTCAAAGTTGACTTTTTGGAGCTCCATAGAAAAAGGGTGAAAATGAAAAAAAGTATGCCACAGTATGGAATCGAACACGCGACCAACCGCATCCAGGGGCGAGCATTAACGCAGTGAGCCACTGGACCTGAGTACTCAAACATGCCTACTTTTGCATCTTAGAAACTCTGAATTGACTAAATGTACAACTTTTTCTCCATCAAAATGAACAAATGAGACATGAAATAACATCTACAGATCAAGACGAAGCGAATGGAAGCGGTCCCAGCCTCGTAGCTGTGAACAGCTGTGATCGCAGGAAAATGCTGTTACAAAGATTTCTCAGTATATCTCCGGGACATTTCCCTGGCTTTCCCACCGACACAATGGACAAACGAGACATGAAATAACATCAACAGATCAAGACGAAGCGAATGGAGGTACCCCCGGAGTCATAGCATGTGTAAATCGAGACGAAACATCTCTCTATCCCCCGCCTGCTTGCGAGAGGGAGGGGCAGTTTACACACACACGCAGCTGCTGCATGCAGCAACACACACACACAGGGAGGAGATGGCAGAGAGAACGCACTCCCCTGAAAACTCCCCTTGAATTCCTCCAGACTCAGAAAATGTAAAAGATCACTTTTTGGAGATCCATAGAAAAAGGGTGAAAATGGAAAAAAGTATTCGAAAATAGTGCCTCATAAGGCGGGTAGAGTCCCTTGAAAACTCCCCTTGAATTCCTCCAGACTCAGAAAAAGTCAAAGTTGACTTTTTGGAGATCCATAGAAAAAGGGTGAAAATGAAAAAAAGTATGCTACAGCATGGATTCGAACACGCGACCAACCGCATCCAGGGGCGAGCATTAACGCAGTGAGCAACTGGACATGAGTACTCAAACATGCCTACTTTTGCATCTTAGACACTCTGAATTCACTAAATGTACAACTTTTTCTCCATCAAAATGAACAAATGAGACATGAAATAACATCTACAGATCAAGACGAAGCGAATGGAAGTGGTCCCAGCCTCGTAGCTGTGAACAGCTGTGATCGCAGGAAAATGCTGTTACAAAGATTTCTCAGTATATCTCCGGGACACTGCCCTGGCTTTGCCACCGTCACAATGGACAAACGTGACATGAAATAACATCAACAGATCAAGACGAAGCGAATGGAAGTACCCCTGGAGTCATAGCATGTGTAAATCGAGACGAAACATCTCTCTCTCCCCCGCCTGCTTGCGAAGGGGAGGGGCAGTTTACACACACACACGCAGCTGCTGCATGCAGCAACGCACACAGAGGGAGGAGATGGCAGAGAGAATGCACTCCCCTGAAAATTCCCCTTGAATTCCTCCAGACTCAGAAAATGTAAAAGTTCACTTTTTGGAGATCCATAGAAAAAGGGTGAAAATGGAAAAAAGTATTCGAAAATAGTGCCTCATAAGGTGGGTAGAGTCCCTTGAAAACTCCCCTTGAATTCCTCCAGACTCAGAAAAAGTCAAAGTTGACTTTTTGGAGATCCATAGAAAAAGGGTGAAAATGAAAAAAAGTATGCCACAGCATGGATTCGAACACGCGACCAACGGCATCCAGGGGCGAGCGTTAACGCAGTGAGCCACTGGACATGAGTACTCAAACATGCCTACTTGTGCATCTTAAACATTCTGAATTCACTAAATGTACAACTTTTTCTCCATCAAAATGAACAAATGAGACATGAAATAACATCTACAGATCAAGACGAAGCGAATGGAAGCGGTCCCAGCCTCGTAGCTGTGAACAGCTGTGATCGCAGGAAAATGCTGTTACAAAGATTTCTCAGTATATCTCCGGGACATTTCCCTGGCTTTGCCACCGTCACAATGGACAAACGAGACATGAAATAACATCAACAGATCAAGACGAAGCGAATGGAAGTACCCCCGGAGTCATAGCATGTGTAAATCTAGACGAAACATCTCTCTCTCCCCCGCCTGCTTACGAAGGGGAGGGGCAGTTTACACACACACACGCAGCTGCTGCATGCAGCAACGCACACAGAGGGAGGAGATGGAAGAGAGAATGCACTCCCCTGAAAACTCCCCTTGAATTCCTCCAGACTCAGAAAATGTAAAAGTTCACTTTTTGGAGATCCATAGAAAAAGGGTGAAAATGGAAAAAAGTATTCGAAAATAGTGCCTCATAAGGCGGGTAGAGTCCCTTGAAAACTCCCCTTGAATTCCTCCAGACTCAGAAAAAGTCAAAGTTGACTTTTTGGAGATCCATAGAAAAAGGGTGAAAATGAAAAAAAGTATGCCACAGTATGGATTCGAACACGCGACCAACCGCATCCAGGGGCGAGCATTAACGCAGTGAGCCACTGGACCTGAGTACTCAAACATGCCTACTTTTGCATCTTAGAAACTCTGAATTGACTAAATGTACAACTTTTTCTCCATCAAAATGAACAAATGAGACATGAAATAACATCTACAGATCAAGACGAAGCGAATGGAAGCGGTCCCAGCCTCGTAGCTGTGAACAGCTGTGATCGCAGGAAAATGCTGTTACAAAGATTTCTCAGTATATCTCCGGGACATTTCCCTGGCTTTCCCACCGACACAATGGACAAACGAGACATGAAATAACATCAACAGATCAAGACGAAGCGAATGGAGGTACCCCCGGAGTCATAGCATGTGTAAATCGAGACGAAACATCTCTCTATCCCCCGCCTGCTTGCGAGAGGGAGGGGCAGTTTACACACACACGCAGCTGCTGCATGCAGCAACACACACACAGGGAGGAGATGGCAGAGAGAACGCACTCCCCTGAAAACTCCCCTTGAATTCCTCCAGACTCAGAAAATGTAAAAGATCACTTTTTGGAGATCCATAGAAAAAGGGTGAAAATGGAAAAAAGTATTCGAAAATAGTGCCTCATAAGGCGGGTAGAGTCCCTTGAAAACTCCCCTTGAATTCCTCCAGACTCAGAAAAAGTCAAAGTTGACTTTTTGGAGATCCATAGAAAAAGGGTGAAAATGAAAAAAAGTATGCTACAGCATGGATTCGAACACGCGACCAACCGCATCCAGGGGCGAGCGTTAACGCAGTGAGCAACTGGACATGAGTACTCAAACATGCCTACTTTTGCATCTTAGACACTCTGAATTCACTAAATGTACAACTTTTTCTCCATCAAAATGAACAAATGAGACATGAAATAACATCTACAGATCAAGACGAAGCGAATGGAAGTGGTCCCAGCCTCGTAGCTGTGAACAGCTGTGATCGCAGGAAAATGCTGTTACAAAGATTTCTCAGTATATCTCCGGGACACTGCCCTGGCTTTGCCACCGTCACAATGGACAAACGAGACATGAAATAACATCAACAGATCAAGACGAAGCGAATGGAAGTACCCCTGGAGTCATAGCATGTGTAAATCGAGACGAAACATCTCTCTCTCCCCCGCCTGCTTGCGAAGGGGAGGGGCAGTTTACACACACACACGCAGCTGCTGCATGCAGCAACGCACACAGAGGGAGGAGATGGCAGAGAGAATGCACTCCCCTGAAAATTCCCCTTGAATTCCTCCAGACTCAGAAAATGTAAAAGTTCACTTTTTGGAGATCCATAGAAAAAGGGTGAAAATGGAAAAAAGTATTCGAAAATAGTGCCTCATAAGGTGGGTAGAGTCCCTTGAAAACTCCCCTTGAATTCCTCCAGACTCAGAAAAAGTCAAAGTTGACTTTTTGGAGATCCATAGAAAAAGGGTGAAAATGAAAAAAAGTATGCCACAGCATGGATTCGAACACGCGACCAACGGCATCCAGGGGCGAGCGTTAACGCAGTGAGCCACTGGACATGAGTACTCAAACATGCCTACTTTTGCATCTTAGACACTCTGAATTCACTAAATGTACAACTTTTTCTCCATCAAAATGAACAAATGAGACATGAAATAACATCTACAGATCAAGACGAAGCGAATGGAAGCGGTCCCAGCCTCGTAGCTGTGAACAGCTGTGATCGCAGGAAAATGCTGTTACAAAGATTTCTCAGTATATCTCCGGGACATTTCCCTGGCTTTGCCACCGTCACAATGGACAAACGAGACATGAAATAACATCAACAGATCAAGACGAAGCGAATGGAAGTACCCCCGGAGTCATAGCATGTGTAAATCGAGACGAAACATCTCTCTCTCCCCCGCCTGCTTACGAAGGGGAGGGGCTGTTTACACACACACACGCAGCTGCTGCATGCAGCAACGCACACAGAGGGAGGAGATGGAAGAGAGAATGCACTCCCCTGAAAACTCCCCTTGAATTCCTCCAGACTCAGAAAATGTAAAAGTTCACTTTTTGGAGATCCATAGAAAAAGGGTGAAAATGGAAAAAAGTATTCGAAAATAGTGCCTCATAAGGCGGGTAGAGTCCCTTGAAAACTCCCCTTGAATTCCTCCAGACTCAGAAAAAGTCAAAGTTGACTTTTTGGAGATCCATAGAAAAAGGGTGAAAATGAAAAAAAGTATGCCACAGTATGGATTCGAACACGCGACCAACCGCATCCAGGGGCGAGCATTAACGCAGTGAGCCACTGGACCTGAGTTCTCAAACATGCCTACTTTTGCATCTTAGAAACTCTGAATTCACTAAATGTACAACTTTTTCTCCATCAAAATGAACAAATGAGACATGAAATAACATCTACAGATCAAGACGAAGTGAATGGAAGCGGTCCCAGCCTCGTAGCTGTGAACAGCTGTGATCGCAGGAAAATGCTGTTACAAAGATTTCTCAGTATATCTCCGGGACATTTCCCTGGCTTTTCCACCGACACAATGGACAAACGAGACATGAAATAACATCAACAGATCAAGACGAAGCGAATGGAGGTACCCCCGGAGTCATAGCATGTGTAAATCGAGACGAAACATCTCTCTCTCCCCCGCCTGCTTGCGAGAGGGAGGGGCAGTTTACACACACACGCAGCTGCTGCATGCAGCAACACACACACAGGGAGGAGATGGCAGAGAGAACGCACTCCCCTGAAAACTCCCCTTGAATTCCTCCAGACTCAGAAAATGTAAAAGATCACTTTTTGGAGATCCATAGAAAAAGGGTGAAAATGGAAAAAAGTATTCGAAAATAGTGCCTCATAAGGCGGGTAGAGTCCCTTGAAAACTCCCCTTGAATTCCTCCAGACTCAGAAAAAGTCAAAGTTGACTTTTTGGAGATCCATAGAAAAAGGGTGAAAATGAAAAAAAGTATGCCACAGCATGGATTCGAACACGCGACCAACCGCATCCAGGGGCGAGCGTTAACGCAGTGAGCCACTGGACATGAGTACTCAAACATGCCTACTTTTGCATCTTAGACACTCTGAATTCACTAAATGTACAACTTTTTCTCCATCAAAATGAACAAATGAGACATGAAATAACATCTACAGATCAAGACGAAGCGAATGGAAGTGGTCCCAGCCTCGTAGCTGTGAACAGCTGTGTTCGCAGGAAAATGCTGTTACAAAGATTTCTCAGTATATCTCCGGGACATTTCCCTGGCTTTGCCACCGTCACAATGGACAAACGAGACATGAAATAACATCAACAGATCAAGACGAAGCGAATGGAAGTACCCCCGGAGTCATAGCATGTGTAAATCGAGACGAAACATCTCTCTCTCCCCCGCCTGCTTGCGAAGGGGAGGGGCAGTTTACATACACACACGCAGCTGCTGCATGCAGCAACGCACACAGAGGGAGGAGATGGCAGAGAGAATGCACTCCCCTGAAAACTCCCCTTGAATTCCTCCAGACTCAGAAAATGTAAAAGTTCACTTTTTGGAGATCCATAGAAAAAGGGTGAAAATGGAAAAAAGTATTCGAAAATAGTGCCTCATAAGGCGGGTAGAGTCCCTTGAAAACTCCCCTTGAATTCCTCCAGACTCAGAAAAAGTCAAAGTTGACTTTTTGGAGATCCATAGAAAAAGGGTGAAAATGAAAAAAAGTATTCCACAGTATGGATTCGAACACGCGACCAACCGCATCCAGGGGCGAGCATTAACGCAGTGAGCCACTGGACCTGAGTACTCAAACATGCCTACTTTTGCATCTTAGAAACTCTGAATTCACTAAATGTACAACTTTTTCTCCATCAAAATGAACAAATGAGACATTAAATAACATCTACAGATCAAGACGAAGCGAATGGAAGCGATCCCAGCCTCGTAGCTGTGAACAGCTGTGATCGCAGGAAAATGCTGTTACAAAGATTTCTCAGTATATCTCCGGGACATTTCCCTGGCTTTCCCACCGTCACAATGGACAAACGAGACATGAAATAAGATCAACAGATCAAGACGAAGCGAATGGAGGTACCCCCGGAGTCATAGCATGTGTAAATCGAGACGAAACATCTCTCTCTCCCCCGCCTGCTTGCGAGAGGGAGGGGCAGTTTACACACACACGCAGCTGCTGCATGCAGCAACATACACACAGGGAGGAGATGGCAGAGAGAACGCACTCCCCTGAAAACTCCCCTTGAATTCCTCCAGACTCAGAAAATGTAAAAGATCACTTTTTGGAGATCCATAGAAAAAGGGTGAAAATGAAAAAAAGAATGCCACAGCATGGATTCGAACACGCGACCAACCGCATCCAGGGGCCAGTGTTAACGCAGTGAGCCACTGGACCTGAGTACGCAAATATGCCTACTTGTGCATCTTAGACACTATGAATTCACTAAATGTACAACATTTTCTCCATCAAAATGAACAAATGAGACATTAAATAACATCTACAGATTAAGACGAAGCGAATGGAAGCGGTCCCAGCCTCGTAGCTGTGAACAGCTGTGATCGCAGGAAAATGCTGTTACAAAGATTTCTCAGTATATCTCCGGGACATTTCCCTGGCTTTCCCACCGTCACAATGGACAAACAAGACATGAAATAACATCAACAGATCAAGACGAAGCGAATGGAAGTACCCCCGGAGTCATAGCATGTGTAAATCGAGACGAAACATCTCTCTCTCCCCCGCCTGCTTGCGAGGGGGAGGGGCAGTTTACACACACACACAGCTGCTGCATGCAGCCACGCACACACAGGGAGGAGATGGCAGAGAGAACGCACTCCCCTGAAAACTCCCCTTGAATTCCTCCAGACTCAGAAAATGTAAAAGTTCACTTTTTGGAGATCCATAGAAAAAGGGTGAAAATGGAAAAAAGTATTCGAAAATAGTGCCTCATAAGGCGGGTAGAGTCCCTTGAAAACTCCCCTTGAATTCCTCCAGACTCAGAAAAAGTCAAAGTTGACTTTTTGGAGATCCATAGAAAAAGGGTGAAAATGAAAAAAAGAATGCCACAGCATGGATTTGAACACGCGACCAACCGCATCCAGGGGCGAGCGTTAACACAGTGAGCCACTGGACCTGAGTACTCAAACATGCCTACTTGTGCATCTTAGACACTCTGAATTTACTAAATGTACAACTTTTTCTCCATCAACATGAACAAATGAGACATGAAATAACATCTACAGATCAAGACGAAGCGAATGGAAGCGGTCCCAGCCTCGTAGCTGCGAACAGCTGTGATCGCAGGAAAATGCTGTTACAAAGATTTCTCAGTATATCTCCGGGACATTTCCCTGGCTTTCCCACCGTCACAATGGACAAACGAGACATGAAATAACATCAACAGATCAAGATGAAGCGAATGGAGGTACCCCCGGAGTCATAGCATGTGTAAATCGAGACGAAACATCTCTCTCTCCCCCGCCTGCTTGCGAGGGGGAGGGGCAGTTTACACACACACGCAGCTGCTGCATGCAGCAACACACACACAGGGAGGAGATGGCAGAGAGAACGCACTCCCCTGAAAACTCCCCTTGAATTCCTCCAGACTCAGAAAAAGTCAAAGTTGACTTTTTGGAGATCCATAGAAAAAGGGTGAAAATGAAAAAAAGTATGCCACAGCATGGATTCGAACACGCGACCAACCGCATCCAGGGGCGAGCATTAACGCAGTGAGCCACTGGACCTGAGTACTCAAACATGCCTACTTTTGCATCTTAGAAACTCTGAATTCACTAAATGTACAACATTTTCTCTATCAAAATGAACAAATGAGACATTAAATAACATCTACAGATCAAGACGAAGCGAATGGAAGCGGTCCCAGCCTCGTAGCTGTGAACAGCTGTGATCGCAGGAAAATGCTGTTACAAAGATTTATCAGTATATCTCCGGGACATTTCCCTGGCTTTCCCACCGTCACAATGGACAAACGAGACATGACATAACATCAACAGATCAAGACGAAGCGAATGGAAGTACCCCCGGAGTCATAGCATGTGTAAATCGAGAAGAAACATCTCTCTCTCCCCCGCCTGCTTGCGAGGGGGAGGGGCAGTTTACACACACACGCAGCTGATGCATGCAGCAACACACACACAGGGAGGAGATGGCAGAGAGAACGCACTCCCCTGAAATCTCCCCTTGAATTCCTCCAGACTCAGAAAAAGTCAAAGTTGACTTTTTGGAGATCCATAGAAAAAGGGTGAAAATGAAAAAAAGTATGCCACAGTATGGATTCGAACACGCGACCAACCGCGTCCAGGGGCGAGCATTAACGCAGTGAGCCACTGGACCTGAGTACTCAAACATGCCTACTTTTGCATCTTAGAAACTCTGAATTCACTAAATGTACAACTTTTTCTCCATCAAAATGAACAAATGAGACATTAAATAACATCTACAGATCAAGACGAAGCGAATGGAAGCGGTCCCAGCCTCGTAGCTGTGAACAGCTGTGATCGCAGGAAAATGCTGTTACAAAGATTTCTCAGTATATCTCCGGGACATTTCCCTGGCTTTCCCACCGACACAATGGACAAACGAGACATGAAATAACATCAACAGATCAAGACGAAGCGAATGGAGGTACCCCCGGAGTCATAGCATGTGTACATCGAGACGAAACATATCTCTCTCCCCCGCATGCTTGCGAGGGGGAGGGGCAGTTTACACACACACGCAGCTGCTGCATGCAGCAACACACACACAGGGAGGAGATTGCAGAGAGAACGCACTCCCCTGAAATCTCCCCTTGAATTCCTCCAGACTCAGAAAATGTGAAAGATCACTTTTTGGAGATCCATAGAAAAAGGGTGAAAATGGAAAAAAGTATTCGAAAATAGTGCCTCATAAGGCGGGTAGAGTCCCTTGAAAACTCCTCTTGAATTCCTCCAGACTCAGAAAAAGTCAAAGTTGACTTTTTGGAGATCCATAGAAAAAGGGTGAAAATGAAAAAAAGTATGCCACAGCATGGATTCGAACACGCGACCAACCGCATCCAGGGGCGAGCGTTAACGCAGTGAGCCACTGGACATGAGTACTCAAACATGCCTACTTTTGCATCTTAGACACTCTGAATTCACTAAATGTACAACTTTTTCTCCATCAAAATGAACAAATGAGACATGAAATAACATCTACAGATCAAGACGAAGCGAATGGAAGTGGTCCCAGCCTCGTAGCTGTGAACAGCTGTGATCGCAGGAAAATGCTGTTACAAAGATTTCTCAGTATATCTCCGGGACATTTCCCTGGCTTTGCCACCGTCACAATGTACAAACAAGACATGAAATAACATCAACAGATCAAGACGAAGCGAATGGAAGTACCCCCGGAGTCATAGCATGTGTAAATCGAGACGAAACATCTCTCTCTCCCCCGCCTGCTTGCGAAGGGGAGGGGCAGTTTACACACACACACGCAGCTGCTGCATGCAGCAACGCACACAGAGGGAGGAGATGGCAGAGAGAATGCACTCCCCTGAAAACTCCCCTTGAATTCCTCCAGACTCAGAAAATGTAAAAGTTCACTTTTTGGAGATCCATAGAAAAAGGGTGAAAATGGAAAAAAGTATTCGAAAATAGTGCCTCATAAGGCGGGTAGAGTCCCTTGAAAACTCCCCTTGAATTCCTCCAGACTCAGAAAAAGTCAAAGTTGACTTTTTGGAGATCCATAGAAAAAGGGTGAAAATGAAAAAAAGTATGCTACAGCATGGATTCGAACACGCGACCAACGGCATCCAGGGGCGAGCGTTAGCGCAGTGAGCCACTGGACATGAGTACTCAAACATGCCTACTTTTGCATCTTAGAAACTCTGAATTGACTAAATGTACAACTTTTTCTCCATCAAAATGAACAAATGAGACATGAAATAACATCTACAGATCAAGACGAAGCGAATGGAAGCGGTCCCAGCCTCGTAGTTGTGAACAGCTGTGATCGCAGGAAAATGC
Organism: Notothenia rossii; assembly: GCF_949606895.1. Taxonomy (NCBI): domain Eukaryota; kingdom Metazoa; phylum Chordata; class Actinopteri; order Perciformes; family Nototheniidae; genus Notothenia; species Notothenia rossii. The sequence goes on from NW_027640057.1 coordinate 88,018, forward strand.
TGTTACAAAGATTTCTCAGTATATCTCCGGGACATTTCCCTGGCTTTCCCACCGACACAATGGACAAACGAGACATGAAATAACATCAACAGATCAAGACGAAGCGAATGGAGGTACCCCCGGAGTCATAGCATGTGTAAATCGAGACGAAACATCTCTCTATCCCCCGCCTGCTTGCGAGAGGGAGGGGCAGTTTACACACACACGCAGCTGCTGCATGCAGCAACACACACACAGGGAGGAGATGGCAGAGAGAACGCACTCCCCTGAAAACTCCCCTTGAATTCCTCCAGACTCAGAAAATGTAAAAGATCACTTTTTGGAGATCCATAGAAAAAGGGTGAAAATGGAAAAAAGTATTCGAAAATAGTGCCTCATAAGGCGGGTAGAGTCCCTTGAAAACTCCCCTTGAATTCCTCCAGACTCAGAAAAAGTCAAAGTTGACTTTTTGGAGATCCATAGAAAAAGGGTGAAAATGAAAAAAAGTATGCTACAGCATGGATTCGAACACGCGACCAACCGCATCCAGGGGCGAGCGTTAACGCAGTGAGCAACTGGACATGAGTACTCAAACATGCCTACTTTTGCATCTTAGACACTCTGAATTCACTAAATGTACAACTTTTTCTCCATCAAAATGAACAAATGAGACATGAAATAACATCTACAGATCAAGACGAAGCGAATGGAAGTGGTCCCAGCCTCGTAGCTGTGAACAGCTGTGATCGCAGGAAAATGCTGTTACAAAGATTTCTCAGTATATCTCCGGGACACTGCCCTGGCTTTGCCACCGTCACAATGGACAAACGAGACATGAAATAACATCAACAGATCAAGACGAAGCGAATGGAAGTACCCCCGGAGTCATAGCATGTGTAAATCGAGACGAAACATCTCTCTCTCCCCCGCCTGCTTGCGAAGGGGAGGGGCAGTTTACACACACACACGCAGCTGCTGCATGCAGCAACGCACACAGAGGGAGGAGATGGCAGAGAGAATGCACTCCCCTGAAAATTCCCCTTGAATTCCTCCAGACTCAGAAAATGTAAAAGTTCACTTTTTGGAGATCCATAGAAAAAGGGTGAAAATGGAAAAAAGTATTCGAAAATAGTGCCTCATAAGGTGGGTAGAGTCCCTTGAAAACTCCCCTTGAATTCCTCCAGACTCAGAAAAAGTCAAAGTTGACTTTTTGGAGATCCATAGAAAAAGGGTGAAAATGAAAAAAAGTATGCCACAGCATGGATTCGAACACGCGACCAACGGCATCCAGGGGCGAGCGTTAACGCAGTGAGCCACTGGACATGAGTACTCAAACATGCCTACTTTTGCATATTAGACACTCTGAATTCACTAAATGTACAACTTTTTCTCCATCAAAATGAACAAATGAGACATGAAATAACATCTACAGATCAAGACGAAGCGAATGGAAGCGGTCCCAGCCTCGTAGCTGTGAACAGCTGTGATCGCAGGAAAATGCTGTTACAAAGATTTCTCAGTATATCTCCGGGACATTTCCCTGGCTTTGCCACCGTCACAATGGACAAACGAGACATGAAATAACATCAACAGATCAAGACGAAGCGAATGGAAGTACCCCCGGAGTCATAGCATGTGTAAATCGAGACGAAACATCTCTCTCTCCCCCGCCTGCTTACGAAGGGGAGGGGCAGTTTACACACACACACGCAGCTGCTGCATGCAGCAACGCACACAGAGGGAGGAGATGGAAGAGAGAATGCACTCCCCTGAAAACTCCCCTTGAATTCCTCCAGACTCAGAAAATGTAAGAGTTCACTTTTTGGAGATCCATAGAAAAAGGGTGAAAATGGAAAAAAGTATTCGAAAATAGTGCCTCATAAGGCGGGTAGAGTCCCTTGAAAACTCCCCTTGAATTCCTCCAGACTCAGAAAAAGTCAAAGTTGACTTTTTGGAGATCCATAGAAAAAGGGTGAAAATGAAAAAAAGTATGCCACAGTATGGATTCAAACACGCGACCAACCGCATCCAGGGGCGAGCATTAACGCAGTGAGCCACTGGACCTGAGTTCTCAAACATGCCTACTTTTGCATCTTAGAAACTCTGAATTCACTAAATGTACAACTTTTTCTCCATCAAAATGAACAAATGAGACATGAAATAACATCTACAGATCAAGACGAAGTGAATGGAAGCGGTCCCAGCCTCGTAGCTGTGAACAGCTGTGATCGCAGGAAAATGCTGTTACAAAGATTTCTCAGTATATCTCCGGGACATTTCCCTGGCTTTTCCACCGACACAATGGACAAACGAGACATGAAATAACATCAACAGATCAAGACGAAGCGAATGGAGGTACCCCCGGAGTCATAGCATGTGTAAATCGAGACGAAACATCTCTCTCTCCCCCGCCTGCTTGCGAGAGGGAGGGGCAGTTTACACACACACGCAGCTGCTGCATGCAGCAACACACACACAGGGAGGAGATGGCAGAGAGAACGCACTCCCCTGAAAACTCCCCTTGAATTCCTCCAGACTCAGAAAATGTAAAAGATCACTTTTTGGAGATCCATAGAAAAAGGGTGAAAATGGAAAAAAGTATTCGAAAATAGTGCCTCATAAGGCGGGTAGAGTCCCTTGAAAACTCCCCTTGAATTCCTCCAGACTCAGAAAAAGTCAAAGTTGACTTTTTGGAGATCCATAGAAAAAGGGTGAAAATGAAAAAAAGTATGCCACAGCATGGATTCGAACACGCGACCAACCGCATCCAGGGGCGAGCGTTAACGCAGTGAGCCACTGGACATGAGTACTCAAACATGCCTACTTTTGCATCTTAGACACTCTGAATTCACTAAATGTACAACTTTTTCTCCATCAAAATGAACAAATGAGACATGAAATAACATCTACAGATCAAGACGAAGCGAATGGAAGTGGTCCCAGCCTCGTAGCTGTGAACAGCTGTGTTCGCAGGAAAATGCTGTTACAAAGATTTCTCAGTATATCTCCGGGACATTTCCCTGGCTTTGCCACCGTCACAATGGACAAACGAGACATGAAATAACATCAACAGATCAAGACGAAGCGAATGGAAGTACCCCCGGAGTCATAGCATGTGTAAATCGAGACGAAACATCTCTCTCTCCCCCGCCTGCTTGCGAAGGGGAGGGGCAGTTTACATACACACACGCAGCTGCTGCATGCAGCAACGCACACAGAGGGAGGAGATGGCAGAGAGAATGCACTCCCCTGAAAACTCCCCTTGAATTCCTCCAGACTCAGAAAATGTAAAAGTTCACTTTTTGGAGATCCATAGAAAAAGGGTGAAAATGGAAAAAAGTATTCGAAAATAGTGCCTCATAAGGCGGGTAGAGTCCCTTGAAAACTCCCCTTGAATTCCTCCAGACTCAGAAAAAGTCAAAGTTGACTTTTTGGAGATCCATAGAAAAAGGGTGAAAATGAAAAAAAGTATGCCACAGCATGGATTCGAACACGCGACCAACCGCATCCAGGGGCGAGCATTAACGCAGTGAGCCACTGGACCTGAGTACTCAACCATGCCTACTTTTGCATCTTAGAAACTCTGAATTCACTAAATGTACAACATTTTCTCCATCAAAATGAACAAATGAGACATTAAATAACATCTACAGATCAAGACGAAGCGAATGGAAGCGGTCCCAGCCTCGTAGCTGTGAACAGCTGTGATCGCAGGAAAATGCTGTTACAAAGATTTCTCAGTATATCTCCGGGACATTTCCCTGGCTTTCCCACCATCACAATGGACAAACGAGACATGAAATAACATCAACAGATCAAGACGAAGCGAATGGAGGTACCCCCGGAGTCATAGCATGTGTAAATCGAGACGAAACATCTCTCTCTCCCCCGCCTGCTTGCGAGGGGGAGGGGCAGTTTACACACACACGCAGCTGCTGCATGCAGCAACACACACATAGGGAGGAGATGGCAGAGAGAACGCACTCCCCTGAAAACTCCCCTTGAATTCCTCCAGACTCAGAAAATGTAAAAGATCACTTTTTGGAGATCCATAGAAAAAGGGTGAAAATGAAAAAAAGTATGCCACAGCATGGATTCGAACACGCGACCAACCGCATCTAGGGGCGAGCATTAACGCAGTGAGCCACTGGACCTGAGTACTCAAACATGCCTACTTTTGCATCTTAGAAACTCTGAATTCACTAAATGTACAACTTTTTCTCCATCAAAATGAACAAATGAGACATTAAATAACATCTACAGATCAAGACGAAACGAATGGAAGCGGTCCCAGCCTCGTAGCTGCGAACAGCTGTGATCGCAGGAAAATGCTGTTCCAAAGATTTCTCAGTATATCTCCGGGACATTTCCCTGGCTTTGCCACCGTCACAATGGACAAATGAGACATGAAATAACATCAACAGATCAAGACGAAGCGAATGGAAGTACCCCCGGAGTCATAGCATGTGTAAATCGAGACGAAACATCTCTCTCTCCCCCGCCTGCTTGCGAAGGGGAGGGGCAGTTTACACACACACACGCAGCTGCTGCATGCAGCAACGCACACAGAGGGAGGAGATGGCAGAGAGAATGCACTCCCCTGAAAACTCCCCTTGAATTCCTCCAGACTCAGAAAATGTAAAAGTTCACTTTTTGGAGATCCATAGAAAAAGGGTGAAAATGGAAAAAAGTATTCGAAAATAGTGCCTCATAAGGCGGGTAGAGTCTCTTGAAAACTCCCCTTGAATTCCTCCAGACTCAGAAAAAGTCAAAGTTGACTTTTTGGAGATCCATAGAAAAAGGGTGAAAATGAAAAAAAGTATGCCACAGTATGGATTCGAACACGCGACCAACCGCATCCAGGGGCGAGCACTAACGCAGTGAGCCACTGGACCTGAGTACTCAAACATGCCTACTTTTGCATCTTAGAAACTCTGAATTCACTAAATGTACAACTTTTTCTCCATCAAAATGAACAAATTAGACATGAAATAACATCTACAGATCAAGACGAAGCGAATGGAAGCGGTCCCAGCCTCGTAGCTGTGAACAGCTGTGATTGCAGGAAAATGCTGTTACAAAGATTTCTCAGTATATCTCCGGGACATTTCCCTGGCTTTCCCACCGTCACAATGGACAAACGAGACATGAAATAACATCAACAGATCAAGACGAAGCGAATGGAAGTACCCCCGGAGTCATAGCATGTGTAAATCGAGACGAAACATCTCTCTCTCCCCCGCCTGCTTGCGAGGGGGAGCGGCAGTTTACACACACACACAGCTGCTGCATGCAGCAACGCACACACAGGGAGGAGATGGCAGAGAGAACGCACTCCCCTGAAAACTCCCCTTGAATTCCTCCAGACTCAGAAAATGTAAAAGTTCACTTTTTGGAGATCCATAGAAAAAGGGTGAAAATGGAAAAAAGTATTCGAAAATAGTGCCTCATAAGGCGGGTAGAGTCCCTTGAAAACTCCCCTTGAATTCCTCCAGACTCAGAAAAAGTCAAAGTTGACTTTTTGGAGATCCATAGAAAAAGGGTGAAAATGAAAAAAAGAATGCCACAGCATGGATTCGAACACGCGACCAACCGCATCCAGGGGCGAGCGTTAACACAGTGAGCCACTGGACCTGAGTACTCAAACATGCCTACTTGTGCATCTTAGACACTCTGAATTTACTAAATGTACAACTTTTTCTCCATCAAAATGAACAAATGAGACATTAAATAACATCTACAGATCAAGACGAAGCGAATGGAAGCGGTCCCAGCCTCGTAGCTGCGAACAGCTGTGATCGCAGGAAAATGCTGTTACAAAGATTTCTCAGTATATCTCCGGGACATTTCCCAGGCTTTCCCACCGTCACAATGGACAAACGAGACATGAAATAACATCAACAGATCAAGACGAAGCGAATGGAGGTACCCCCGGAGTCATAGCATGTGTAAATCGAGACGAAACATCTCTCTCTCCCCCGCCTGCTTGCGAGGGGGAGGGGCAGTTTACACACACACGCAGCTGCTGCATGCAGCAACACACACACAGGGAGGAGATGGCAGAGAGAACGCACTCCCCTGAAAACTCCCCTTGAATTCCTCCAGACTCAGAAAAAGTCAAAGTTGACTTTTTGGAGATCCATAGAAAAAGGGTGAAAATGAAAAAAAGTATGCCACAGTATGGATTCGAACACGCGACCAACCGCATCCAGGGGCGAGCATTAACGCAGTGAGCCACTGGACCTGAGTACTCAAACATGCCTACTTTTGCATCTTAGAAACTCTGAATTCACTAAATGTACAACTTTTTCTCCATCAAAATGAACAAATGAGACATTAAATAACATCTACAGATCAAGACGAAGCGAATGGAAGCGGTCCCAGCCTCGTAGCTGTGAACAGCTGTGATCGCAGGAAAATACTGTTACAAAGATTTCTCAGTATATCTCCGGGACATTTCCCTGGCTTTGCCACCGTCACAATGGACAAACGAGACATGAAATAACATCAACAGATCGAGACGAAGCGAATGGAAGTACCCCCGGAGTCATAGCATGTGTAAATCGAGACGAAACATCTCTCTCTCCCCCGCCTGCTTGCGAAGGGGAGGGGCAGTTTACACACACACACGCAGCTGCTGCATGCAGCAACGCACACAGAGGGAGGAGATGGCAGAGAGAATGCACTCCCCTGAAAACTCCCCTTGAATTCCTCCAGACTCAGAAAATGTAAAAGTTCACTTTTTGGAGATCCATAGAAAAAGGGTGAAAATGGAAAAAAGTATTCGAAAATAGTGCCTCATAAGGCGGGTAGAGTCCCTTGAAAACTCCCCTTGAATTCCTCCAGACTCAGAAAAAGTCAAAGTTGACTTTTTGGAGATCCATAGAAAAAGGGTGAAAATGAAAAAAAGTATGCCACAGTATGGATTCGAACACGCGACCAACCGCATCCAGGGGCGAGCATTAACGCAGTGAGCCACTGGACCTGAGTACTCAAACATGCCTACTTTTGCATCTTAGAAACTCTGAATTCACTAAATGTACACATTTTTCTCCATCAAAATGAACAAATGAGACATGAAATAACATCTACAGATCAAGACGAAGCGAATGGAAGCGGTCCCAGCCTCGTAGCTGTGAACAGCTGTGATCGCAGGAAAATACTGTTACAAAGATTTCTCAGTATATCTCCGGGACATTTCCCTGGCTTTGCCACCGTCACAATGGACAAACGAGACATGAAATAACATCAACAGATCAAGACGAAGCGAATGGAAGTACCCCCGGAGTCATAGCATGTGTAAATCGAGACGAAACATCTCTCTCTCCCCCGCCTGCTTGCGAAGGGGAGGGGCAGTTTACACACACACACGCAGCTGCTGCATGCAGCAACGCACACAGAGGGAGGAGATGGCAGAGAGAATGCACTCCCCTGAAAACTCCCCTTGAATTCCTCCAGACTCAGAAAATGTAAAAGTTCACTTTTTGGAGATCCATAGAAAAAGGGTGAAAATGGAAAAAAGTATTCGAAAATAGTGCCTCATAAGGCGGGTAGAGTCCCTTGACAACTCCCCTTGAATTCCTCCAGACTCAGAAAAAGTCAAAGTTGACTTTTTGGAGATCCATAGAAAAAGGGTGAAAATGAAAAAAAGTATGCCACAGTATGGATTCGAACACGCGACCAACCGCATCCAGGGGCGAGCATTAACGCAGTGAGCCACTGGACCTGAGTACTCAAACATGCCTACTTTTGCATCTTAGAAACTCTGAATTCACTAAATGTACAACTTTTTCTCCATCAAAATGAACAAATGAGACATGAAATAACATCTACAGATCAAGACGAAGCGAATGGAAGCGGTCCCAGCCTCGTAGCTGTGAACAGCTGTGATCGCAGGAAAATGCTGTTACAAAGATTTCTCAGTATATCTCCGGGACATTTCCCTGGCTTTGCCACCGTCACAATGGACAAACGAGACATGAAATAACATCAACAGATCAAGACGAAGCGAATGGAGGTACCCCCGGAGTCATAGCATGTGTAAATCGAGACGAAACATCTCTCTCTCCCCCGCCTGCTTGCGAAGGGGAGGGGCAGTTTACACACACACACGCAGTTGCTGCATGCAGCAACGCACACACAGGGAGGAGATGGCAGAGAGAATGCACTCCCCTGAAAACTCCCCTTGAATTCCTCCAGACTCAGAAAATGTAAAAGTTCACTTTTTGGAGATCCATAGAAAAAGGGTGAAAATGGAAAAAAGTATTCGAAAATAGTGCCTCATAAGGCGGGTAGAGTCCCTTGAAAACTCCCCTTGAATTCCTCCAGACTCAGAAAAAGTCAAAGTTGACTTTTTGGAGATCCATAGAAAAAGGGTGAAAATGAAAAAAAGAATGCCACAGCATGGATTCGAACACGCGACCAACCGCATCCAGGGGCGAGCGTTAACACAGTGAGCCACTGGACCTGAGTACTCAAACATGCCTACTTGTGCATCTTAGACACTCTGAATTTACTAAATGTACAACTTTTTCTCCATCAAAATGAACAAATGAGACATTAAATAACATCTACAGATCAAGACGAAGCGAATGGAAGCGGTCCCAGCCTCGTAGCTGCGAACAGCTGTGATCGCAGGAAAATGCTGTTACAAAGATTTCTCAGTATATCTCCGGGACATTTCCCTGGCTTTCCCACCGTCACAATGTACAAACGAGACATGAAATAACATCAACAGATCAAGACGAAGCGAATGGAGGTACCCCCGGAGTCATAGCATGTGTAAATCGAGACGAAACATCTCTCTCTCCCCCGCCTGCTTGCGAGGGGGAGGGGCAGTTTACACACACACGCAGCTGCTGCATGCAGCAACGCACACAGAGGGAGGAGATGGCAGAGAGAATGCACTCCCCTGAAAACTCCCCTTGAATTCCTCCAGACTCAGAAAATGTAAAAGTTCAGAAAAAATTATTCGAAAATAGTGCCTCATAAGGCGGGTAGAGTCCCTTGAAAACTCCCCTTGAATTCCTCCAGACTCAGAAAAAGTCAAAGTTGACTTTTTGGAGATCCATAGAAAAAGGGTGAAAATCAAAAAAAGTATGCCACAGCATGGACTCGAACATGCGACCAACCGCATCCAGGGGCGAGCGTTAACGCAGTGAGCCACTGGACCTGAGTACTCAAACATGCCTACTTGTGCATCTTAGAAACTCTGAATTCACTAAATGTACAACTTTTTCTCCATCAAAATGAACAAATGAGACATTAAATAACATCTACAGATCAAGACGAAGCGAATGGAAGCGGTCCCAGCCTCGTAGCTGTGAACAGCTGTGATCGCAGGAAAATGCTGTTACAAAGATTTCTCAGTATATCTCCGGGACATTTCCCTGGCTTTCTCACCGTCACAATGGACAAACGAGACATGAAATAACATCAACAGATCAAGACGAAGCGAATGGAGGTACCCCCGGAGTCATAGCATGTGTAAATCGAGACGAAACATCTCTCTCTCCCCCGCCTGCTTGTGAAGGGGAGGGGCAGTTTACACACACACGCAGCTGCTGCATGCAGCAACGCACACACAGGGAGGAGATGGCAGAGAGAACGCACTCCCCTGAAAACTCCCCTTGAATTCCTCCAGACTCAGAAAATGTAAAAGTTCACTTTTTGGAGATCCATAGAAAAAAGGGTGAAAATGGAAAAAAGTATTCGAAAATAGTGCCTCATAAGGCGGGTAGAGTCCCTTGAAAACTCCCCTTGAATTCCTCCAGACTCAGAAAAAGTCGAAGTTGACTTTTTGGAGATCCATAGAAAAAGGGTGAAAATGAAAAAAAGTATGCTACAGCATGGATTCGAACACGCGACCAACCGCATCCAGGGGCGAGCGTTAACGCAGTGAGCCACTGGACATGAGTACTCAAACATGCCTACTTTTGCATCTTAGACACTCTGAATTCACTAAATGTACAACTTTTTCTACATCAAAATGAACAAAGGAGACATGAAATAACATCTACAGATCAAGACGAAGCGAATGGACGCGGTCCCAGCCTCGTAGCTGTGAACAGCTGTGATCGCAGGAAAATGATGTTACAAAGATTTCTCATTATATCTCCGGGACATTTCCCTGGCTTTGCCACCGTCACAATGGACAAATGAGACATGAAATAACATCAACAGATCAAGACGAAGCGAATGGAAGTACCCCCGGAGTCATAGCATGTGTACATCGAGACGAAACATCTCTCTCTCCCCCGCCTGCTTGCAAAGGGGAGGGGCAGTTTACACACACACACGCAGCTGCTGCATGCAGCAACGCACACAGAGGGAGGAGATGGCAGAGAGAATGCACTCCCCTGAAAACTCCCCTTGAATTCCTCCAGACTCAGAAAATGTAAAAGTTCAGAAAAAAGTATTCGAAAATAGTGCCTCATAAGGCGGGTAGAGTCCCTTGAAAACTCCCCTTGAATTCCTCCAGACTCAGAAAAAGTCAAAGTTGACTTTTTGGAGATCCATAGAAAAAGGGTGAAAATGAAAAAAAGTATGCCACAGCATGGATTCGAACATGCGACCAACCGCATCCAGGGGCGAGCGTTAACGCAGTGAGCCACTGGACCTGAGTACTCAAACATGCCTACTTGTGCATCTTAGAAACTCTGAATTCACTAAATGTACAACTTTTTCTCCATCAAAATGAACAAATGAGACATGAAATAACATCTACAGATCAAGACGAAGCGAATGGAAGCGGTCCCAGCCTCGTAGCTGTGAACAGCTGTGATCGCAGGAAAATGCTGTTACAAAGATTTCTCAGTATATCTCCGGGACATTTCCCTGGCTTTCTCACCGTCACAATGGACAAACGAGACATGAAATAACATCAACAGATCAAGACGAAGCGAATGGAGGTACCCCCGGAGTCATAGCATGTGTAAATCGAGACGAAACATCTCTCTCTCCCCCGCCTGCTTGCGAGGGGGAGGGGCAGTTTACACAGACACACAGCTGATGCATGCAGCAACGCACACACAGGGAGGAGATGGCAGAGAGAATGCACTCCCCTGAAAACTCCCCTTGAATTCCTCCAGACTCAGAAAATGTAAAAGTTCACTTTTTGGAGATCCATAGAAAAAGGGTGAAAATGGAAAAAAGTATTCGAAAATAGTGCCTCATAAGGCGGGTAGAGTCCCTTGAAAACTCCCCTTGAATTCCTCCAGACTCAGAAAAAGTCAAAGTTGACTTTTTGGAGATCCATAGAAAAAGGGTGAAAATGAAAAAAAGTACACCACAGCATGGATTCGAACACGCGACCAACCGCATCCAGGGGCGAGCGTTAACGCAGTGAGCCACTGGACCTGAGTACTCAAACATGGCTACTTGTGCATCTTAGAAACTCTGAATTCACTAAATGTACAACTTTTTCTCCATCAAAATGAACAAATGAGACATTAAATAACATCTACAGATCAAGACGAAGCGAATGGAAGCGGTCCCAGCCTCGTAGCTGTGAACAGCTGTGATCGCAGGAAAATGCTGTTACAAAGATTTCTCAGTATATCTCCGGGACATTTCCCTGGCTTTGCCACCGTCACAATGGACAAACGAGACATGAAATAACATCAACAGATCAAGACGAAGCGAATGGAGGTACCCCCGGAGTCATAGCATGTGTAAATCGAGACGAAACATCTCTCTCTCCCCCGCCTGCTTGCGAGGGGGAGGGGCAGTTTACACAGACACACAGCTGATGCATGCAGCAACGCACACACAGGGAGGAGATGGCAGAGAGAATGCACTCCCCTGAAAACTCCCCTTGAATTCCTCCAGACTCAGAAAATGTAAAAGTTCACTTTTTGGAGATCCATAGAAAAAGGGTGAAAATGGAAAAAAGTATTCGAAAATAGTGCCTCATAAGGCGGGTAGAGTCCCTTGAAAACTCCCCTTGAATTCCTCCAGACTCAGAAAAAGTCAAAGTTGACTTTTTGGAGATCCATAGAAAAAGGGTGAAAATGAAAAAAAGTACACCACAGCATGGATTCGAACACGCGACCAACCGCATCCAGGGGCGAGCGTTAACGCAGTGAGCCACTGGACCTGAGTACTCAAACATGGCTACTTGTGCATCTTAGAAACTCTGAATTCACTAAATGTACAACTTTTTCTCCATCAAAATGAACAAATGAGACATTAAATAACATCTACAGATCAAGACGAAGCGAATGGAAGCGGTCCCAGCCTCGTAGCTGTGAACAGCTGTGATCGCAGGAAAATGCTGTTACAAAGATTTCTCAGTATATCTCCGGGACATTTCCCTGGCTTTGCCACCGTCACAATGGACAAACGAGACATGAAATAACATCAACAGATCAAGACGAAGCGAATGGAGGTACCCCCGGAGTCATAGCATGTGTAAATCGAGACGAAACATCTCTCTCTCCCCCGCCTGCTTGCGAAGGGGAGGGGCAGTTTACACACACACGCAGCTGCTGCATGCAGCAACGCACACACAGGGAGGAGATGGCAGAGAGAACGCACTCCCCTGAAAACGCCCCTTGAATTCCTCCAGACTCAGAAAATGTAAAAGTTCACTTTTTGGAGATCCATAGAAAAAGGGTGAAAATGGAAAAAAGTATTCGAAAATAGTGCCTCATAAGGCGGGTAGAGTCCCTTGAAAACTCCCCTTGAATTCCTCCAGACTCAGAAAAAGTCAAAGTTGAAAACTCCCCTTGAATTCCTCCAGACTCAGAAAATGTAAAAGTTCAGAAAAAAGTATTCGAAAATAGTGCCTCATAAGGCGGGTAGAGTCCCTTGAAAACTCCCCTTGAATTCCTCCAGACTCAGAAAAAGTCAAAGCTGACTTTTTGGAGATCCATAGAAAAAGGGTGAAAATGGAAAAAAGTATTCGAAAATAGTGCCTCATAAGGCGGGTAGAGTCCCTTGAAAACTCCCCTTGAATTCCTCCAGACTCAGAAAAAGTCGAAGTTGACTTTTTGGAGATCCATAGAAAAAGGGTGAAAATGAAAAAAAGTATGCTACAGCATGGATTCGAACACGCGACCAACCGCATCCAGGGGCGAGCGTTAACGCAGTGAGCCACTGGACATGAGTACTCAAACATGCCTACTTTTGCATCTTAGACACTCTGAATTCACTAAATGTACAACTTTTTCTACATCAAAATGAACAAAGGAGACATTAAATAACATCTACAGATCAAGACGAAGCGAATGGAAGCGGTCCCAGCCTCGTAGCTGTGAACAGCTGTGATCGCAGGAAAATGCTGTTACAAAGATTTCTCAGTATATCTCCGGGACATTTCCCTGGCTTTGCCACCGTCACAATGGACAAATGAGACATGAAATAACATCAACAGATCAAGACGAAGCGAATGGAAGTACCCCCGGAGTCATAGCATGTGTAAATCGAGACGAAACATCTCTCTCTCCCCCGCCTGCTTGCAAAGGGGAGGGGCAGTTTACACACACACACGCAGCTGCTGCATGCAGCAACGCACACAGAGGGAGGAGATGGCAGAGAGAATACACTCCCCTGAAAACTCCCCTTGAATTCCTCCAGACTCAGAAAATGTAAAAGTTCAGAAAAAAGTATTCGAAAATAGTGCCTCATAAGGCGGGTAGAGTCCCTTGAAAACTCCCCTTGAATTCCTCCAGACTCAGAAAAAGTCAAAGTTGACTTTTTGGAGATCCATAGAAAAAGGGTGAAAATGAAAAAAAGTACACCACAGCATGGATTCGAACACACGACCAACCGCATCCAGGGGCGAGCGTTAACGCAGTGAGCCACTGGACCTGAGTACTCAAACATGGCTACTTGTGCATCTTAGAAACTCTGAATTCACTAAATGTACAACTTTTTCTCCATCAAAATGAACAAATGAGACATTAAATAACATCTACAGATCCAGACGAAGCGAATGGAAGCGGTCCCAGCCTCGTAGCTGTGAACAGCTGTGATCGCAGGAAAATGCTGTTACAAAGATTTCTCAGTATATCTCCGGGACATTTCCCTGGCTTTCCCACCGTCACAATGGACAAACGAGACATGAAATAACATCAACAGATCAAGACGAAGCGAATGGAGGTACCCCCGGAGTCATAGCATGTGTAAATCGAGACGAAACATCTCTCTCTCCCCCGCCTGCTTGCGAAGGGGAGGGGCAGTTTACACACACACGCAGCTGCTGCATGCAGCAACGCACACACAGGGAGGAGATGGCAGAGAGAACGCACTCCCCTGAAAACTCCCCTTGAATTCCTCCAGACTCAGAAAATGTAAAAGTTCACTTTTTGGAGATCCATAGAAAAAGGGTGAAAATGGAAAAAAGTATTCGAAAATAGTGCCTCATAAGGCGGGTAGAGTCCCTTGAAAACTCCCCTTGAATTCCTCCAGACTCAGAAAAAGTCAAAGTTGAAAACTCCCCTTGAATTCCTCCAGACTCAGAAAAAGTCAAAGTTGACTTTTTGGAGATCCATAGAAAAAGGGTGAAAATGAAAAAAAGAATGCCACAGCATGGATTCGAACACGCGACCAACCGCATCCAGGGGCGAGCGTTTACACAGTGAGCCACTGGACCTGAGTACTCAAACATGCCTACTTGTGCATCTTAGACACTCTGAATTTACTAAATGTACAACTTTTTCTCCATCAAAATGAACAAATGAGACATTAAATAACATCTACAGATCAAGACGAAGCGAATGGAAGCGGTCCCAGCCTCGTAGCTGCGAACAGCTGTGATCGCAGGAAAATGCTGTTACAAAGATTTCTCAGTATATCTCCGGGACATTTCCCTGGCTTTCCCACCGTCACAATGGACAAACGAGACATGAAATAACATCAACAGATCAAGACGAAGCGAATGGAGGTACCCCCGGAGTCATAGCATGTGTAAATCGAGACGAAACATCTCTCTCTCCCCCGCCTGCTTGCGAGGGGGAGGGGCAGTTTACACACACACGCAGCTGCTGCATGCAGCAACGCACACAGAGGGAGGAGATGGCAGAGAGAATGCACTCCCCTGAAAACTCCCCTTGAATTCCTCCAGACTCAGAAAATGTAAAAGTTCAGAAAAAAGTATTCGAAAATAGTGCCTCATAAGGCGGGTAGAGTCCCTTGAAAACTCCCCTTGAATTCCTCCAGACTCAGAAAAAGTCAAAGTTGACTTTTTGGAGATCCATAGAAAAAGGGTGAAAATGAAAAAAAGTATGCCACAGCATGGACTCGAACATGCGACCAACCGCATCCAGGGGCGAGCGTTAACGCAGTGAGCCACTGGACCTGAGTACTCAAACATGCCTACTTGTGCATCTTAGAAACTCTGAATTCACTAAATGTACAACTTTTTCTCCATCAAAATGAACAAATGAGACATTAAATAACATCTACAGATCAAGACGAAGCGAATGGAAGCGGTCCCAGCCTCGTAGCTGTGAACAGCTGTGATCGCAGGAAAATGCTGTTACAAAGATTTCTCAGTATATCTCCGGGACATTTCCCTGGCTTTCTCACCGTCACAATGGACAAACGAGACATGAAATAACATCAACAGATCAAGACGAAGCGAATGGAGGTACCCCCGGAGTCATAGCATGTGTAAATCGAGACGAAACATCTCTCTCTCCCCCGCCTGCTTGCGAAGGGGAGGGGCAGTTTACACACACACGCAGCTGCTGCATGCAGCAACGCACACACAGGGAGGAGATGGTAGAGAGAACGCACTCCCCTGAAAACTCCCCTTGAATTCCTCCAGACTCAGAAAATGTAAAAGTTCACTTTTTGGAGATCCATAGAAAAAGGGTGAAAATGGAAAAAAGTATTCGAAAATAGTGCCTCATAAGGCGGGTAGAGTCCCTTGAAAACTCCCCTTGAATTCCTCCAGACTCAGAAAAAGTCGAAGTTGACTTTTTGGAGATCCATAGAAAAAGGGTGAAAATGAAAAAAAGTATGCTACAGCATGGATTCGAACACGCGACCAACCGCATCCAGGGGCGAGCGTTAACGCAGTGAGCCACTGGACATGAGTACTCAAACATGCCTACTTTTGCATCTTAGACACTCTGAATTCACTAAATGTACAACTTTTTCTACATCAAAATGAACAAAGGAGACATTAAATAACATCTACAGATCAAGACGAAGCGAATGGAAGCGGTCCCAGCCTCGTAGCTGTGAACAGTTGTGATCGCAGGAAAATGCTGTTACAAAGATTTCTCAGTATATCTCCGGGACATTTCCCTGGCTTTGCCACCGTCACAATGGACAAATGAGACATGAAATAACATCAACAGATCAAGACGAAGCGAATGGAAGTACCCCCGGAGTCATAGCATGTGTAAATCGAGACAAAACATCTCTCTCTCCCCCGCCTGCTTGCAAAGGGGAGGGGCAGTTTACACACACACACGCAGCTGCTGCATGCAGCAACGCACACAGAGGGAGGAGATGGCAGAGAGAATACACTCCCCTGAAAACTCCCCTTGAATTCCTCCAGACTCAGAAAATGTAAAAGTTCAGAAAAAAGTATTCGAAAATAGTGCCTCATAAGGCGGGTAGAGTCCCTTGAAAACTCCCCTTGAATTCCTCCAGACTCAGAAAAAGTCAAAGTTGACTTTTTGGAGATCCATAGAAAAAGGGTGAAAATGAAAAAAAGTATGCCACAGCATGGACTCGAACATGCGACCAACCGCATCCAGGGGCGAGCGTTAACGCAGTGAGCCACTGGACCTGAGTACTCAAACATGCCTACTTGTGCATCTTAGAAACTCTGAATTCACTAAATGTACAACTTTTTCTCCATCAAAATGAACAAATGAGACATGAAATAACATCTACAGATCAAGACGAAGCGAATGGAAGCGGTCCCAGCCTCGTAGCTGTGAACAGCTGTGATCGCAGGAAAATGCTGTTACAAAGATTTCTCAGTATATCTCCGGGACATTTCCCTGGCTTTCTCACCGTCACAATGGACAAACGAGACATGAAATAACATCAACAGATCAAGACGAAGCGAATGGAGGTACCCCCGGAGTCATAGCATGTGTAAATCGAGACGAAACATCTCTCTCTCCCCCGCCTGCTTGCGAGGGGGAGGGGCAGTTTACACACACACACAGCTGATGCATGCAGCAACGCACACACAGGGAGGAGATGGCAGAGAGAACGCACTCCCCTGAAAACTCCCCTTGAATTCCTCCAGACTCAGAAAATGTAAAAGTTCACTTTTTGGAGATCCATAGAAAAAGGGTGAAAATGGAAAAAAGTATTCGAAAATAGTGCCTCATAAGGCGGGTAGAGTCCCTTGAAAACTCCCCTTGAATTCCTCCAGACTGAGAAAAAGTCAAAGTTGACTTTTTGGAGATCCATAGAAAAAGGGTGAAAATGAAAAAAAGTATGCTACAGCATGGATTCGAACACGCGACCAACCACATCCAGGGGCGAGCGTTAACGCAGTGAGCCACTGGACCTGAGTACTCAAACATGCCTACTTGTGCATCTTAGAAACTCTGAATTCACTAAATGTACAACTTTTTCTCCATCAAAATGAACAAATGAGACATTAAATAACATCTACAGATCAAGACGAAGCGAATGGAAGCGGTCCCAGCCTCGTAGCTGCGAACAGCTGTGATCGCAGGAAAATGCTGTTCCAAAGATTTCTCAGTATATCTCCGGGACATTTCCCTGGCTTTGCCACCGTCACAATGGACAAATGAGACATGAAATAACATCAACAGATCAAGACGAAGCGAATGGAAGTACCCCCGGAGTCATAGCATGTGTAAATCGAGACGAAACATCTCTCTCTCCCCCGCCTGCTTGCGAAGGGGAGGGGCAGTTTACACACACACACGCAGCTGCTGCATGCAGCAACGCACACAGAGGGAGGAGATGGCAGAGAGAATGCACTCCCCTGAAAACTCCCCTTGAATTCCTCCAGACTCAGAAAATGTAAAAGTTCACTTTTTGGAGATCCATAGAAAAAGGGTGAAAATGGAAAAAAGTATTCGAAAATAGTGCCTCATAAGGCGGGTAGAGTCCCTTGAAAACTCCCCTTGAATTCCTCCAGACTCAGAAAAAGTCAAAGTTGACTTTTTGGAGATCCATAGAAAAAGGGTGAAAATGAAAAAAAGAATGCCACAGCATGGATTCGAACACGCGACCAACCGCATCCAGGGGCGAGCGTTAACACAGTGAGCCACTGGACCTGAGTACTCAAACATGCCTACTTGTGCATCTTAGACACTCTGAATTTACTAAATGTACAACTTTTTCTCCATCAAAATGAACAAATGAGACATTAAATAACATCTACAGATCAAGACGAAGCGAATGGAAGCGGTCCCAGCCTCGTAGCTGCGAACAGCTGTGATCGCAGGAAAATGCTGTTACAAAGATTTCTCAGTATATCTCCGGAACATTTCCCTGGCTTTCCCACAGTCACAATGGACAAACGAGACATGAAATAACATCAACAGATCAAGACGAAGCGAATGGAGGTACCCCCGGAGTCATAGCATGTGTAAATCGAGACGAAACATCTCTCTCTCCCCCGCCTGCTTGCGAGGGGGAGGGGCAGTTTACACACACACGCAGCTGCTGCATGCAGCAACGCACACAGAGGGAGGAGATGGCAGAGAGAATGCACTCCCCTGAAAACTCCCCTTGAATTCCTCCAGACTCAGAAAATGTAAAAGTTCAGAAAAAAGTATTCGAAAATAGTGCCTCATAAGGCGGGTAGAGTCCCTTGAAAACTCCCCTTGAATTCCTCCAGACTCAGAAAAAGTCAAAGTTGACTTTTTGGAGATCCATAGAAAAAGGGTGAAAATGAAAAAAAGTATGCCACAGCATGGATTCGAACACGCGACCAACCGCATCCAGGGGCGAGCATTAACGCAGTGAGCCACTGGACCTGAGTACTCAAACATGCCTACTTTTGCATCTTAGAAACTCTGAATTCACTAAATGTACAACTTTTTCTCCATCAACATGAACAACTGAGACATTAAATAACATCTACAGATCAAGACGAAGCGAATGGAAGCGGTCCCAGCCTCGTAGCTGCGAACAGCTGTGATCGCAGGAAAATGCTGTTACAAAGATTTCTCAGTATATCTCCGGGACATTTCCCTGGCTTTCCCACCGTCACAATGGACAAACAAGACATGAAATAACATCAACAGATCAAGACAAAGCGAATGGAAGTACCCCCGGAGTCATAGCATGTGTAAATTGAGACGAAACATCTCTCTCTCCCCCACCTGCTTGCGAGGTGGAGGGGCAGTTTACACACACACGCAGCTGCTGCATGCAGCAACACACACACAGGGAGGAGATGGCAGAGAGAACGCACTCCCCTGAAAACTCCCCTTGAATTCCTCCAGACTCAGAAAAAGTCAAAGTTGACTTTTTGGAGATCCATAGAAAAAGGGTGAAAATGAAAAAAAGTATGCCACAGCATGGACTCGAACATGCGACCAACCGCATCCAGGGGCGAGCGTTAACGCAGTGAGCCACTGGACCTGAGTACTCAAACATGCCTACTTGTGCATCTTAGAAACTCTGAATTCACTAAATGTACAACTTGTTCTCCATCAAAATGAACAAATGAGACATGAAATAACATCTACAGATCAAGACGAAGCGAATGGAAGCGGTCCCAGCCTCGTAGCTGTGAACAGCTGTGATCGCAGGAAAATGCTGTTACAAAGATTTCTCAGTATATCTCCGGGACATTTCCCTGGCTTTCTCACCGTCACAATGGACAAACGAGACATGAAATAACATCAACAGATCAAGACGAAGCGAATGGAGGTACCCCCGGAGTCATAGCATGTGTAAATCGAGACGAAACATCTCTCTCTCCCCCGCCTGCTTGCGAAGGGGAGGGGCAGTTTACACACACACGCAGCTGCTGCATGCAGCAACGCACACACAGGGAGGAGATGGCAGAGAGAACGCACTCCCCTGAAAACTCCCCTTGAATTCCTCCAGACTCAGAAAATGTAAAAGTTCACTTTTTGGAGATCCATAGAAAAAGGGTGAAAATGGAAAAAAGTATTCGAAAATAGTGCCTCATAAGGCGGGTAGAGTCTCTTGAAAACTCCCCTTGAATTCCTCCAGACTCAGAAAATGTAAAAGTTCAGAAAAAAGTATTCGAAAATAGTGCCTCATAAGGCGGGTAGAGTCCCTTGAAAACTCCCCTTGAATTCCTCCAGACTCAGAAAAAGTCAAAGTTGACTTTTTGGAGATCCATAGAAAAAGGGTGAAAATGAAAAAAAGTATGCCACAGCATGGACTCGAACATGCGACCAACCGCATCCAGGGGCGAGCGTTAACGCAGTGAGCCACTGGACCTGAGTACTCAAACATGCCTACTTGTGCATCTTAGAAACTCTGAATTCACTAAATGTACAACTTTTTCTCCATCAAAATGAACAAATGAGACATGAAATAACATCTACAGATCAAGACGAAGCGAATGGAAGCGGTCCCAGCCTCGTAGCTGTGAACAGCTGTGATCGCAGGAAAATGCTGTTACAAAGATTTCTCAGTATATCTCCGGGACATTTCCCTGGCTTTCTCACCGTCACAATGGACAAACGAGACATGAAATAACATCAACAGATCAAGACGAAGCGAATGGAGTTACCCCCGGAGTCATAGCATGTGTAAATCGAGACGAAACATCTCTCTCTCCCCCGCCTGCTTGCGAGGGGGAGGGGCAGTTTACACACACACGCAGCTGCTGCATGCAGCAACACACACACAGGGAGGAGATGGCAGAGAGAACGCACTCCCCTGAAAACTCCCCTTGAATTCCTCCAGACTCAGAAAATGTAAAAGATCACTTTTTGGAGATCCATAGAAAAAGGGTGAAAATGGAAAAAAGTATTCGAAAATAGTGCCTCATAAGGCGGGTAGAGTCCCTTGAAAACTCCCCTTGAATTCCTCCAGACTCAGAAAAAGTCAAAGTTGACTTTTTGGAGATCCATAGAAAAAGGGTGAAAATGAAAAAAAGTATGCCACAGCATGGATTCGAACACGCGACCAACCGCATCCAGGGGCGAGCATTAACGCAGTGAGCCACTGGACCTGAGTACTCAAACATGCCTACTTTTGCATCTTAGAAACTCTGAATTCACTAAATGTACAACTTTTTCTCCATCAACATGAACAACTGAGACATTAAATAACATCTACAGATCAAGACGAAGCGAATGGAAGCGGTCCCAGCCTCGTAGCTGCGAACAGCTGTGATCGCAGGAAAATGCTGTTACAAAGATTTATCAGTATATCTCCGGGACATTTCCCTGGCTTTCCCACCGTCACAATGGACAAACAAGACATGAAATAACATCAACAGATCAAGACGAAGCGAATGGAAGTACCCCCGGAGTCATAGCATGTGTAAATCGAGACGAAACATCTCTCTCTCCCCCGCCTGCTTGCGAGGGGGAGGGGCAGTTTACACACACACACAGCTGCTGCATGCAGCAACGCACACACAGGAAGGAGATGGCAGAGAGAACGCACTCCCCTGAAAACTCCCCTTGAATTCCTCCAGACTCAGAAAATGTAAAAGTTCACTTTTTGGAGATCCATAGAAAAAGGGTGAAAATGGAAAAAAGTATTCGAAAATAGTGCCTCATAAGGCGGGTAGAGTCTCTTGAAAACTCCCCTTGAATTCCTCCAGACTCAGAAAAAGTCAAAGTTGACTTTTTGGAGATCCATAGAAAAAGGGTGAAAATGAAAAAAAGTACACCACAGCATGGATTCGAACACGCGACCAACCGCATCCAGGGGCGAGCGTTAACGCAGTGAGCCACTGGACCTGAGTACTCAAACATGGCTACTTGTGCATCTTAGAAACTCTGAATTCACTAAATGTACAACTTTTTCTCCATCAAAATGAACAAATGAGACATTAAATAACATCTACAGATCAAGACGAAGTGAATGGAAGCGGTCCCAGCCTCGTAGCTGTGAACAGCTGTGATCGCAGGAAAATACTGTTACAAAGATTTCTCAGTATATCTCCGGGACATTTCCCTGGCTTTCCCACCGTCACAATGGACAACCGAGACATGAAATAACATCAACAGATCAAGACGAAGCGAATGGAGGTACCCCCGGAGTCATAGCATGTGTAAATCGAGACGAAACATCTCTCTCTCCCCCGCCTGCTTGCGAAGGGGAGGGGCAGTTTACACACACACACGCAGCTGCTGCATGCAGCAACGCACACACAGGGAGGAGATGGCAGAGAGAATGCACTCCCCTGAAAACTCCCCTTGAATTCCTCCAGACTCAGAAAATGTAAAAGTTCACTTTTTGGAGATCCATAGAAAAAGGGTGAAAATGGAAAAAAGTATTCGAAAATAGTGCCTCATAAGGCGGGTAGAGTCCCTTGAAAACTCCCCTTGAATTCCTCCAGACTCAGAAAAAGTCAAAGTTGACTTTTTGGAGATCCATAGAAAAAGGGTGAAAATGAAAAAAAGTATGCCACAGCATGGACTCGAACACGCGACCAACCGCATCCAGGGGCGAGCGTTAACGCAGTGAGCCACTGGACCTGAGTACTCAAACATGCCTACTTGTGCATCTTAGAAACTCTGAATTGACTAAATGTACAACTCTTTCTCCATCAAAATGAACAAATGAGACATGAAATAACATCTACAGATCAAGACGAAGCGAATGGAAGCGGTCCCAGCCTCCAAGCTGTGAACAGCTGTGATCGCAGGAAAATGCTGTTACAAAGATTTCTCAGTATATCTCCGGGACATTTCCCTGGCTTTCCCACCGTCACAATGGACAAACGAGACATGAAATAACATCAACAGATCAAGACGAAGCGAATGGAAGTACCCCCGGAGTCATAGCATGTGTAAATCGAGACGAAACATCTCTCTCTCCCCCGCCTGCTTGCGAAGGGGAGGGGCAGTTTACACACACACACGCAGTTGCTGCATGCAGCAACGCACACACAGGGAGGAGATGGCAGAGAGAATGCACTCCCCTGAAAACTCCCCATGAATTCCTCCAGACTCAGAACATGTAAAAGTTCACTTTTTGGAGATCCATAGAAAAAGGGTGAAAATGGAAAAAAGTATTCGAAAATAGTGCCTCATAAGGCGGGTAGAGTCCCTTGAAAACTCCCCTTGAATTCCTCCAGACTCAGAAAAAGTCAAAGTTGACTTTTTGGAGATCCATAGAAAAAGGGTGAAAATGAAAAAAAGTATGCCACAGCATGGATTCGAACACGCGACCAACCGCATCCAGGGGCGAGCATTAACGCAGTGAGCCACTGGACCTGAGTACTCAAACATGCCTACTTTTGCATCTTAGAAACTCTGAATTCACTAAATGTACAACTTTTTCTCCATCAACATGAACAACTGAGACATTAAATAACATCTACAGATCAAGACGAAGCGAATGGAAGCGGTCCCAGCCTCGTAGCTGCGAACAGCTGTGATCGCAGGAAAATGCTGTTACAAAGATTTATCAGTATATCTCCGGGACATTTCCCTGGCTTTCCCACCGTCACAATGGACAAACAAGACATGAAATAACATCAACAGATCAAGACGAAGCGAATGGAAGTACCCCCGGAGTCATAGCATGTGTAAATCGAGACGAAACATCTCTCTCTCCCCCGCCTGCTTGCGAGGGGGAGGGGCAGTTTACACACACACACAGCTGCTGCATGCAGCAACGCACACACAGGAAGGAGATGGCAGAGAGAACGCACTCCCCTGAAAACTCCCCTTGAATTCCTCCAGACTCAGAAAATGTAAAAGTTCACTTTTTGGAGATCCATAGAAAAAGGGTGAAAATGGAAAAAAGTATTCGAAAATAGTGCCTCATAAGGCGGGTAGAGTCTCTTGAAAACTCCCCTTGAATTCCTCCAGACTCAGAAAAAGTCAAAGTTGACTTTTTGGAGATCCATAGAAAAAGGGTGAAAATGAAAAAAAGTACACCACAGCATGGATTCGAACACGCGACCAACCGCATCCAGGGGCGAGCGTTAACGCAGTGAGCCACTGGACCTGAGTACTCAAACATGGCTACTTGTGCATCTTAGAAACTCTGAATTCACTAAATGTACAACTTTTTCTCCATCAAAATGAACAAATGAGACATTAAATAACATCTACAGATCAAGACGAAGTGAATGGAAGCGGTCCCAGCCTCGTAGCTGTGAACAGCTGTGATCGCAGGAAAATACTGTTACAAAGATTTCTCAGTATATCTCCGGGACATTTCCCTGGCTTTCCCACCGTCACAATGGACAACCGAGACATGAAATAACATCAACAGATCAAGACGAAGCGAATGGAGGTACCCCCGGAGTCATAGCATGTGTAAATCGAGACGAAACATCTCTCTCTCCCCCGCCTGCTTGCGAAGGGGAGGGGCAGTTTACACACACACACGCAGCTGCTGCATGCAGCAACGCACACACAGGGAGGAGATGGCAGAGAGAATGCACTCCCCTGAAAACTCCCCTTGAATTCCTCCAGACTCAGAAAATGTAAAAGTTCACTTTTTGGAGATCCATAGAAAAAGGGTGAAAATGGAAAAAAGTATTCGAAAATAGTGCCTCATAAGGCGGGTAGAGTCCCTTGAAAACTCCCCTTGAATTCCTCCAGACTCAGAAAAAGTCAAAGTTGACTTTTTGGAGATCCATAGAAAAAGGGTGAAAATGAAAAAAAGTATGCCACAGCATGGACTCGAACACGCGACCAACCGCATCCAGGGGCGAGCGTTAACGCAGTGAGCCACTGGACCTGAGTACTCAAACATGCCTACTTGTGCATCTTAGAAACTCTGAATTCACTAAATGTACAACTTTTTCTCCATCAAAATGAACAAATGAGACATTAAATAACATCTACAGATCAAGACGAAGCGAATGGAAGCGGTCCCAGCCTCGTAGCTGTGAACAGCTGTGATCGCAGGAAAATGCTGTTACAAAGATTTATCAGTATATCTCCGGGACATTTCCCTGGCTTTCCCACCGTCACAATGGACAAACGAGACATGAAATAACATCAACAGATCAAGACGAAGCGAATGGAGGTACCCCCGGAGTCATAGCATGTGTAAATCGAGACGAAACATCTCTCTCTCCCCCGCCTGCTTGCGAAGGGGAGGGGCAGTTTACACACACACGCAGCTGCTGCATGCAGCAACGCACACACAGGGAGGAGATGGCAGAGAGAACGCACTCCCCTGAAAACTCCCCTTGAATTCCTCCAGACTCAGAAAATGTAAAAGATCACTTTTTGGAGATCCATAGAAAAAGGGTGAAAATGAAAAAAAGAATGCCACAGCATGGATTCGAACACGCGACCAACCGCATCCAGGGGCGAGCATTAACGCAGTGAGCCACTGGACCTGAGTACTCAAACATGCCTATTTGTGCATCTTAGACACTCTGAATTTACTAAATGTACAACTTGTTCTCCATCAAAATGAACAAATGAGACATTAAATAACATCTACAGATCAAGACGAAGCGAATTGAAGCGGTCCCAGCCTCGTAGCTGCGAACAGCTGTGATCGCAGGAAAATGCTGTTCCAAAGATTTCTCAGTATATCTCCGGGACATTTCCCTGGCTTTGCCACCGTCACAATGGACAAATGAGACATGAAATAACATCAACAGATCAAGACGAAGCGAATGGAAGTACCCCCGGAGTCATAGCATGTGTAAATCGAGACGAAACATCTCTCTCTTCCCCGCCTGCTTGCGAAGGGGAGGGGCAGTTTACACACACACACGCAGCTGCTGCATGCAGCAACGCACACAGAGGGAGGAGATGGCAGAGAGAATGCACTCCCCTGAAAACTCCCCTTGAATTCCTCCAGACTCAGAAAATGTAAAAGTTCACTTTTTGGAGATCCATAGAAAAAGGGTGAAAATGGAAAAAAGTATTCGAAAATAGTGCCTCATAAGGCGGGTAGAGTCTCTTGAAAACTCCCCTTGAATTCCTCCAGACTCAGAAAAAGTCAAAGTTGACTTTTTGGAGATCCATAGAAAAAGGGTGAAAATGAAAAAAAGTATGCCACAGTATGGATTCGAACACGCGACCAACCGCATCCAGGGGCGAGCATTAACGCAGTGAGCCACTGGACCTGAGTACTCAAACATGCCTACTTTTGCATCTTAGAAACTCTGAATTGACTAAATGTACAACTCTTTCTCCATCAAAATGAACAAATGAGACATGAAATAACATCTACAGATCAAGACGAAGCGAATGGAAGCGGTCCCAGCCTCCAAGCTGTGAACAGCTGTGATCGCAGGAAAATGCTGTTACAAAGATTTCTCAGTATATCTCCGGGACATTTCCCTGGCTTTCCCACCGTCACAATGGACAAACGAGACATGAAATAACATCAACAGATCAAGACGAAGCGAATGGAAGTACCCCCGGAGTCATAGCATGTGTAAATCGAGACGAAACATCTCTCTCTCCCCCGCCTGCTTGCGAAGGGGAGGGGCAGTTTACACACACACACGCAGTTGCTGCATGCAGCAACGCACACACAGGGAGGAGATGGCAGAGAGAATGCACTCCCCTGAAAACTCCCCATGAATTCCTCCAGACTCAGAACATGTAAAAGTTCACTTTTTGGAGATCCATAGAAAAAGGGTGAAAATGGAAAAAAGTATTCGAAAATAGTGCCTCATAAGGCGGGTAGAGTCCCTTGAAAACTCCCCTTGAATTCCTCCAGACTCAGAAAAAGTCAAAGTTGACTTTTTGGAGATCCATAGAAAAAGGGTGAAAATGAAAAAAAGTATGCCACAGCATGGATTCGAACACGCGACCAACCGCATCCAGGGGCGAGCATTAACGCAGTGAGCCACTGGACCTGAGTACTCAAACATGCCTACTTTTGCATCTTAGAAACTCTGAATTCACTAAATGTACAACTTTTTCTCCATCAACATGAACAACTGAGACATTAAATAACATCTACAGATCAAGACGAAGCGAATGGAAGCGGTCCCAGCCTCGTAGCTGCGAACAGCTGTGATCGCAGGAAAATGCTGTTACAAAGATTTATCAGTATATCTCCGGGACATTTCCCTGGCTTTCCCACCGTCACAATGGACAAACAAGACATGAAATAACATCAACAGATCAAGACGAAGCGAATGGAAGTACCCCCGGAGTCATAGCATGTGTAAATCGAGACGAAACATCTCTCTCTCCCCCGCCTGCTTGCGAGGGGGAGGGGCAGTTTACACACACACACAGCTGCTGCATGCAGCAACGCACACACAGGAAGGAGATGGCAGAGAGAACGCACTCCCCTGAAAACTCCCCTTGAATTCCTCCAGACTCAGAAAATGTAAAAGTTCACTTTTTGGAGATCCATAGAAAAAGGGTGAAAATGGAAAAAAGTATTCGAAAATAGTGCCTCATAAGGCGGGTAGAGTCTCTTGAAAACTCCCCTTGAATTCCTCCAGACTCAGAAAAAGTCAAAGTTGACTTTTTGGAGATCCATAGAAAAAGGGTGAAAATGAAAAAAAGTACACCACAGCATGGATTCGAACACGCGACCAACCGCATCCAGGGGCGAGCGTTAACGCAGTGAGCCACTGGACCTGAGTACTCAAACATGGCTACTTGTGCATCTTAGAAACTCTGAATTCACTAAATGTACAACTTTTTCTCCATCAAAATGAACAAATGAGACATTAAATAACATCTACAGATCAAGACGAAGTGAATGGAAGCGGTCCCAGCCTCGTAGCTGTGAACAGCTGTGATCGCAGGAAAATACTGTTACAAAGATTTCTCAGTATATCTCCGGGACATTTCCCTGGCTTTCCCACCGTCACAATGGACAACCGAGACATGAAATAACATCAACAGATCAAGACGAAGCGAATGGAGGTACCCCCGGAGTCATAGCATGTGTAAATCGAGACGAAACATCTCTCTCTCCCCCGCCTGCTTGCGAAGGGGAGGGGCAGTTTACACACACACGCAGCTGCTGCATGCAGCAACGCACACACAGGGAGGAGATGGCAGAGAGAACGCACTCCCCTGAAAACTCCCCTTGAATTCCTCCAGACTCAGAAAATGTAAAAGATCACTTTTTGGAGATCCATAGAAAAAGGGTGAAAATGAAAAAAAGAATGCCACAGCATGGATTCGAACACGCGACCAACCGCATCCAGGGGCGAGCATTAACGCAGTGAGCCACTGGACCTGAGTACTCAAACATGCCTATTTGTGCATCTTAGACACTCTGAATTTACTAAATGTACAACTTGTTCTCCATCAAAATGAACAAATGAGACATTAAATAACATCTACAGATCAAGACGAAGCGAATTGAAGCGGTCCCAGCCTCGTAGCTGCGAACAGCTGTGATCGCAGGAAAATGCTGTTCCAAAGATTTCTCAGTATATCTCCGGGACATTTCCCTGGCTTTGCCACCGTCACAATGGACAAATGAGACATGAAATAACATCAACAGATCAAGACGAAGCGAATGGAAGTACCCCCGGAGTCATAGCATGTGTAAATCGAGACGAAACATCTCTCTCTCCCCCGCCTGCTTGCGAAGGGGAGGGGCAGTTTACACACACACACGCAGCTGCTGCATGCAGCAACGCACACAGAGGGAGGAGATGGCAGAGAGAATGCACTCCCCTGAAAACTCCCCTTGAATTCCTCCAGACTCAGAAAATGTAAAAGTTCACTTTTTGGAGATCCATAGAAAAAGGGTGAAAATGGAAAAAAGTATTCGAAAATAGTGCCTCATAAGGCGGGTAGAGTCTCTTGAAAACTCCCCTTGAATTCCTCCAGACTCAGAAAAAGTCAAAGTTGACTTTTTGGAGATCCATAGAAAAAGGGTGAAAATGAAAAAAAGTATGCCACAGTATGGATTCGAACACGCGACCAACCGCATCCAGGGGCGAGCATTAACGCAGTGAGCCACTGGACCTGAGTACTCAAACATGCCTACTTTTGCATCTTAGAAACTCTGAATTGACTAAATGTACAACTCTTTCTCCATCAAAATGAACAAATGAGACATGAAATAACATCTACAGATCAAGACGAAGCGAATGGAAGCGGTCCCAGCCTCCAAGCTGTGAACAGCTGTGATCGCAGGAAAATGCTGTTACAAAGATTTCTCAGTATATCTCCGGGACATTTCCCTGGCTTTCCCACCGTCACAATGGACAAACGAGACATGAAATAACATCAACAGATCAAGACGAAGCGAATGGAAGTACCCCCGGAGTCATAGCATGTGTAAATCGAGACGAAACATCTCTCTCTCCCCCGCCTGCTTGCGAGGGGGAGGGGCAGTTTACACACACACACAGCTGATGCATGCAGCAACGCACACACAGGGAGGAGATGGCAGAGAGAACGCACTCCCCTGAAAACTCCCCTTGAATTCCTCCAGGCTCAGAAAATGTAAAAGTTCACTTTTTGGAGATCCATAGAAAAAGGGTGAAAATGGAAAAAAGTATTCGAAAATAGTGCCTCATAAGGCGGGTAGAGTCCCTTGAAAACTCCCCTTGAATTCCTCCAGACTCAGAAAAAGTCAAAGTTGACTTTTTGGAGATCCATAGAAAAAGGGTGAAAATGAAAAAAAGTACACCACAGCATGGATTCGAACACGCGACCAACCGCATCCAGGGGCGAGCGTTAACGCAGTGAGCCACTGGACCTGAGTACTCAAACATGGCTACTTGTGCATCTTAGAAACTCTGAATTCACTAAATGTACAACTTTTTCTCCATCAAAATGAACAAATGAGACATTAAATAACATCTACAGATCAAGACGAAGCGAATTGAAGCGGTCCCAGCCTCGTAGCTGTGAACAGCTGTGATCGCAGGAAAATGCTGTTACAAAGATTTCTCAGTATATCTCCGGGACATTTCCCTGGCTTTCCCACCGTCACAATGGACAAACGAGACATGAAATAACATCAACAGATCAAGACGAAGCGAATGGAGGTACCCCCGGAGTCATAGCATGTGTAAATCGAGACGAAACATCTCTCTCTCCCCCGCCTGCTTGCGAAGGGGAGGGGCAGTTTACACACACACGCAGCTGCTGCATGCAGCAACGCGCACACAGGGAGGAGATGGCAGAGAGAACGCACTCCCCTGAAAACTCCCCTTGAATTCCTCCAGACTCAGAAAATGTAAAAGTTCACTTTTTGGAGATCCATAGAAAAAGGGTGAAAATGGAAAAAAGTATTCGAAAATAGTGCCTCATAAGGCGGGTAGAGTCCCTTGAAAACTCCCCTTGAATTCCTCCAGACTCAGAAAAAGTCAAAGTTGACTTTTTGGAGATCCATAGAAAAAGGGTGAAAATGAAAAAAAGAATGCCACAGCATGGATTCGAACACGCGACCAACCGCATCCAGGGGCGAGCGTTAACACAGTGAGCCACTGGACCTGAGTACTCAAACATGCCTACTTGTGCATCTTAGACACTCTGAATTTACTAAATGTACAACTTTTTCTCCATCAAAATGAACAAATGAGACATTAAATAACATCTACAGATCAAGACGAAGCGAATGGAAGCGGTCCCAGCCTCGTAGCTGCGAACAGCTGTGATCGCAGGAAAATGCTGTTACAAAGATTTCTCAGTATATCTCCGGGACATTTCCCTGGCTTTCCCACCGTCACAATGGACAAACGAGACATGAAATAACATCAACAGATCAAGACGAAGCGAATGGAGGTACCCCCGGAGTCATAGCATGTGTAAATCGAGACGAAACATCTCTCTCTCCCCCGCCTGCTTGCGAGGGGGAGGGGCAGTTTACACACACACGCAGCTGCTGCATGCAGCAACGCACACAGAGGGAGGAGATGGCAGAGAGAATGCACTCCCCTGAAAACTCCCCTTGAATTCCTCCAGACTCAGAAAATGTAAAAGTTCAGAAAAAAGTATTCGAAAATAGTGCCTCATAAGGCGGGTAGAGTCCCTTGAAAACTCCCCTTGAATTCCTCCAGACTCAGAAAAAGTCAAAGTTGACTTTTTGGAGATCCATAGAAAAAGGGTGAAAATGAAAAAAAGTATGCCACAGCATGGACTCGAACACGCGACCAACCGCATCCAGGGGCGAGCGTTAACGCAGTGAGCCACTAGACCTGAGTACTCAAATATGCCTACTTGTGCATCTTAGAAACTCTGAATTCACTAAATGTACAACTTTTTCTCCATCAAAATGAACAAATGAGACATTAAATAACATCTACAGATCAAGACGAAGCGAATGGAAGCGGTCCCAGCCTCGTAGCTGTGAACAGCTGTGATCGCAGGAAAATGCTGTTACAAAGATTTATCAGTATATCTCCGGGACATTTCCCTGGCTTTCCCACCGTCACAATGGACAAACGAGACATGAAATAACATCAACAGATCAAGACGAAGCGAATGGAGGTACCCCCGGAGTCATAGCATGTGTAAATCGAGACGAAACATCTCTCTCTCCCCCGCCTGCTTGCGAAGGGGAGGGGCAGTTTACACACACACGCAGCTGCTGCATGCAGCAACGCACACACAGGGAGGAGATGGCAGAGAGAACGCACTCCCCTGAAAACTCCCCTTGAATTCCTCCAGACTCAGAAAAAGTCAAAGTTGACTTTTTGGAGATCCATAGAAAAAGGGTGAAAATGAAAAAAAGTATGCCACAGCATGGATTCGAACACGCGACCAACCGCATCCAGGGGCGAGCGTTAACGCAGTGAGCCACTGGACATGAGTACTCAAACATGCCTACTTTTGCATCTTAGAAACTCTGAATTCACTAAATGTACAACTTTTTCTCCATCAACATGAACAACTGAGACATTAAATAACATATACAGATCAAGACGAAGCGAATGGAAGCGGTCCCAGCCTCGTAGCTGCAAACAGCTGTGATCGCAGGAAAATGCTGTTACAAAGATTTCTCAGTATATCTCCGGGAAATTTCCCTGGCTTTCCCACCGTCACAATGGACAAACAAGACATGAAATAACATCAACAGATCAAGACGAAGCGAATGGAAGTACCCCCGGAGTCATAGCATGTGTAAATTGAGACGAAACATCTCTCTCTCCCCCACCTGCTTGCGAGGTGGAGGGGCAGTTTACACACACACGCAGCTGCTGCATGCAGCAACACACACACAGGGAGGAGATGGCAGAGAGAATGCACTCCCCTGAAAACTCCCCATGAATTCCTCCAGACTCAGAAAATGTAAAAGTTCACTTTTTGGAGATCCATAGAAAAAGGGTGAAAATGGAAAAAAGTATTCAAAAATAGTGCCTCATAAGGCGGGTAGAGTCCCTTGAAAACTCCCCTTGAATTCCTCCAGACTCAGAAAAAGTCGAAGTTGACTTTTTGGAGATCCATAGAAAAAGGGTGAAAATGAAAAAAAGTATGCCACAGCATGGATTCGAACACGCGACCAACCGCATCCAGGGGCGAGCATTAACGCAGTGAGCCACTGGACCTGAGTACTCAAACATGCCTACTTTTGCATCTTAGAAACTCTGAATTCACTAAATTCACAACTTTTTCTCCATCAAAATGAACAAATTAGACATGAAATAACATCTACAGATCAAGACGAAGCGAATGGAAGCGGTCCCAGCCTCGTAGCTGCGAACAGCTGTGATCGCAGGAAAATGCTGTTACAAAGATTTCTCAGTATATCTCCGGGACATTTCCATGGCTTTCCCACCGTCACAATGGACAAACGAGACATGAAATAACATCAACAGATCAAGACGAAGCGAATGGAGGTACCCCCGGAGTCATAGCATGTGTAAATCGAGACGAAACATCTCTCTCTCCCCCGCCTGCTTGCGAGGGGGAGGGGCAGTTTACACACACACGCAGCTGCTGCATGCAGCAACACACACACAGGGAGGAGATGGCAGAGAGAACGCACTCCCCTGAAAACTCCCCTTGAATTCCTCCAGACTCAGAAAATGTAAAAGATCACTTTTTGGAGATCCATAGAAAAAGGGTGAAAATGAAAAAAAGAATGCCACAGCATGGATTCGAACACGCGACCAACCGCATCCAGGGGCGAGCGTTAACACAGTGAGCCACTGGACCTGAGTACTCAAACATGCCTACTTTTGCATCTTAGAAACTCTGAATTCACTAAATTCACAACTTTTTCTCCATCAAAATGAACAAATGAGACATTAAATAACATCTACAGATCAAGACGAAGCGAATGGAAGCAGTCCCAGCCTCGTAGCTGTGAACAGCTGTGATCGCAGGAAAATGATGTTACAAAGATTTCTCAGTATATCTCCGGGACATTTCCCTGGCTTTCCCACCGTCAAAATGGACAAACGAGACATGAAATAACATCAACAGATCAAGACGAAGCGAATGGAGGTACCCCCGGAGTCATAGCATGTGTAAATCGAGACGAAACATCTCTCTCTCCCCCGCCTGCTTGCGAGGGAGAGGGGCAGTTTACACACTCACGCAGCTGCTGCATGCAGCAACACACACACAGGGAGGAGATGGCAGAGAGAACGCACTCCCCTGAAAACTCCCCTTGAATTCCTCCAGACTCAGAAAATGTAAAAGATCACTTTTTGGAGATCCATAGAAAAAGGGTGAAAATGAAAAAAAGTATTCGAAAATAGTGCCTCATAAGGCAGGTAGAGTCCCTTGAAAACTCCCCTTGAATTCCTCCAGACTCAGAAAAAGTCAAAGTTGACTTTTTGGAGATCCATAGAAAAAGGGTGAAAATGAAAAAAAGTATGCCACAGCATGGACTCGAACACGGGACCAACCGCATCCAGGGGCGAGCGTTAACGCAGTGAGCCACTGGACATGAGTACTCAAACATGCCTACTTTTGCATCTTAGACACTCTGAATTCACTAAATGTACAACTTTTTCTCCATCAAAATGAACAAATGAGACATGAAATAACATCTAAAGATCAAGACGAAGCGAATGGAAGCGGTCCCAGCCTCGTAGCTGTGAACAGCTGTGATCGCAGGAAAATGCTGTTACAAAGATATATCTCAGTATATCTCCGGGACATTTCCCTGGCTTTGCCACCGTCACAATGGACAAACCGTCACAATGGACAAACGAGACATGAAATAACATCAACAGATCAAGACGAAGCGAATGGAAGTACCCCCGGAGTCATAGCATGTGTAAATCGAGACGAAACATCTCTCTCTCCCCCGCCTGCTTGCGAAGGGGAGGGGCAGTTTACACACACACGCGCAGCTGCTGCATGCAGCAACGCACACAGAGGGAGGAGATGGCAGAGAGAATGCACTCCCCTGAAAACTCCCCTTGAATTCCTCCAGACTCAGAAAATGTAAAAGTTCACTTTTTGGAGATCCATAGAAAAAGGGTGAAAATGGAAAAAAGTATTCGAAAATAGTGCCTCATAAGGCGGGTAGAGTCCCTTGAAAACTCCCCTTGAATTCCTCCAGACTCAGAAAAAGTCAAAGTTGACTTTTTGGAGATCCATAGAAAAAGGGTGAAAATGAAAAAAAGTATGCCACAGTATGGATTCGAACACGAGACCAACCGCATCCAGGGGCGAGCATTAATGCAGTGAGCCACTGGACCTGAGTACTCAAACATGCCTACTTTTGCATCTTAGAAACTCTGAATTCACTAAATGTACAACTTTTTCTCCATCAAAATGAACAAATGAGACATTAAATAACATCTACAGATCAAGACGAAGCGAATGGAAGCGGTCCCAGTCTCGTAGCTGTGAACAGCTGTGATCGAAGGAAAATGCTGTTACAAAGATTTCTCAGTATATCTCCGGGACATTTCCCTGGCTTTCCCACCGTCACAATGGACAAACGAGACATGAAATAACATCAACAGATCAAGACGAAGCGAAAAGAGGTACCCCCGGAGTCATAGCATGTGTAAATCGAGACGAAACATCTCTCTCTCCCCCGCCTGCTTGCGAAGGGGAGGGGCAGTTTACACACACACGCAGCTGCTGCATGCAGCAACGCACACACAGGGAGGAGATGGCAGAGAGAACGCACTCCCCTGAAAACTCCCCTTGAATTCCTCCAGACTCAGAAAATGTAAAAGTTCACTTTTTGGAGATCCATAGAAAAAGGGTGAAAATGGAAAAAAGTATTCGAAAATAGTGCCTCATAAGGCGGGTAGAGTCCCTTGAAAACTCCCCTTGAATTCCTCCAGACTCAGAAAAAGTCAAAGTTGACTTTTTGGAGATCCATAGAAAAAGGGTGAAAATGAAAAAAAGCATGCCACAGTATGGATTCGAACACGCGACCAACCGCATCCAGGGGCGAGCGTTAACACAGTGAGCCACTGGACCTGAGTACTCAAACATGCCTACTTGTGCATCTTAGACACTCTGAATTTACTAAATGTACAACTTTTTCTCCATCAAAATGAACAAATGAGACATTAAATAACATCTACAGATCAAGACGAAGCGAATGGAAGCGGTCCCAGCCTCGTAGCTGCGAACAGCTGTGATCGCAGGAAAATGCTGTTACAAAGATTTCTCAGTATATCTCCGAGACATTTCCCTGGCTTTCCCACCGTCACAATGGACAAACGAGACATGAAATAACATCAACAGATCAAGACGAAGCGAATGGAAGTACCCCCGGAGTCATAGCATGTGTAAATCGAGACGAAACATCTCTCTCTCCCCCGCCTGCTTGCGAAGGGGAGGGGCAGTTTACACACACACACGCAGCTGCTGCATGCAGCAACGCACACAGAGGGAGGAGATGGCAGAGAGAATGCACTCCCCTGAAAACTCCCCTTGAATTCCTCCAGACTCAGAAAATGTAAAAGTTCACTTTTTGGAGATCCATAGAAAAAGGGTGAAAATGGAAAAAAGTATTCGAAAATAGTGCCTCATAAGGCGGGTAGAGTCCCTTGAAAACTCCCCTTGAATTCCTCCAGACTCAGAAAAAGTCAAAGTTGACTTTTTGGAGATCCATAGAAAAAGGGTGAAAATTAAAAAAAGTATGCCACAGCATGGATTCGAACACGCGACCAACCGCATCCAGGGGCGAGCGTTAACGCAGTGAGCCACTGGACATGAGTACTCAAACATGCCTACTTTTGCATCTTAGACACTCTGAATTCACTAAATGTACAACTTTTTCTCCATCAAAATGAACAAATGAGACATGAAATAACATCTACAGATCAAGACGAAGCGAATGGAAGCGGTCCCAGCCTCGTAGCTGTGAACAGCTGTGATCGCAGGAAAATGCTGTTACAAAGATTTCTCAGTATATCTCCGGGACATTTCCCTGGCTTTCCCACCGTCACAATGGACAAACGAGACATGAAATAACATCAACAGATCAAGACGAAGCGAATGGAAGTACCCCCGGAGTCATAGCATGTGTAAATCGAGACGAAACATCTCTCTCTCCCCCGCCTGCTTGCGAAGGGGAGGGGCAGTTTACACACACACACGCAGCTGCTGCATGCAGCAACGCACACAGAGGGAGGAGATGGCAGAGAGAATGCACTCCCCTGAAAACTCCCCTTGAATTCCTCCAGACTCAGAAAATGTAAAAGTTCACTTTTTGGAGATCCATAGAAAAAGGGTGAAAATGGAAAAAAGTATTCGAAAATAGTGCCTCATAAGGCGGGTAGAGTCCCTTGAAAACTCCCCTTGAATTCCTCCAGACTCAGAAAAAGTCAAAGTTGACTTTTTGGAGATCCATAGAAAAAGGGTGAAAATGAAAAAAAGAATGCCACAGCATGGATTCGAACACGCGACCAACCGCATCCAGGGGCGAGCGTTAACACAGTGAGCCACTGGACCTGAGTACTCAAACATGCCTACTTGTGCATCTTAGACACTCTGAATTTACTAAATGTACAACTTTTTCTCCATCAAAATGAACAAATGAGACATTAAATAACATCTACAGATCAAGACGAAGCGAATGGAAGCGGTCCCAGCCTCGTAGCTGCGAACAGCTGTGATCGCAGGAAAATGCTGTTACAAAGATTTCTCAGTATATCTCCGGGACATTTCCCTGGCTTTCCCACCGTCACAATGGACAAACGAGACATGAAATAACATCAACAGATCAAGACGAAGCGAATGGAGGTACCCCCGGAGTCATAGCATGTGTAAATCGAGACGAAACATCTCTCTCTCCCCCGCCTGCTTGCGAGGGGGAGGGGCAGTTTACACACACACGCAGCTGCTGCATGCAGCAACGCACACAGAGGGAGGAGATGGCAGAGAGAATGCACTCCCCTGAAAACTCCCCTTGAATTCCTCCAGACTCAGAAAATGTAAAAGTTCAGAAAAAAGTATTCGAAAATAGTGCCTCATAAGGCGGGTAGAGTCCCTTGAAAACTCCCCTTGAATTCCTCCAGACTCAGAAAAAGTCAAAGTTGACTTTTTGGAGATCCATAGAAAAAGGGTGAAAATGAAAAAAAGTATGCCACAGCATGGACTCGAACATGCGACCAACCGCATCCAGGGGCGAGCGTTAACGCAGTGAGCCACTGGACCTGAGTACTCAAACATGCCTACTTGTGCATCTTAGAAACTCTGAATTCACTAAATGTACAACTTTTTCTCCATCAAAATGAACAAATGAGACATGAAATAACATCTACAGATCAAGACGAAGCGAATGGAAGCGGTCCCAGCCTCGTAGCTGTGAACAGCTGTGATCGCAGGAAAATGCTGTTACAAAGATTTCTCAGTATATCTCCGGGACATTTCCCTGGCTTTCTCACCGTCACAATGGACAAACGAGACATGAAATAACATCAACAGATCAAGACGAAGCGAATGGAGTTACCCCCGGAGTCATAGCATGTGTAAATCGAGACGAAACATCTCTCTCTCCCCCGCCTGCTTGCGAGGGGGAGGGGCAGTTTACACACACACGCAGCTGCTGCATGCAGCAACACACACACAGGGAGGAGATGGCAGAGAGAACGCACTCCCCTGAAAACTCCCCTTGAATTCCTCCAGACTCAGAAAATGTAAAAGATCACTTTTTGGAGATCCATAGAAAAAGGGTGAAAATGGAAAAAAGTATTCGAAAATAGTGCCTCATAAGGCGGGTAGAGTCCCTTGAAAACTCCCCTTGAATTCCTCCAGACTCAGAAAAAGTCAAAGTTGACTTTTTGGAGATCCATAGAAAAAGGGTGAAAATGAAAAAAAGTACACCACAGCATGGATTCGAACACGCGACCAACCGCATCCAGGGGCGAGCGTTAACGCAGTGAGCCACTGGACCTGAGTACTCAAACATGGCTACTTGTGCATCTTAGAAACTCTGAATTCACTAAATGTACAACTTTTTCTCCATCAAAATGAACAAATGAGACATTAAATAACATCTACAGATCAAGACGAAGTGAATGGAAGCGGTCCCAGCCTCGTAGCTGTGAACAGCTGTGATCGCAGGAAAATACTGTTACAAAGATTTCTCAGTATATCTCCGGGACATTTCCCTGGCTTTCCCACCGTCACAATGGACAACCGAGACATGAAATAACATCAACAGATCAAGACGAAGCGAATGGAGGTACCCCCGGAGTCATAGCATGTGTAAATCGAGACGAAACATCTCTCTCTCCCCCGCCTGCTTGCGAAGGGGAGGGGCAGTTTACACACACACACGCAGCTGCTGCATGCAGCAACGCACACACAGGGAGGAGATGGCAGAGAGAATGCACTCCCCTGAAAACTCCCCTTGAATTCCTCCAGACTCAGAAAATGTAAAAGTTCACTTTTTGGAGATCCATAGAAAAAGGGTGAAAATGGAAAAAAGTATTCGAAAATAGTGCCTCATAAGGCGGGTAGAGTCCCTTGAAAACTCCCCTTGAATTCCTCCAGACTCAGAAAAAGTCAAAGTTGACTTTTTGGAGATCCATAGAAAAAGGGTGAAAATGAAAAAAAGTATGCCACAGCATGGACTCGAACACGCGACCAACCGCATCCAGGGGCGAGCGTTAACGCAGTGAGCCACTGGACCTGAGTACTCAAACATGCCTACTTGTGCATCTTAGAAACTCTGAATTCACTAAATGTACAACTTTTTCTCCATCAAAATGAACAAATGAGACATTAAATAACATCTACAGATCAAGACGAAGCGAATGGAAGCGGTCCCAGCCTCGTAGCTGTGAACAGCTGTGATCGCAGGAAAATGCTGTTACAAAGATTTATCAGTATATCTCCGGGACATTTCCCTGGCTTTCCCACCGTCACAATGGACAAACGAGACATGAAATAACATCAACAGATCAAGACGAAGCGAATGGAGGTACCCCCGGAGTCATAGCATGTGTAAATCGAGACGAAACATCTCTCTCTCCCCCGCCTGCTTGCGAAGGGGAGGGGCAGTTTACACACACACGCAGCTGCTGCATGCAGCAACGCACACACAGGGAGGAGATGGCAGAGAGAACGCACTCCCCTGAAAACTCCCCTTGAATTCCTCCAGACTCAGAAAATGTAAAAGATCACTTTTTGGAGATCCATAGAAAAAGGGTGAAAATGAAAAAAAGAATGCCACAGCATGGATTCGAACACGCGACCAACCGCATCCAGGGGCGAGCATTAACGCAGTGAGCCACTGGACCTGAGTACTCAAACATGCCTATTTGTGCATCTTAGACACTCTGAATTTACTAAATGTACAACTTGTTCTCCATCAAAATGAACAAATGAGACATTAAATAACATCTACAGATCAAGACGAAGCGAATTGAAGCGGTCCCAGCCTCGTAGCTGCGAACAGCTGTGATCGCAGGAAAATGCTGTTCCAAAGATTTCTCAGTATATCTCCGGGACATTTCCCTGGCTTTGCCACCGTCACAATGGACAAATGAGACATGAAATAACATCAACAGATCAAGACGAAGCGAATGGAAGTACCCCCGGAGTCATAGCATGTGTAAATCGAGACGAAACATCTCTCTCTCCCCCGCCTGCTTGCGAAGGGGAGGGGCAGTTTACACACACACACGCAGCTGCTGCATGCAGCAACGCACACAGAGGGAGGAGATGGCAGAGAGAATGCACTCCCCTGAAAACTCCCCTTGAATTCCTCCAGACTCAGAAAATGTAAAAGTTCACTTTTTGGAGATCCATAGAAAAAGGGTGAAAATGGAAAAAAGTATTCGAAAATAGTGCCTCATAAGGCGGGTAGAGTCTCTTGAAAACTCCCCTTGAATTCCTCCAGACTCAGAAAAAGTCAAAGTTGACTTTTTGGAGATCCATAGAAAAAGGGTGAAAATGAAAAAAAGTATGCCACAGTATGGATTCGAACACGCGACCAACCGCATCCAGGGGCGAGCATTAACGCAGTGAGCCACTGGACCTGAGTACTCAAACATGCCTACTTTTGCATCTTAGAAACTCTGAATTGACTAAATGTACAACTCTTTCTCCATCAAAATGAACAAATGAGACATGAAATAACATCTACAGATCAAGACGAAGCGAATGGAAGCGGTCCCAGCCTCCAAGCTGTGAACAGCTGTGATCGCAGGAAAATGCTGTTACAAAGATTTCTCAGTATATCTCCGGGACATTTCCCTGGCTTTCCCACCGTCACAATGGACAAACGAGACATGAAATAACATCAACAGATCAAGACGAAGCGAATGGAAGTACCCCCGGAGTCATAGCATGTGTAAATCGAGACGAAACATCTCTCTCTCCCCCGCCTGCTTGCGAAGGGGAGGGGCAGTTTACACACACACACGCAGTTGCTGCATGCAGCAACGCACGCACAGGGAGGAGATGGCAGAGAGAATGCACTCCCCTGAAAACTCCCCTTGAATTCCTCCAGACTCAGAAAATGTAAAAGTTCACTTTTTGGAGATCCATAGAAAAAGGGTGAACATGGAAAAAAGTATTCGAAAATAGTGCCTCATAAGGCGGGTAGAGTCCCTTGAAAACTCCCCTTGAATTCCTCCAGACTCAGAAAAAGTCAAAGTTGACTTTTTGGAGATCCATAGAAAAAGGGTGAAAATGAAAAAAAGTATGTCACAGCATGGACTCGAACATGCGACCAACCGCATCCAGGGGCGAGCGTTAACGCAGTGAGCCACTGGACCTGAGTACTCAAACATGCCTACTTTTGCATCTTAGAAACTCTGAATTCACTAAATGTACAACTTTTTCTCCATCAAAATGAACAAATGAGACATTAAATAACATCTACAGATCAAGACGAAGCGAATGGAAGCGGTCCCAGTCTCGTAGCTGTGAACAGCTGTGATCGAAGGAAAATGCTGTTACAAAGATTTCTCAGTATATCTCCGGGACATTTCCCTGGCTTTCCCACCGTCACAATGGACAAACGAGACATGAAATAACATCAACAGATCAAGACGAAGCGAAAAGAGGTACCCCCGGAGTCATAGCATGTGTAAATCGAGACGAAACATCTCTCTCTCCCCCGCCTGCTTGCGAAGGGGAGGGGCAGTTTACACACACACGCAGCTGCTGCATGCAGCAACGCACACACAGGGAGGAGATGGCAGAGAGAACGCACTCCCCTGAAAACTCCCCTTGAATTCCTCCAGACTCAGAAAATGTAAAAGTTCACTTTTTGGAGATCCATAGAAAAAGGGTGAAAATGGAAAAAAGTATTCGAAAATAGTGCCTCATAAGGCGGGTAGAGTCCCTTGAAAACTCCCCTTGAATTCCTCCAGACTCAGAAAAAGTCAAAGTTGACTTTTTGGAGATCCATAGAAAAAGGGTGAAAATGAAAAAAAGCATGCCACAGTATGGATTCGAACACGCGACCAACCGCATCCAGGGGCGAGCGTTAACACAGTGAGCCACTGGACCTGAGTACTCAAACATGCCTACTTGTGCATCTTAGACACTCTGAATTTACTAAATGTACAACTTTTTCTCCATCAAAATGAACAAATGAGACATTAAATAACATCTACAGATCAAGACGAAGCGAATGGAAGCGGTCCCAGCCTCGTAGCTGCGAACAGCTGTGATCGCAGGAAAATGCTGTTACAAAGATTTCTCAGTATATCTCCGAGACATTTCCCTGGCTTTCCCACCGTCACAATGGACAAACGAGACATGAAATAACATCAACAGATCAAGACGAAGCGAATGGAAGTACCCCCGGAGTCATAGCATGTGTAAATCGAGACGAAACATCTCTCTCTCCCCCGCCTGCTTGCGAAGGGGAGGGGCAGTTTACACACACACACGCAGCTGCTGCATGCAGCAACGCACACAGAGGGAGGAGATGGCAGAGAGAATGCACTCCCCTGAAAACTCCCCTTGAATTCCTCCAGACTCAGAAAATGTAAAAGTTCACTTTTTGGAGATCCATAGAAAAAGGGTGAAAATGGAAAAAAGTATTCGAAAATAGTGCCTCATAAGGCGGGTAGAGTCCCTTGAAAACTCCCCTTGAATTCCTCCAGACTCAGAAAAAGTCAAAGTTGACTTTTTGGAGATCCATAGAAAAAGGGTGAAAATTAAAAAAAGTATGCCACAGCATGGATTCGAACACGCGACCAACCGCATCCAGGGGCGAGCGTTAACGCAGTGAGCCACTGGACATGAGTACTCAAACATGCCTACTTTTGCATCTTAGACACTCTGAATTCACTAAATGTACAACTTTTTCTCCATCAAAATGAACAAATGAGACATGAAATAACATCTACAGATCAAGACGAAGCGAATGGAAGCGGTCCCAGCCTCGTAGCTGTGAACAGCTGTGATCGCAGGAAAATGCTGTTACAAAGATTTCTCAGTATATCTCCGGGACATTTCCCTGGCTTTCCCACCGTCACAATGGACAAACGAGACATGAAATAACATCAACAGATCAAGACGAAGCGAATGGAAGTACCCCCGGAGTCATAGCATGTGTAAATCGAGACGAAACATCTCTCTCTCCCCCGCCTGCTTGCGAAGGGGAGGGGCAGTTTACACACACACACGCAGCTGCTGCATGCAGCAACGCACACAGAGGGAGGAGATGGCAGAGAGAATGCACTCCCCTGAAAACTCCCCTTGAATTCCTCCAGACTCAGAAAATGTAAAAGTTCACTTTTTGGAGATCCATAGAAAAAGGGTGAAAATGGAAAAAAGTATTCGAAAATAGTGCCTCATAAGGCGGGTAGAGTCCCTTGAAAACTCCCCTTGAATTCCTCCAGACTCAGAAAAAGTCAAAGTTGACTTTTTGGAGATCCATAGAAAAAGGGTGAAAATGAAAAAAAGAATGCCACAGCATGGATTCGAACACGCGACCAACCGCATCCAGGGGCGAGCGTTAACACAGTGAGCCACTGGACCTGAGTACTCAAACATGCCTACTTGTGCATCTTAGACACTCTGAATTTACTAAATGTACAACTTTTTCTCCATCAAAATGAACAAATGAGACATTAAATAACATCTACAGATCAAGACGAAGCGAATGGAAGCGGTCCCAGCCTCGTAGCTGCGAACAGCTGTGATCGCAGGAAAATGCTGTTACAAAGATTTCTCAGTATATCTCCGGGACATTTCCCTGGCTTTCCCACCGTCACAATGGACAAACGAGACATGAAATAACATCAACAGATCAAGACGAAGCGAATGGAGGTACCCCCGGAGTCATAGCATGTGTAAATCGAGACGAAACATCTCTCTCTCCCCCGCCTGCTTGCGAGGGGGAGGGGCAGTTTACACACACACGCAGCTGCTGCATGCAGCAACGCACACAGAGGGAGGAGATGGCAGAGAGAATGCACTCCCCTGAAAACTCCCCTTGAATTCCTCCAGACTCAGAAAATGTAAAAGTTCAGAAAAAAGTATTCGAAAATAGTGCCTCATAAGGCGGGTAGAGTCCCTTGAAAACTCCCCTTGAATTCCTCCAGACTCAGAAAAAGTCAAAGTTGACTTTTTGGAGATCCATAGAAAAAGGGTGAAAATGAAAAAAAGTATGCCACAGCATGGACTCGAACATGCGACCAACCGCATCCAGGGGCGAGCGTTAACGCAGTGAGCCACTGGACCTGAGTACTCAAACATGCCTACTTGTGCATCTTAGAAACTCTGAATTCACTAAATGTACAACTTTTTCTCCATCAAAATGAACAAATGAGACATTAAATAACATCTACAGATCAAGACGAAGCGAATGGAAGCGGTCCCAGCCTCGTAGCTGTGAACAGCTGTGATCGCAGGAAAATGCTGTTACAAAGATTTCTCAGTATATCTCCGGGACATTTCCCTGGCTTTCTCACCGTCACAATGGACAAACGAGACATGAAATAACATCAACAGATCAAGACGAAGCGAATGGAGGTACCCCCGGAGTCATAGCATGTGTAAATCGAGACGAAACATCTCTCTCTCCCCCGCCTGCTTGCGAAGGGGAGGGGCAGTTTACACACACACGCAGCTGCTGCATGCAGCAACGCACACACAGGGAGGAGATGGCAGAGAGAACGCACTCCCCTGAAAACTCCCCTTGAATTCCTCCAGACTCAGAAAATGTAAAAGTTCACTTTTTGGAGATCCATAGAAAAAGGGTGAAAAT
Source organism: Notothenia rossii (assembly GCF_949606895.1). Classification (NCBI taxonomy): domain Eukaryota; kingdom Metazoa; phylum Chordata; class Actinopteri; order Perciformes; family Nototheniidae; genus Notothenia; species Notothenia rossii. Next base: position 132,586 of record NW_027640057.1, read on the forward strand.
GGAAAAAAGCATTCGAAAATAGTGCCTCATAAGGCGGGTAGAGTCCCTTGAAAACTCCCCTTGAATTCCTCCAGACTCAGAAGAAGTCGAAGTTGACTTTTTGGAGATCCATAGAAAAAGGGTGAAAATGAAAAAAAGTATGCTACAGCATGGATTCGAACACGCGATCAACCGCATCCAGGGGCGAGCGTTAACGCAGTGAGCCACTGGACATGAGTACTCAAACATGCCTACTTTTGCATCTTAGAAACTCTGAATTCACTAAATGTACAACTTTTTCTCCATCAAAATGAACAAATGAGACATTAAATAACATCTACAGATCAAGACGAAGCGAATGGAAGCGGTCCCAGTCTCGTAGCTGTGAACAGCTGTGATCGAAGGAAAATGCTGTTACAAAGATTTCTCAGTATATCTCCGGGACATTTCCCTGGCTTTCCCACCGTCACAATGGACAAACGAGACATGAAATAACATCAACAGATCAAGACGAAGCGAAAAGAGGTACCCCCGGAGTCATAGCATGTGTAAATCGAGACGAAACATCTCTCTCTCCCCCGCCTGCTTGCGAAGGGGAGGGGCAGTTTACACACACACGCAGCTGCTGCATGCAGCAACGCACACACAGGGAGGAGATGGCAGAGAGAACGCACTCCCCTGAAAACTCCCCTTGAATTCCTCCAGACTCAGAAAATGTAAAAGTTCACTTTTTGGAGATCCATAGAAAAAGGGTGAAAATGGAAAAAAGTATTCGAAAATAGTGCCTCATAAGGCGGGTAGAGTCCCTTGAAAACTCCCCTTGAATTCCTCCAGACTCAGAAAAAGTCAAAGTTGACTTTTTGGAGATCCATAGAAAAAGGGTGAAAATGAAAAAAAGCATGCCACAGTATGGATTCGAACACGCGACCAACCGCATCCAGGGGCGAGCGTTAACACAGTGAGCCACTGGACCTGAGTACTCAAACATGCCTACTTGTGCATCTTAGACACTCTGAATTTACTAAATGTACAACTTTTTCTCCATCAAAATGAACAAATGAGACATTAAATAACATCTACAGATCAAGACGAAGCGAATGGAAGCGGTCCCAGCCTCGTAGCTGCGAACAGCTGTGATCGCAGGAAAATGCTGTTACAAAGATTTCTCAGTATATCTCCGAGACATTTCCCTGGCTTTCCCACCGTCACAATGGACAAACGAGACATGAAATAACATCAACAGATCAAGACGAAGCGAATGGAAGTACCCCCGGAGTCATAGCATGTGTAAATCGAGACGAAACATCTCTCTCTCCCCCGCCTGCTTGCGAAGGGGAGGGGCAGTTTACACACACACACGCAGCTGCTGCATGCAGCAACGCACACAGAGGGAGGAGATGGCAGAGAGAATGCACTCCCCTGAAAACTCCCCTTGAATTCCTCCAGACTCAGAAAATGTAAAAGTTCACTTTTTGGAGATCCATAGAAAAAGGGTGAAAATGGAAAAAAGTATTCGAAAATAGTGCCTCATAAGGCGGGTAGAGTCCCTTGAAAACTCCCCTTGAATTCCTCCAGACTCAGAAAAAGTCAAAGTTGACTTTTTGGAGATCCATAGAAAAAGGGTGAAAATGAAAAAAAGTATGCCACAGCATGGATTCGAACACGCGACCAACCGCATCCAGGGGCGAGCGTTAACGCAGTGAGCCACTGGACATGAGTACTCAAACATGCCTACTTTTGCATCTTAGACACTCTGAATTCACTAAATGTACAACTTTTTCTCCATCAAAATGAACAAATGAGACATGAAATAACATCTACAGATCAAGACGAAGCGAATGGAAGCGGTCCCAGCCTCGTAGCTGTGAACAGCTGTGATCGCAGGAAAATGCTGTTACAAAGATTTCTCAGTATATCTCCGGGACATTTCCCTGGCTTTCCCACCGTCACAATGGACAAACGAGACATGAAATAACATCAACAGATCAAGACGAAGCGAATGGAAGTACCCCCGGAGTCATAGCATGTGTAAATCGAGACGAAACATCTCTCTCTCCCCCGCCTGCTTGCGAGGGGGAGGGGCAGTTTACACACACACGCAGCTGCTGCATGCAGCAACGCACACAGAGGGAGGAGATGGCAGAGAGAATGCACTCCCCTGAAAACTCCCCTTGAATTCCTCCAGACTCAGAAAATGTAAAAGTTCAGAAAAAAGTATTCGAAAATAGTGCCTCATAAGGCGGGTAGAGTCCCTTGAAAACTCCCCTTGAATTCCTCCAGACTCAGAAAAAGTCAAAGTTGACTTTTTGGAGATCCATAGAAAAAGGGTGAAAATGAAAAAAAGTATGCCACAGCATGGACTCGAACATGCGACCAACCGCATCCAGGGGCGAGCGTTAACGCAGTGAGCCACTGGACCTGAGTACTCAAACATGCCTACTTGTGCATCTTAGAAACTCTGAATTCACTAAATGTACAACTTTTTCTCCATCAAAATGAACAAATGAGACATTAAATAACATCTACAGATCAAGACGAAGCGAATGGAAGCGGTCCCAGCCTCGTAGCTGTGAACAGCTGTGATCGCAGGAAAATGCTGTTACAAAGATTTCTCAGTATATCTCCGGGACATTTCCCTGGCTTTCTCACCGTCACAATGGACAAACGAGACATGAAATAACATCAACAGATCAAGACGAAGCGAATGGAGGTACCCCCGGAGTCATAGCATGTGTAAATCGAGACGAAACATCTCTCTCTCCCCCGCCTGCTTGCGAAGGGGAGGGGCAGTTTACACACACACGCAGCTGCTGCATGCAGCAACGCACACACAGGGAGGAGATGGCAGAGAGAACGCACTCCCCTGAAAACTCCCCTTGAATTCCTCCAGACTCAGAAAATGTAAAAGTTCACTTTTTGGAGATCCATAGAAAAAGGGTGAAAATGGAAAAAAGCATTCGAAAATAGTGCCTCATAAGGCGGGTAGAGTCCCTTGAAAACTCCCCTTGAATTCCTCCAGACTCAGAAGAAGTCGAAGTTGACTTTTTGGAGATCCATAGAAAAAGGGTGAAAATGAAAAAAAGTATGCTACAGCATGGATTCGAACACGCGATCAACCGCATCCAGGGGCGAGCGTTAACGCAGTGAGCCACTGGACATGAGTACTCAAACATGCCTACTTTTGCATCTTAGACACTCTGAATTCACTAAATGTACAACTTTTTCTACATCAAAATGAACAAAGGAGACATTAAATAACATCTACAGATCAAGACGAAGCGAATGGAAGCGGTCCCAGCCTCGTAGCTGTGAACAGCTGTGATCTCAAGAAAATGCTGTTACAAAGATTTCTCAGTATATCTCCGGGACATTTCCCTGGCTTTGCCACCGTCACAATGGACAAATGAGACATGAAATAACATCAACAGATCAAGACAAAGCGAATGGAAGTACCCCCGGAGTCATAGCATGTGTAAATCGAGACGAAACATCTCTCTCTCCCCCGCCTGCTTGCAAAGGGGAGGGGCAGTTTACACACACACACGCAGCTGCTGCATGCAGCAACGCACACAGAGGGAGGAGATGGCAGAGAGAATGCACTCCCCTGAAAACTCCCCTTGAATTCCTCCAGACTCAGAAAATGTAAAAGTTCAGAAAAAAGTATTCGAAAATAGTGCCTCATAAGGCGGGTAGAGTCCCTTGAAAACTCCCCTTGAATTCCTCCAGACTCAGAAAAAGTCAAAGTTGACTTTTTGGAGATCCATAGAAAAAGGGTGAAAATGAAAAAAAGCATGCCACAGTATGGATTCGAACACGCGACCAACCGCATCCAGGGGCGAGCGTTAACACAGTGAGCCACTGGACCTGAGTACTCAAACATGCCTACTTGTGCATCTTAGACACTCTGAATTTACTAAATGTACAACTTTTTCTCCATCAAAATGAACAAATGAGACATTAAATAACATCTACAGATCAAGACGAAGCGAATGGAAGCGGTCCCAGCCTCGTAGCTGCGAACAGCTGTGATCGCAGGAAAATGCTGTTACAAAGATTTCTCAGTATATCTCCGAGACATTTCCCTGGCTTTCCCACCGTCACAATGGACAAACGAGACATGAAATAACATCAACAGATCAAGACGAAGCGAATGGAAGTACCCCCGGAGTCATAGCATGTGTAAATCGAGACGAAACATCTCTCTCTCCCCCGCCTGCTTGCGAAGGGGAGGGGCAGTTTACACACACACACGCAGCTGCTGCATGCAGCAACGCACACAGAGGGAGGAGATGGCAGAGAGAATGCACTCCCCTGAAAACTCCCCTTGAATTCCTCCAGACTCAGAAAATGTAAAAGTTCACTTTTTGGAGATCCATAGAAAAAGGGTGAAAATGGAAAAAAGTATTCGAAAATAGTGCCTCATAAGGCGGGTAGAGTCCCTTGAAAACTCCCCTTGAATTCCTCCAGACTCAGAAAAAGTCAAAGTTGACTTTTTGGAGATCCATAGAAAAAGGGTGAAAATGAAAAAAAGTATGCCACAGCATGGATTCGAACACGCGACCAACCGCATCCAGGGGCGAGCGTTAACGCAGTGAGCCACTGGACATGAGTACTCAAACATGCCTACTTTTGCATCTTAGACACTCTGAATTCACTAAATGTACAACTTTTTCTCCATCAAAATGAACAAATGAGACATGAAATAACATCTACAGATCAAGACGAAGCGAATGGAAGCGGTCCCAGCCTCGTAGCTGTGAACAGCTGTGATCGCAGGAAAATGCTGTTACAAAGATTTCTCAGTATATCTCCGGGACATTTCCCTGGCTTTCCCACCGTCACAATGGACAAACGAGACATGAAATAACATCAACAGATCAAGACGAAGCGAATGGAAGTACCCCCGGAGTCATAGCATGTGTAAATCGAGACGAAACATCTCTCTCTCCCCCGCCTGCTTGCGAAGGGGAGGGGCAGTTTACACACACACACGCAGCTGCTGCATGCAGCAACGCACACAGAGGGAGGAGATGGCAGAGAGAATGCACTCCCCTGAAAACTCCCCTTGAATTCCTCCAGACTCAGAAAATGTAAAAGTTCACTTTTTGGAGATCCATAGAAAAAGGGTGAAAATGGAAAAAAGTATTCGAAAATAGTGCCTCATAAGGCGGGTAGAGTCCCTTGAAAACTCCCCTTGAATTCCTCCAGACTCAGAAAAAGTCAAAGTTGACTTTTTGGAGATCCATAGAAAAAGGGTGAAAATGAAAAAAAGAATGCCACAGCATGGATTCGAACACGCGACCAACCGCATCCAGGGGCGAGCGTTAACACAGTGAGCCACTGGACCTGAGTACTCAAACATGCCTACTTGTGCATCTTAGACACTCTGAATTTACTAAATGTACAACTTTTTCTCCATCAAAATGAACAAATGAGACATTAAATAACATCTACAGATCAAGACGAAGCGAATGGAAGCGGTCCCAGCCTCGTAGCTGCGAACAGCTGTGATCGCAGGAAAATGCTGTTACAAAGATTTCTCAGTATATCTCCGGGACATTTCCCTGGCTTTCCCACCGTCACAATGGACAAACGAGACATGAAATAACATCAACAGATCAAGACGAAGCGAATGGAGGTACCCCCGGAGTCATAGCATGTGTAAATCGAGACGAAACATCTCTCTCTCCCCCGCCTGCTTGCGAGGGGGAGGGGCAGTTTACACACACACGCAGCTGCTGCATGCAGCAACGCACACAGAGGGAGGAGATGGCAGAGAGAATGCACTCCCCTGAAAACTCCCCTTGAATTCCTCCAGACTCAGAAAATGTAAAAGTTCAGAAAAAAGTATTCGAAAATAGTGCCTCATAAGGCGGGTAGAGTCCCTTGAAAACTCCCCTTGAATTCCTCCAGACTCAGAAAAAGTCAAAGTTGACTTTTTGGAGATCCATAGAAAAAGGGTGAAAATGAAAAAAAGTATGCCACAGCATGGACTCGAACATGCGACCAACCGCATCCAGGGGCGAGCGTTAACGCAGTGAGCCACTGGACCTGAGTACTCAAACATGCCTACTTGTGCATCTTAGAAACTCTGAATTCACTAAATGTACAACTTTTTCTCCATCAAAATGAACAAATGAGACATTAAATAACATCTACAGATCAAGACGAAGCGAATGGAAGCGGTCCCAGCCTCGTAGCTGTGAACAGCTGTGATCGCAGGAAAATGCTGTTACAAAGATTTCTCAGTATATCTCCGGGACATTTCCCTGGCTTTCTCACCGTCACAATGGACAAACGAGACATGAAATAACATCAACAGATCAAGACGAAGCGAATGGAGGTACCCCCGGAGTCATAGCATGTGTAAATCGAGACGAAACATCTCTCTCTCCCCCGCCTGCTTGCGAAGGGGAGGGGCAGTTTACACACACACGCAGCTGCTGCATGCAGCAACGCACACACAGGGAGGAGATGGCAGAGATAACGCACTCCCCTGAAAACTCCCCTTGAATTCCTCCAGACTCAGAAAATGTAAAAGTTCACTTTTTGGAGATCCATAGAAAAAGGGTGAAAATGGAAAAAAGCATTCGAAAATAGTGCCTCATAAGGCGGGTAGAGTCCCTTGAAAACTCCCCTTGAATTCCTCCAGACTCAGAAGAAGTCGAAGTTGACTTTTTGGAGATCCATAGAAAAAGGGTGAAAATGAAAAAAAGTATGCTACAGCATGGATTCGAACACGCGATCAACCGCATCCAGGGGCGAGCGTTAACGCAGTGAGCCACTGGACATGAGTACTCAAACATGCCTACTTTTGCATCTTAGACACTCTGAATTCACTAAATGTACAACTTTTTCTACATCAAAATGAACAAAGGAGACATTAAATAACATCTACAGATCAAGACGAAGCGAATGGAAGCGGTCCCAGCCTCGTAGCTGTGAACAACTGTGATCTCAAGAAAATGCTGTTACAAAGATTTCTCAGTATATCTCCGGGACATTTCCCTGGCTTTGCCACCGTCACAATGGACAAATGAGACATGAAATAACATCAACAGATCAAGACGAAGCGAATGGAAGTACCCCCGGAGTCATAGCATGTGTAAATCGAGACGAAACATCTCTCTCTCCCCCGCCTGCTTGCAAAGGGGAGGGGCAGTTTACACACACACACGCAGCTGCTGCATGCAGCAACGCACACAGAGGGAGGAGATGGCAGAGAGAATGCACTCCCCTGAAAACTCCCCTTGAATTCCTCCAGACTCAGAAAATGTAAAAGTTCAGAAAAAAGTATTCGAAAATAGTGCCTCATAAGGCGGGTAGAGTCCCTTGAAAACTCCCCTTGAATTCCTCCAGACTCAGAAAAAGTCAAAGTTGACTTTTTGGAGATCCATAGAAAAAGGGTGAAAATGAAAAAAAGTATGCCACAGCATGGACTCGAACATGCGACCAACCGCATCCAGGGGCGAGCGTTAACGCAGTGAGCCACTGGACCTGAGTACTCAAACATGCCTACTTGTGCATCTTAGAAACTCTGAATTCACTAAATGTACAACTTTTTCTCCATCAAAATGAACAAATGAGACATTAAATAACATCTACAGATCAAGACGAAGCGAATGGAAGCGGTCCCAGCCTCGTAGCTGTGAACAGCTGTGATCGCAGGAAAATGCTGTTACAAAGATTTCTCAGTATATCTCCGGGACATTTCCCTGGCTTTCCCACCGTCACAATGGACAAACGAGACATGAAATAACATCAACAGATCAAGACGAAGCGAATGGAGGTACCCCCGGAGTCATAGCATGTGTAAATCGAGACGAAACATCTCTCTCTCCCCCGCCTGCTTGCGAAGGGGAGGGGCAGTTTACACACACACGCAGCTGCTGCATGCAGCAACGCACACACAGGGAGGAGATGGCAGAGAGAACGCACTCCCCTGAAAACTCCCCTTGAATTCCTCCAGACTCAGAAAATGTAAAAGTTCACTTTTTGGAGATCCATAGAAAAAGGGTGAAAATGGAAAAAAGTATTCGAAAATAGTGCCTCATAAGGCGGGTAGAGTCCCTTGAAAACTCCCCTTGAATTCCTCCAGACTCAGAAAAAGTCAAAGTTGACTTTTTGGAGATCCATAGAAAAAGGGTGAAAATGAAAAAAAGTACACCACAGCATGGATTCGAACACGCGACCAACCGCATCCAGGGGCGAGCATTAACGCAGTGAGCCACTGGACCTGAGTACTCAAACATGCCTACTTTTGCATCTTAGAAACTCTGAATTCACTAAATGTACAACTTTTTCTCCATCAAAATGAACAACTGAGACATTAAATAACATCTACAGATCAAGACGAAGCGAATGGAAGCGGTCCCAGCCTCGTAGCTGCGAACAGCTGTGATCGCAGGAAAATGCTGTTCCAAAGATTTCTCAGTATATCTCCGGGACATTTCCCTGGCTTTGCCACCGTCACAATGGACAAATGAGACATGAAATAACATCAACAGATCAAGACGAAGCGAATGGAAGTACCCCCGGAGTCATAGCATGTGTAAATCGAGACGAAACATCTCTCTCTCCCCCGCCTGCTTGCGAGGGGGAGGGGCAGTTTACACACACACACAGCTGCTGCATGCAGCAACGCACACACAGGGAGGAGATGGCAGAGAGAACGCACTCCCCTGAAAACTCCCCTTGAATTCCTCCAGACTCAGAAAATGTAAAAGTTCACTTTTTGGAGATCCATAGAAAAAGGGTGAAAATGGAAAAAAGTATTCGAAAATAGTGCCTCATAAGGCGGGTAGAGTCCCTTGAAAACTCCCCTTGAATTCCTCCAGACTCAGAAAAAGTCAAAGTTTACTTTTTGGAGATCCATAGAAAAAGGGTGAAAATGAAAAAAAGTATGCTACAGCATGGATTCGAACACGCGACCAACCGCATCCAGGGGCGAGCGTTAACGCAGTGAGCCACTGGACCTGAGTACTCAAACATGCCTACTTGTGCATCTTAGAAACTCTGAATTCACTAAATGTACAACTTTTTCTCCATCAAAATGAACAAATGAGACATTAAATAACATCTACAGATCAAGACGAAGCGAATGGAAGCGGTCCCAGCCTCGTAGCTGCGAACAGCTGTGATCGCAGGAAAATGCTGTTCCAAAGATTTCTCAGTATATCTCCGGGACATTTCCCTGGCTTTGCCACCGTCACAATGGACAAATGAGACATGAAATAACATCAACAGATCAAGACGAAGCGAATGGAAGTACCCCCGGAGTCATAGCATGTGTAAATCGAGACGAAACATCTCTCTCTCCCCCGCCTGCTTGCGAAGGGGAGGGGCAGTTTACACACACACACGCAGCTGCTGCATGCAGCAACGCACACAGAGGGAGGAGATGGCAGAGAGAATGCACTCCCCTGAAAACTCCCCTTGAATTCCTCCAGACTCAGAAAATGTAAAAGTTCACTTTTTGGAGATCCATAGAAAAAGGGTGAAAATGGAAAAAAGTATTCGAAAATAGTGCCTCATAAGGCGGGTAGAGTCCCTTGAAAACTCCCCTTGAATTCCTCCAGACTCAGAAGAAGTCGAAGTTGACTTTTTGGAGATCCATAGAAAAAGGGTGAAAATGAAAAAAAGTATGCTACAGCATGGATTCGAACACGCGATCAACCGCATCCAGGGGCGAGCGTTAACGCAGTGAGCCACTGGACATGAGTACTCAAACATGCCTACTTTTGCATCTTAGACACTCTGAATTCACTAAATGTACAACTTTTTCTACATCAAAATGAACAAAGGAGACATTAAATAACATCTACAGATCAAGACGAAGCGAATGGAAGCGGTCCCAGCCTCGTAGCTGTGAACAGCTGTGATCTCAAGAAAATGCTGTTACAAAGATTTCTCAGTATATCTCCGGGACATTTCCCTGGCTTTGCCACCGTCACAATGGACAAATGAGACATGAAATAACATCAACAGATCAAGACGAAGCGAATGGAAGTACCCCCGGAGTCATAGCATGTGTAAATCGAGACGAAACATCTCTCTCTCCCCCGCCTGCTTGCAAAGGGGAGGGGCAGTTTACACACACACACGCAGCTGCTGCATGCAGCAACGCACACAGAGGGAGGAGATGGCAGAGAGAATGCACTCCCCTGAAAACTCCCCTTGAATTCCTCCAGACTCAGAAAATGTAAAAGTTCAGAAAAAAGTATTCGAAAATAGTGCCTCATAAGGCGGGTAGAGTCCCTTGAAAACTCCCCTTGAATTCCTCCAGACTCAGAAAAAGTCAAAGTTGACTTTTTGGAGATCCATAGAAAAAGGGTGAAAATGAAAAAAAGTATGCCACAGCATGGACTCGAACATGCGACCAACCGCATCCAGGGGCGAGCGTTAACGCAGTGAGCCACTGGACCTGAGTACTCAAACATGCCTACTTGTGCATCTTAGAAACTCTGAATTCACTAAATGTACAACTTTTTCTCCATCAAAATGAACAAATGAGACATTAAATAACATCTACAGATCAAGACGAAGCGAATGGAAGCGGTCCCAGCCTCGTAGCTGTGAACAGCTGTGATCGCAGGAAAATGCTGTTACAAAGATTTCTCAGTATATCTCCGGGACATTTCCCTGGCTTTCCCACCGTCACAATGGACAAACGAGACATGAAATAACATCAACAGATCAAGACGAAGCGAATGGAGGTACCCCCGGAGTCATAGCATGTGTAAATCGAGACGAAACATCTCTCTCTCCCCCGCCTGCTTGCGAAGGGGAGGGGCAGTTTACACACACACGCAGCTGCTGCATGCAGCAACGCACACACAGGGAGGAGATGGCAGAGAGAACGCACTCCCCTGAAAACTCCCCTTGAATTCCTCCAGACTCAGAAAATGTAAAAGTTCACTTTTTGGAGATCCATAGAAAAAGGGTGAAAATGGAAAAAAGTATTCGAAAATAGTGCCTCATAAGGCGGGTAGAGTCCCTTGAAAACTCCCCTTGAATTCCTCCAGACTCAGAAAAAGTCAAAGTTGACTTTTTGGAGATCCATAGAAAAAGGGTGAAAATGAAAAAAAGTACACCACAGCATGGATTCGAACACGCGACCAACCGCATCCAGGGGCGAGCATTAACGCAGTGAGCCACTGGACCTGAGTACTCAAACATGCCTACTTTTGCATCTTAGAAACTCTGAATTCACTAAATGTACAACTTTTTCTCCATCAAAATGAACAACTGAGACATTAAATAACATCTACAGATCAAGACGAAGCGAATGGAAGCGGTCCCAGCCTCGTAGCTGCGAACAGCTGTGATCGCAGGAAAATGCTGTTCCAAAGATTTCTCAGTATATCTCCGGGACATTTCCCTGGCTTTGCCACCGTCACAATGGACAAATGAGACATGAAATAACATCAACAGATCAAGACGAAGCGAATGGAAGTACCCCCGGAGTCATAGCATGTGTAATCGAGACGAAACATCTCTCTCTCCCCCGCCTGCTTGCGAGGGGGAGGGGCAGTTTACACACACACACAGCTGCTGCATGCAGCAACGCACACACAGGGAGGAGATGGCAGAGAGAACGCACTCCCCTGAAAACTCCCCTTGAATTCCTCCAGACTCAGAAAATGTAAAGTTCACTTTTTGGAGATCCATAGAAAAAGGGTGAAAATGGAAAAAAGTATTCGAAAATAGTGCCTCATAAGGCGGGTAGAGTCCCTTGAAAACTCCCCTTGAATTCCTCCAGACTCAGAAAAAGTCAAAGTTGACTTTTTGGAGATCCATAGAAAAAGGGTGAAAATGAAAAAAAGTATGCCACAGCATGGACTCGAACACGCGACCAACCGCATCCAGGGGCGAGCGTTAACGCAGTGAGCCACTAGACCTGAGTACTCAAACATGCCTACTTGTGCATCTTAGAAACTCTGAATTCACTAAATGTACAACTTTTTCTCCATCAAAATGAACAAATGAGACATTAAATAACATCTACAGATCAAGACGAAGCGAATGGAAGCGGTCCCAGCCTCGTAGCTGTGAACAGCTGTGATCGCAGGAAAATGCTGTTACAAAGATTTCTCAGTATATCTCCGGGACATTTCCCTGGCTTTCCCACCGTCACAATGGACAAACGAGACATGAAATAACATCAACAGATCAAGACGAAGCGAATGGAGGTACCCCCGGAGTCATAGCATGTGTACATCGAGACGAAAACATCTCTCTCTCCCCCGCCTGCTTGCGAAGGGGAGGGGCAGTTTACACACACACGCAGCTGCTGCATGCAGCAACGCACACACAGGGAGGAGATGGCAGAGAGAACGCACTCCCCTGAAAACTCCCCTTGAATTCCTCCAGACTCAGAAAATGTAAAAGTTCACTTTTTGGAGATCCATAGAAAAAGGGTGAAAATGGAAAAAAGTATTCGAAAATAGTGCCTCATAAGGCGGGTAGAGTCCTTGAAAACTCCCCTTGAATTCCTCCAGACTCAGAAAAAGTCAAAGTTGACTTTTTGGAGATCCATAGAAAAAGGGTGAAAATGAAAAAAAGTATGCTACAGCATGGACTCGAACATGCGACCAACCGCATCCAGGGGCGAGCGTTAACGCAGTGAGCCACTGGACCTGAGTACTCAAACATGCCTACTTGTGCATCTTAGAAACTCTGAATTCACTAAATGTACAACTTTTTCTCCATCAAAATGAACAAATGAGACATTAAATAACATCTACAGATCAAGACGAAGCGAATGGAAGCGGTCCCAGCCTCGTAGCTGCGAACAGCTGTGATCGCAGGAAAATGCTGTTCCAAAGATTTCTCAGTATATCTCCGGGACATTTCCCTGGCTTTGCCACCGTCACAATGGACAAATGAGACATGAAATAACATCAACAGATCAAGACGAAGCGAATGGAAGTACCCCCGGAGTCATAGCATGTGTAAATCGAGACGAAACATCTCTCTCTCCCCCGCCTGCTTGCGAAGGGGAGGGGCAGTTTATACAAACACACGCAGCTGCTGCATGCAGCAACGCACACAGAGGGAGGAGATGGCAGAGAGAATGCACTCCCCTGAAAACTCCCCTTGAATTCCTCCAGACTCAGAAAATGTAAAAGTTCAGAAAAAAGTATTCGAAAATAGTGCCTCATAAGGCGGGTAGAGTCCCTTGAAAACTCCCCTTGAATTCCTCCAGACTCAGAAAAAGTCAAAGTTGACTTTTTGGAGATCCATAGAAAAAGGGTGAAAATGAAAAAAAGTATGCCACAGCATGGACTCGAACACGCGACCAACCGCATCCAGGGGCGAGCGTTAACGCAGTGAGCCACTGGACCTGAGTACTCAAACATGCCTACTTGTGCATCTTAGAAACTCTGAATTCACTAAATGTACAACTTTTTCTCCATCAAAATGAACAAATGAGACATGAAATAACATCTACAGATCAAGACGAAGCGAATGGAAGCGGTCCCAGCCTCGTAGCTGTGAACAGCTGTGATCGCAGGAAAAATGCTGTTACAAAGATTTCTCAGTATATCTCCGGGACATTTCCCTGGCTTTGCCACCGTCACAATGGACAAACGAGACATGAAATAACATCAACAGATCAAGACGAAGCGAATGGAAGTACCCCCGGAGTCATAGCATGTGTAAATCGAGAAGAAACATCTCTCTCTCCCCCGCCTGCTTGCGAAGGGGAGGGGCAGTTTACACACACACGCAGCTGCTGCATGCAGCAACGCACACACAGGGAGGAGATGGCAGAGAGAACGCACTCCCCTGAAAACTCTCCTTGAATTCCTCCAGACTCAGAAAATGTAAAAGTTCACTTTTTGGAGATCCATAGAAAAAGGGTGAAAATGGAAAAAAGTATTCGAAAATAGTGCCTCATAAGGCGGGTAGAGTCCCTTGAAAACTCCCCTTGAATTCCTCCAGACTCAGAAAAAGTCAAAGTTGACTTTTTGGAGATCCATAGAAAAAGGGTGAAAATGAAAAAAAGTATGCTACAGCATGGACTCGAACATGCGACCAACCGCATCCAGGGGCGAGCGTTAACGCAGTGAGCCACTGGACCTGAGTACTCAAACATGCCTACTTGTGCATCTTAGAAACTCTGAATTCACTAAATGTACAACTTTTTCTCCATCAAAATGAACAAATGAGACATTAAATAACATCTACAGATCAAGACGAAGCGAATGGAAGCGGTCCCAGCCTCGTAGCTGCGAACAGCTGTGATCGCAGGAAAATGCTGTTCCAAAGATTTCTCAGTATATCTCCGGGACATTTCCCTGGCTTTGCCACCGTCACAATGGACAAATGAGACATGAAATAACATCAACAGATCAAGACGAAGCGAATGGAAGTACCCCCGGAGTCATAGCATGTGTAAATCGAGACGAAACATCTCTCTCTCCCCCGCCTGCTTGCGAAGGGGAGGGGCAGTTTATACAAACACACGCAGCTGCTGCATGCAGCAACGCACACAGAGGGAGGAGATGGCAGAGAGAATGCACTCCCCTGAAAACTCCCCTTGAATTCCTCCAGACTCAGAAAATGTAAAAGTTCAGAAAAAAGTATTCGAAAATAGTGCCTCATAAGGCGGGTAGAGTCCCTTGAAAACTCCCCTTGAATTCCTCCAGACTCAGAAAAAGTCAAAGTTGACTTTTTGGAGATCCATAGAAAAAGGGTGAAAATGAAAAAAAGTATGCCACAGCATGGACTCGAACACGCGACCAACCGCATCCAGGGGCGAGCGTTAACGCAGTGAGCCACTGGACCTGAGTACTCAAACATGCCTACTTGTGCATCTTAGAAACTCTGAATTCACTAAATGTACAACTTTTTCTCCATCAAAATGAACAAATGAGACATGAAATAACATCTACAGATCAAGACGAAGCGAATGGAAGCGGTCCCAGCCTCGTAGCTGTGAACAGCTGTGATCGCAGGAAAATGCTGTTACAAAGATTTCTCAGTATATCTCCGGGACATTTCCCTGGCTTTGCCACCGTCACAATGGACAAACGAGACATGAAATAACATCAACAGATCAAGACGAAGCGAATGGAAGTACCCCCGGAGTCATAGCATGTGTAAATCGAGAAGAAACATCTCTCTCTCCCCCGCCTGCTTGCGAAGGGGAGGGGCAGTTTACACACACACACACGCAGCTGCTGCATGCAGCAACGCACACACAGGGAGGAGATGGCAGAGAGAATGCACTCCCCTGAAAACTCCCCTTGAATTCCTCCAGACTCAGAAAATGTAAAAGTTCACTTTTTGGAGATCCATAGAAAAAGGGTGAAAATGGAAAAAAGTATTCGAAAATAGTGCCTCATAAGGCGGGTAGAGTCCCTTGAAAACTCCCCTTGAATTCCTCCAGACTCAGAAAAAGTCAAAGTTGACTTTTTGGAGATCCATAGAAAAAGGGTGAAAATGAAAAAAAGTATGCCACAGTATGGATTCGAACACGCGACCAACCGCATCCAGGGGCGAGCGTTAACGCAGTGAGCCACTGGACATGAGTACTCAAACATGCCTACTTTTGCATCTTAGACACTCTGAATTCACTAAATGTACAACTTTTTCTCCATCAAAATGAACAAATGAGACATGAAATAACATCTACAGATCAAGACGAAGCGAATGGAAGCGGTCCCAGCCTCGTAGCTGTGAACAGCTGTGATCGCAGGAAAATGCTGTTACAAAGATTTCTCAGTATATCTCCGGGACATTTCCCTGGCTTTGCCACCGTCACAATGGACAAACGAGACATGAAATAACATCAACAGATCAAGACGAAGCGAATGGAAGTACCCCCGGAGTCATAGCATGTGTAAATCGAGACGAAACATCTCTCTCTCCCCCGCCTGCTTGCGAAGGGGAGGGGCAGTTTACACACACACACGCAGCTGCTGCATGCAGCAACGCACACAGAGGGAGGAGATGGCAGAGAGAATGCACTCCCCTGAAAACTACCCTTGAATTCCTCCAGACTCAGAAAATGTAAAAGTTCACTTTTTGGAGATCCATAGAAAAAGGGTGAAAATGAAAAAAAGTATGCCACAGTATGGATTCGAACACGCGACCAACCGCATCCAGGGGCGAGCATTAACACAGTGAGCCACTGGACCTGAGTACTCAAACATGCCTACTTTTGCATCTTAGAAACTCTGAATTCACTAAATGTACAACTTTTTCTCCATCAAAATGAACAAATGAGACATTAAATAACATCTACAGATCAAGACGAAGCGAATGGAAGCGGTCCCAGCCTCGTAGCTGTGAACAGCTGTGATCGAAGGAAAATGCTGTTACAAAGATTTCTCAGTATATCTCCGGGACATTTCCCTGGCTTTCCCACCGTCACAATGGACAAACGAGACATGAAATAACATCAACAGATCAAGACGAAGCGAAATGAGGTACCCCCGGAGTCATAGCATGTGTAAATCGAGACGAAACATCTCTCTCTCCCCCGCCTGCTTGCGAAGGGGAGGGGCAGTTTACACACACACGCAGCTGCTGCATGCAGCAACGCACACACAGGGAGGAGATGGCAGAGAGAACGCACTCCCCTGAAAACTCCCCTTGAATTCCTCCAGACTCAGAAAATGTAAAAGTTCACTTTTTGGAGATCCATAGAAAAAGGGTGAAAATGGAAAAAAGTATTCGAAAATAGTGCCTCATAAGGCGGGTAGAGTCCCTTGAAAACTCCCCTTGAATTCCTCCAGACTCAGAAAAAGTCAAAGTTGACTTTTTGGAGATCCATAGAAAAAGGGTGAAAATGAAAAAAAGCATGCCACAGTATGGATTCGAACACGCGACCAACCGCATCCAGGGGCGAGCATTAACCTAGTGAGCCACTGGACCTGAGTACTCAAACATGCCTACTTTTGCATCTTAGAAACTCTGAATTCACTAAATGTACAACTTTTTCTCCATCAAAATGAACAAATGAGACATGAAATAACATCTACAGATCAAGACGAAGCGAATGGAAGCGGTCCCAGCCTCGTAGCTGTGAACAGCTGTGATCGCAGGAAAATGCTGTTACAAAGATTTCTCAGTATATCTCCGGGACATTTCCCTGGCTTTCCCACCGACACAATGGACACACGAGACATGAAATAACATCAACAGATCAAGACGAAGCGAATGGAGGTACCCCCGGAGTCATAGCATGTGTAAATCGAGACGAAACATCTCTCTCTCCCCCGCCTGCTTACGAGGGGGAGGGGCAGTTTACACACACACGCAGCTGCTGCATGCAGCAACACACACACAGGGAGGAGATGGCAGAGAGAACGCACTCCCCTGAAAACTCCCCTTGAATTCCTCCAGACTCAGAAAATGTAAAAGATCACTTTTTGGAGATCCATAGAAAAAGGGTGAAAATGGAAAAAAGTATTCGAAAATAGTGCCTCATAAGGCGGGTAGAGTCCCTTGAAAACTCCCCTTGAATTCCTCCAGACTCAGAAAAAGTCAAAGTTGACTTTTTGGAGATCCATAGAAAAAGGGTGAAAATGAAAAAAAGTATGCCACAGTATGGATTCGAACACGCGACCAACCGCATCCAGGGGCGAGCATTAACGCAGTGAGCCACTGGACCTGAGTACTCAAACATGCCTACTTTTGCATCTTAGAAACTCTGAATTCACTAAATGTACAACTTTTTCTCCATCAAAATGAACAAATGAGACATTAAATAACATCTACAGATCAAGACGAAGCGAATGGAAGCGGTCCCAGCCTCGTAGCTGTGAACAGCTGTGATCGAAGGAAAATGCTGTTACAAAGATTTCTCAGTATATCTCCGGGACATTTCCCTGGCTTTCCCACCGTCACAATGGACAAACGAGACATGAAATAACATCAACAGATCAAGACGAAGCGAAAGGAGGTACCCCCGGAGTCATAGCATGTGTAAATCGAGACGAAACATCTCTCTCTCCCCCGCCTGCTTGCGAAGGGGAGGGGCAGTTTACACACACACGCAGCTGCTGCATGCAGCAACGCACACACAGGGAGGAGATGGCAGAGAGAACGCACTCCCCTGAAAACTCCCCTTGAATTCCTCCAGACTCAGAAAATGTAAAAGTTCACTTTTTGGAGATCCATAGAAAAAGGGTGAAAATGGAAAAAAGTATTCGAAAATAGTGCCTCATAAGGCGGGTAGAGTCCCTTGAAAACTCCCCTTGAATTCCTCCAGACTCAGAAAAAGTCAAAGTTGACTTTTTGGAGATCCATAGAAAAAGGGTGAAAATGAAAAAAAGTATGCCACAGCATGGATTCGAACACGCGACCAACCGCATCCAGGGGCGAGCGTTAACGCAGTGAGGCACTGGACCTGAGTACTCAAACATGCCTACTTGTGCATCTTAGACACTCTGAATTCACTAAATGTACAACCTTTTCTCCATCAAAATGAACAAATGAGACATGAAATAACATCTACAGATCAAGACGAAGCGAATGGAAGCAGTCCCAGCCTCGTAGCTGTGAACAGCTGTGATCGCAGGAAAATGATGTTACAAAGATTTCTCAGTATATCTCCGGGACATTTCCCTGGCTTTCCCACCGTCACAATGGACAAACGAGACATGAAATAACATCAACAGATCAAGACGAAGCGAATGGAGGTACCCCCGGAGTCATAGCATGTGTAAATCGAGACGAAACATCTCTCTCTCCCCCGCCTGCTTGCGAGGGGGAGGGGCAGTTTACACACACACGCAGCTGCTGCATGCAGCAACACACACACAGGGAGGAGATGGCAGAGAGAACGCACTCCCCTGAAAACTCCCCTTGAATTCCTCCAGACTCAGAAAATGTAAAAGATCACTTTTTGGAGATCCATAGAAAAAGGGTGAAAATGAAAAAAAGTATGCCACAGTATGGATTCGAACACGCGACCAACCGCACCCAGGGGCGAGCATTAACGCAGTGAGCCACTGGACCTGAGTACTCAAACATGCCTACTTGTGCATCTTAGACACTCTGAATTTACTAAATGTACAACTTTTTCTCCATCAACATGAACAAATGAGACATTAAATAACATCTACAGATCAAGACGAAGCGAATGGAAGCGGTCCCAGCCTCGTAGCTGCGAACAGCTGTGATCGCAGGAAAATGCTGTTACAAAGATTTCTCAGTATATCTCCGGGACATTTCCCTGGCTTTCCCACCGTCACAATGGACAAACGAGACATGAAATAACATCAACAGATCAAGACGAAGCGAATGGAGGTACCCCCGGAGTCATAGCATGTGTAAATCGAGACGAAACATCTCTCTCTCCCCCGCCTGCTTGCGAGGGGGAGGGGCAGTTTACACACACACGCAGCTGCTGCATGCAGCAACACACACACAGGGAGGAGATGGCAGAGAGAACGCACTCCCCTGAAAACTCCCCTTGAATTCCTCCAGACTCAGAAAATGTAAAAGATCACTTTTTGGAGATCCATAGAAAAAGGGTGAAAATGAAAAAAAGAATGCCACAGCATGGATTCGAACACGCGACCAACCGCATCCAGGGGCGAGCGTTAACACAGTGAGCCACTGGACCTGAGTACTCAAACATGCCTACTTTTGCATCTTAGAAACTCTGAATTCACTAAATTCACAACTTTTTCTCCATCAAAATGAACAAATGAGACATTAAATAACATCTACAGATCAAGACGAAGCGAATGGAAGCAGTCCCAGCCTCGTAGCTGTGAACAGCTGTGATCGCAGGAAAATGATGTTACAAAGATTTCTCAGTATATCTCCGGGACATTTCCCTGGCTTTCCCACCGTCAAAATGGACAAACGAGACATGAAATAACATCAACAGATCAAGACGAAGCGAATGGAGGTACCCCCGGAGTCATAGCATGTGTACATCGAGACGAAACATCTCTCTCTCCCCCGCCTGCTTGCGAGGGGGAGGGGCAGTTTACACACTCACGCAGCTGCTGCATGCAGCAACACACACACAGGGAGGAGATGGCAGAGAGAACGCACTCCCCTGAAAACTCCCCTTGAATTCCTCCAGACTCAGAAAATGTAAAAGATCACTTTTTGGAGATCCATAGAAAAAGGGTGAAAATGAAAAAAAGTATGCCACAGTATGGATTCGAACACGCGACCAACCGCATCCAGGGGCGAGCATTAACGCAGTGAGCCACTGGACCTGAGTACTCAAACATGCCTACTTGTGCATCTTAGACACTCTGAATTTACTAAATGTACAACTTTTTCTCCATCAACATGAACAAATGAGACATTAAATAACATCTACAGATCAAGACGAAGCGAATGGAAGCGGTCCCAGCCTCGTAGCTGCGAACAGCTGTGATCGCAGGAAAATGCTGTTACAAAGATTTCTCAGTATATCTCCGGGACATTTCCCTGGCTTTCCCACCGTCACAATGGACAAACGAGACATGAAATAACATCAACAGATCAAGACGAAGCGAATGGAAGTACCCCCGGAGTCATAGCATGTGTAAATCGAGACGAAACATCTCTCTCTCCCCCGCCTGCTTGCGAAGGGGAGGGGCAGTTTACACACACACACGCAGCTGCTGCATGCAGCAACGCACACAGAGGGAGGAGATGGCAGAGAGAATGCACTCCCCTGAAAACTCCCCTTTGAATTCCTCCAGACTCAGAAAATGTAAAAGTTCACTTTTTGGAGATCCATAGAAAAAGGGTGAAAATGGAAAAAAGTATTCGAAAATAGTGCCTCATAAGGCGGGTAGAGTCCCTTGAAAACTCCCCTTGAATTCCTCCAGACTCAGAAAAAGTCAAAGTTGACTTTTTGGAGATCCATAGAAAAAGGGTGAAAATGAAAAAAAGTATGCCACAGCATGGACTCGAACACGCGACCAACCGCATCCAGGGGCGAGCGTTAACGCAGTGAGCCACTGGACCTGAGTACTCAAACATGCCTACTTGTGCATCTTAGAAACTCTGAATTCACTAAATGTACAACTTTTTCTCCATCAAAATGAACAAATGAGACATTAAATAACATCTACAGATCAAGACGAAGCGAATGGAAGCGGTCCCAGCCTTGTAGCTGTGAACAGCTGTGATCGCAGGAAAATGCTGTTACAAAGATTTCTCAGTATATCTCCGGGACATTTCCCTGGCTTTCCCACCGTCACAATGGACAAACGAGACATGAAATAACATCAACAGATCAAGACGAAGCGAATGGAAGTACCCCCGGAGTCATAGCATGTGTAAATCGAGACGAAACATCTCTCTCTCCCCCGCCTGCTTGCGAAGGGGAGGGGCAGTTTACACACACACACGCAGCTGCTGCATGCAGCAACGCACACAGAGGGAGGAGATGGCAGAGAGAATGCACTCCCCTGAAAACTCCCCTTGAATTCCTCCAGACTCAGAAAATGTAAAAGTTCACTTTTTGGAGATCCATAGAAAAAGGGTGAAAATGAAAAAAAGTATGCCACAGTATGGATTCGAACACGCGACCAACCGCATCCAGGGGCGAGCATTAACGCAGTGAGCCACTGGACCTGAGTCCTCAAACATGCCTACTTGTGCATCTTAGAAACTCTGAATTCACTAAATGTACAACTTTTTCTCCATCAAAATGAACAAATGAGACATTAAATAACATCTACAGATCAAGACGAAGCGAATGGAAGCGGTCCCAGCCTTGTAGCTGTGAACAGCTGTGATCGCAGGAAAATGCTGTTACAAAGATTTCTCAGTATATCTCCGGGACATTTCCCTGGCTTTCCCACCGTCACAATGGACAAACGAGACATGAAATAACATCAACAGATCAAGACGAAGCGAATGGAAGTACCCCCGGAGTCATAGCATGTGTAAATCGAGACGAAACATCTCTCTCTCCCCCGCCTGCTTGCGAAGGGGAGGGGCAGTTTACACACACACACGCAGCTGCTGCATGCAGCAACGCACACAGAGGGAGGAGATGGCAGAGAGAATGCACTCCCCTGAAAACTCCCCTTGAATTCCTCCAGACTCAGAAAATGTAAAAGTTCACTTTTTGGAGATCCATAGAAAAAGGGTGAAAATGGAAAAAAGTATTCGAAAATAGTGCCTCATAAGGCGGGTAGAGTCCCTTGAAAACTCCCCTTGAATTCCTCCAGACTCAGAAAAAGTCAAAGTTGACTTTTTGGAGATCCATAGAAAAAGGGTGAAAATGAAAAAAAGTATGCCACAGTATGGATTCGAACACGCGACCAACCGCATCCAGGGGCGAGCATTAACGCAGTGAGCCACTGGACCTGAGTACTCAAACATGCCTACTTGTGCATCTTAGACACTCTGAATTTACTAAATGTACAACTTTTTCTCCATCAACATGAACAAATGAGACATTAAATAACATCTACAGATCAAGACGAAGCGAATGGAAGCGGTCCCAGCCTCGTAGCTGCGAACAGCTGTGATCGCAGGAAAATGCTGTTACAAAGATTTCTCAGTATATCTCCGGGACATTTCCCTGGCTTTCCCACCGTCACAATGGACAAACGAGACATGAAATAACATCAACAGATCAAGACGAAGCGAATGGAGGTACCCCCGGAGTCATAGCATGTGTAAATCGAGACGAAACATCTCTCTCTCCCCCGCCTGCTTGCGAGGGGGAGGGGCAGTTTACACACACACGCAGCTGCTGCATGCAGCAACACACACACAGGGAGGAGATGGCAGAGAGAACGCACTCCCCTGAAAACTCCACTTGAATTCCTCCAGACTCAGAAAATGTAAAAGATCACTTTTTGGAGATCCATAGAAAAAGGGTGAAAATGAAAAAAAGAATGCCACAGCATGGATTCGAACCCGCGACCAACCGCATCCAGGGGCGAGCGTTAACACAGTGAGCCACTGGACCTGAGTACTCAAACATGCCTACTTGTGCATCTTAGACACTCTGAATTTACTAAATGTACAACTTTTTCTCCATCAAAATGAACAAATGAGACATCAAATAACATCTACAGATCAAGACGAAGTGAATGGAAGCGGTCCCAGCCTCGTAGCTGCGAACAGCTGTGATCGCAGGAAAATGCTGTTACAAAGATTTCTCAGTATATCTCCGGGACATTTCCCTGGCTTTCCCACCGTCACAATGGACAAACGAGACATGAAATTACATCAACAAATCAAGACGAAGCGAATGGAAGTACCCCCGGAGTCATAGCATGTGTAAATCGAGACGAAACATCTCTATCTCCCCGCCTGCTTGCGAAGGGGAGGGGCAGTTTACACACACACACACGCAGCTGCTGCATGCATCAACGCACACACAGGGAGGAGATGGCAGAGAGAATGCACTCCCCTGAAAACTCCCCTTGAATTCCTCCAGACTCAGAAAATGTAAAAGTTCACTTTTTGGAGATCCATAGAAAAAGGGTGAAAATGGAAAAAAATATTCGAAAATAGTGCCTCATAAGGCGGGTAGAGTCCCTTGAAAACTCCCCTTGAATTCCTCCAGACTCAGAAAAAGTCAAAGTTGACTTTTTGGAGATCCATAGAAAAAGGGTGAAAATGAAAAAAAGTATGCCACAGCATGGATTCGAACAGGCGACCAACCGCATCCAGGGGCGAGCATTAACGCAGTGAGCCACTGGACCTGAGTACTCAAACATGCCTACTTTTGCATCTTAGAAACTCTGAATTCACTAAATGTACAACCTTTTCTCCATCAAAATGAACAAATGAGACATTAAATAACATCTACAGATCAAGACGAAGCGAATGGAAGCGGTCCCAGCCTCGTAGCTGTGAACAGCTGTGATCGCAGGAAAATGCTGTTACAAAGATTTCTCAGTATATCTCCGGGACATTTCCCTGGCTTTCCCACCGTCACAATGGACAAACGAGACATGAAATAACATCAACAGATCAAGACGAAGCGAATGGAGGTACCCCCGGAGTCATAGCATGTGTAAATCGAGACGAAACATCTCTCTCTCCCCCGCCTGCTTGCGAGGGGGAGGGGCAGTTTACACACACACGCAGCTGCTGCATGCAGCAACACACACACACAGGGAGGAGATGGCAGAGAGAACGCACTCCCCTGAAAACTCCCCTTGAATTCCTCCAGACTCAGAAAATGTAAAAGATCACTTTTTGGAGATCCATAGAAAAAGGGTGAAAATGGAAAAAAGTATTCGAAAATAGTGCCTCATAAGGCGGGTAGAGTCCCTTGAAAACTCCCCTTGAATTCCTCCAGACTCAGAAAAAGTCAAAGTTGACTTTTTGGAGATCCATAGAAAAAGGGTGAAAATGAAAAAAAGCATGCCACAGTATGGATTCGAACACGCGACCAACCGCATCCAGGGGCGAGCATTAACGCAGTGAGCCACTGGACCTGAGTACTCAAACATGCCTACTTTTGCATCTTAGAAACTCTGAATTCACTAAATGTACAACTTTTTCTCCATCAAAATGAACAAATGAGACATTAAATAACATCTACAGATCAAGACGAAGCGAATGGAAGCGGTCCCAGCCTCGTAGCTGTGAACAGCTGTGATCGCAGGAAAATGCTGTTACAAAGATTTCTCAGTATATCTCCGGGACATTTCCCTGGCTTTCCCACCGTCACAATGGACAAACGAGACATGAAATAACATCAACAGATCAAGACGAAGCGAATGGAGGTACCCCCGGAGTCATAGCATGTGTAAATCGAGACGAAACATCTCTCTCTCCCCCGCCTGCTTGCGAAGGGGAGGGGCAGTTTACACACACACACGCAGCTGCTGCATGCAGCAACGCACACAGAGGGAGGAGATGGCAGAGAGAATGCACTCCCCTGAAAACTCCCCTTGAATTCCTCCAGACTCAGAAAATGTAAAAGTTCACTTTTTGGAGATCCATAGAAAAAGGGTGAAAATGGAAAAAAGTATTCGAAAATAGTGCCTCATAAGGCGGGTAGAGTCCCTTGAAAACTCCCCTTGAATTCCTCCAGACTCAGAAAAAGTCAAAGTTGACTTTTTGGAGATCCATAGAAAAAGGGTGAAAATGAAAAAAAGTATGCCACAGTATGGATTCGAACACGCGACCAACCGCATCCAGGGGCGAGCATTAACGCAGTGAGCCACTGGACCTGAGTACTCAAACATGCCTACTTTTGCATCTTAGAAACTCTGAATTCACTAAATGTACAACTTTTTCTCCATCAAAATGAACAAATGAGACATTAAATAACATCTACAGATCAAGACGAAGTGAATGGAAGCGGTCCCAGCCTCGTAGCTGTGAACAGCTGTGATCGCAGGAAAATGCTGTTACAAAGATTTCTCAGTATATCTCCGGGACATGTCCCTGGCTTTCCCACCGTCACAATGGACAAACGAGACATGAAATAACATCAACAGATCAAGACGAAGCGAATGGAGGTACCCCCGGAGTCATAGCATTTGTAAATCGAGACGAAACATCTCTCTCTCCCCCGCCTGCTTGCGAGGGGGAGGGGCAGTTTACACACACACGCAGCTGCTGCATGCAGCGACACACACATAGGGAGGAGATGGCAGAGAGAACGCACTCCCCTGAAAACTCCCCTTGAATTCCTCCAGACTCAGAACATGTAAAAGTTCACTTTTTGGAGATCCATAGAAAAAGGGTGAAAATGGAAAAAAGTATTCGAAAATAGTGCCTCATAAGGCGGGTAGAGTCCCTTGAAAACTCCCCTTGAATTCCTCCAGACTCAGAAAAAGTCAAAGCTGACTTTTTGGAGATCCATAGAAAAAGGGTGAAAATGAAAAAAAGCATGCCACAGTATGGATTCGAACACGCGACCAACCGCATCCAGGGGCGAGCATTAACCTAGTGAGCCACTGGACCTGAGTACTCAAACATGCCTACTTTTGCATCTTAGAAACTCTGAATTCACTAAATGTACAACTTTTTCTCCATCAAAATGAACAAATGAGACA
Source organism: Notothenia rossii (assembly GCF_949606895.1). Lineage (NCBI taxonomy): Eukaryota > Metazoa > Chordata > Actinopteri > Perciformes > Nototheniidae > Notothenia > Notothenia rossii. Next base: position 158,520 of record NW_027640057.1, read on the forward strand.
TGAAATAACATCTACAGATCAAGACGAAGCGAATGGAAGCGGTCCCAGCCTCGTAGCTGTGAACAGCTTTGATCGCAGGAAAATGCTGTTACAAAGATTTCTCAGTATATCTCCAGGACATTTCCCTGGCTTTGCCACCGTCACAATGGACAAAAGAGACATGAAATAACATCAACAGATCAAGACGAAGCGAATGGAAGTACCCCCGGAGTCATAGCATGTGTAAATCGAGACGAAACATCTCTCTCTCCCCCGCCTGCTTGCGAAGGGGAGGGGCAGTTTACACACACACACGCAGCTGCTGCATGCAGCAACGCACACAGAGGGAGGAGATGGCAGAGAGAATGCACTCCCCTGAAAACTCCCCTTGAATTCCTCCAGACTCAGAAAATGTAAAAGTTCACTTTTTGGAGATCCATAGAAAAAGGGTGAAAATGGAAAAAAGTATTCGAAAATAGTGCCTCATAAGGCGGGTAGAGTCCCTTGAAAACTCCCCTTGAATTCCTCCAGACTCAGAAAAAGTCAAAGTTGACTTTTTGGAGATCCATAGAAAAAGGGTGAAAATGAAAAAAAGTATGCCACAGTATGGATTCGAACACGCGACCAACCGCATCCAGGTGTGAGCATTAACGCAGTGAGCCACTGGACCTGAGTACTCAAACATGCCTACTTTTGCATCTTAGAAACTCTGAATTCACTAAATGTACAACTTTTTCTCCATCAAAATGAACAAATGAGACATTAAATAACATCTACAGATCAAGACGAAGCGAATGGAAGCGGTCCCAGCCTCGTAGCTGTGAACAGCTGTGATCGCAGGAAAATGCTGTTACAAAGATTTCTCAGTATAGCTCCGGGACATTTCCCTGGCTTTCCCACCGTCACAATGGACAAACGAGACATGAAATAACATCAACAGATCAAGACGAAGCGAATGGAAGTACCCCCGGAGTCATAGCATGTGTAAATCGAGACGAAACATCTCTCTCTCCCCCGCCTGCTTGCGAAGGGGAGGGGCAGTTTACACACACACACGCAGCTGCTGCATGCAGCAACGCACACAGAGGGAGGAGATGGCAGAGAGAATGCACTCCCCTGAAAACTCCCCTTGAATTCCTCCAGACTCAGAAAATGTAGAAGTTCACTTTTTGGAGATCCATAGAAAAAGGGTGAAAATGGAAAAAAGTATTCGAAAATAGTGCCTCATAAGGCGGGTAGAGTCCCTTGAAAACTCCCCTTGAATTCCTCCAGACTCAGAAAAAGTCAAAGTTGACTTTTTGGAGATCCATAGAAAAAGGGTGAAAATGAAAAAAAGCATGCCACAGTATGGATTCGAACACGCGACCAACCGCATCCAGGGGCGAGCATTAACCTAGTGAGCCACTGGACCTGAGTACTCAAACATGCCTACTTTTGCATCTTAGAAACTCTGAATTCACTAAATGTACAACTTTTTCTCCATCAAAATGAACAAATGAGACATGAAATAACATCTACAGATCAAGACGAAGCGAATGGAAGCGGTCCCAGCCTCGTAGCTGTGAACAGCTGTGATCGCAGGAAAATGCTGTTACAAAGATTTCTCAGTATATCTCCGGGACATTTCCCTGGCTTTCCCACCGACACAATGGACAAACGAGACATGAAATAACATCAACAGATCAAGACGAAGCGAATGGAGGTACCCCCGGAGTCATAGCATGTGTAAATCGAGACGAAACATCTCTCTCTCCCCCGCCTGCTTGCGAGGGGGAGGGGCAGTTTACACACACACGCAGCTGCTGCATGCAGCAACACACACACAGGGAGGAGATGGCAGAGAGAACGCACTCCCCTGAAAACTCCCCTTGAATTCCTCCAGACTCAGAAAATGTAAAAGATCACTTTTTGGAGATCCATAGAAAAAGGGTGAAAATGAAAAAAAGAATGCCACAGCATGGATTCGAACACGCGACCAACCGCATCCAGGGGCGAGCGTTAACACAGTGAGCCACTGGACCTGAGTACTCAAACATGCCTACTTGTGCATCTTAGACACTCTGAATTTACTAAATGTACAACTTTTTCTCCATCAAAATGAACAAATGAGACATTAAATAACATCTACAGATCAAGACGAAGCGAATGGAAGCGGTCCCAGCCTCGTAGCTGCGAACAGCTGTGATCGCAGGAAAATGCTGTTACAAAGATTTCTCAGTATATCTCCGGGACATTTCCCTGGCTTTCCCACCGTCACAATGGACAAACGAGACATGAAATAACATCAACAGATCAAGACGAAGCGAATGGAAGTACCCCCGGAGTCATAGCATGTGTAAATCGAGACGAAACATCTCTCTCTCCCCCGCCTGCTTGCGAGGGGGAGGGGCAGTTTACACACACACGCAGCTGCTGCATGCAGCAACACACACATAGGGAGGAGATGGCAGAGAGAACGCACTCCCCTGAAAACTCCCCTTGAATTCCTCCAGACTCAGAAAATGTAAAAGATCACTTTTTGGAGATCCATAGAAAAAGGGTGAAAATGGAAAAATGTATTCGAAAATAGTGCCTCATAAGGCGGGTAGAGTCCCTTGAAAACTCCCCTTGAATTCCTCCAGACTCAGAAAAAGTCAAAGTTGACTTTTTGGAGATCCATAGAAAAAGGGTGAAAATGAAAAAAAGTATGCCACAGTATGGATTCGAACACGCGACCAACCGCATCCAGGGGCGAGCATTAATGCAGTGAGCCACTGGACCTGAGTACTCAAACATGCCTACTTTTGCATCTTAGAAACTCTGAATTCACTAAATGTACAACTTTTTCTCCATCAAAATGAACAAATGAGACATTAAATAACATCTACAGATCAAGACGAAGCGAATGGAAGCGGTCCCAGCCTCGTAGCTGTGAACAGCTGTGATCGCAGGAAAATGCTGTTACAAAGATTTCTCAGTATATCTCCGGGACATTTCCCTGGCTTTCCCACCGTCACAATGGACAAACGAGACATGAAATAACATCAACAGATCAAGACGAAGCGAATGGAGGTACCCCCGGAGTCATAGCATGTGTAAATCGAGACGAAACATCTCTCTCTCCCCCGCCTGCTTGCGAAGGGGAGGGGCAGTTTACACACACACACGCAGCTGCTGCATGCAGCAACGCACACAGAGGGAGGAGATGGCAGAGAGAATGCACTCCCCTGAAAACTCCCCTTGAATTCCTCCAGACTCAGAAAATGTAAAAGTTCACTTTTTGGAGATCCATAGAAAAAGGGTGAAAATAGAAAAAAGTATTCGAAAATAGTGCCTCATAAGGCGGGTAGAGTCCCTTGAAAACTCCCCTTGAATTCCTCCAGACTCAGAAAAAGTCAAAGTTGACTTTTTGGAGATCCATAGAAAAAGGGTGAAAATGAAAAAAATTATGCCACAGTATGGATTCGAACACGCGACCAACCGCATCCAGGGGCGAGCGTTAACGCAGTGAGCCACTGGACATGAGTACTCAAACATGCCTACTTTTGCATCTTAGACACTCTGAATTCACTAAATGTACAACTTTTTCTCCATCAAAATGAACAAATGAGACATGAAATAACATCTACAGATCAAGACGAAGCGAATGGAAGCGGTCCCAGCCTCGTAGCTGTGAACAGCTGTGATCGCAGGAAAATGCTGTTACAAAGATTTCTCAGTATATCTCCAGGACATTTCCCTGGCTTTGCCACCGTCACAATGGACAAAAGAGACATGAAATAACATCAACAGATCAAGACGAAGCGAATGGAAGTACCCCCGGAGTCATAGCATGTGTAAATCGAGACGAAACATCTCTCTCTCCCCCGCCTGCTTGCGAAGGGGAGGGGCAGTTTACACACACACACGCAGCTGCTGCATGCAGCAACGCACACAGAGGGAGGAGATGGCAGAGAGAATGCACTCCCCTGAAAACTCCCCTTGAATTCCTCCAGACTCAGAAAATGTAAAAGTTCACTTTTTGGAGATCCATAGAAAAAGGGTGAAAATGGAAAAAAGTATTCGAAAATAGTGCCTCATAAGGCGGGTAGAGTCCCTTGAAAACTCCCCTTGAATTCCTCCAGACTCAGAAAAAGTCAAAGTTGACTTTTTGGAGATCCATAGAAAAAGGGTGAAAATGAAAAAAAGTATGCCACAGTATGGATTCGAACACGCGACCAACCGCATCCAGGGGTGAGCATTAACGCAGTGAGCCACTGGACCTGAGTACTCAAACATGCCTACTTTTGCATCTTAGAAACTCTGAATTCACTAAATGTACAACTTTTTCTCCATCAAAATGAACAAATGAGACATTAAATAACATCTACAGATCAAGACGAAGCGAATGGAAGCGGTCCCAGCCTCGTAGCTGTGAACAGCTGTGATCGCAGGAAAATGCTGTTACAAAGATTTCTCAGTATATCTCCGGGACATTTCCCTGGCTTTCCCACCGTCACAATGGACAAACGAGACATGAAATAACATCAACAGATCAAGACGAAGCGAATGGAGGTACCCCCTGAGTCATAGCATTTGTAAATCGAGACGAAACATCTCTCTCTCCCCCGCCTGCTTGCGAGGGGGAGGGGCAGTTTACACACACACGCAGCTGCTGCATGCAGCAACACACACATAGGGAGGAGATGGCAGAGAGAACGCACTCCCCTGAAAACTCCCCTTGAATTCCTCCAGACTCAGAAAATGTAAAAGATCACTTTTTGGAGATCCATAGAAAAAGGGTGAAAATGGAAAAAAGTATTCGAAAATAGTGCCTCATAAGGCGGGTAGAGTCCCTTGAAAACTCCCCTTGAATTCCTCCAGACTCAGAAAAAGTCAAAGTTGACTTTTTGGAGATCCATAGAAAAAGGGTGAAAATGAAAAAAAGTATGCCACAGTATGGATTCGAACACGCGACCAACCGCATCCAGGGGCGAGCGTTAACACAGTGAGCCACTGGACCTGAGTACTCAAACATGCCTACTTTTGCATCTTAGAAACTCTGAATTCACTAAATGTACAACTTTTTCTCCATCAAAATGAATAAATGAGACATGAAATAACATCTACAGATCAAGACGAAGCGAATGGAAGCGGTCCCAGCCTTGTAGCTGTGAACAGCTGTGATCGCAGGAAAATGCTGTTACAAAGATTTCTCAGTATATCTCCGAGACATTTCCCTGGCTTTCCCACCGTCACAATGGACAAACGAGACATGAAATAACATCAACAGATCAAGACGAAGCGAATGCAAGTACCCCCGGAGTCATAGCATGTGTAAATCGAGACGAAACATCTCTCTCTCCCCCGCCTGCTTGCGAAGGGGAGGGGCAGTTTACACACACACACGCAGCTGCTGCATGCAGCAACGCACACAGAGGGAGGAGATGGCAGAGAGAATGCACTCCCCTGAAAACTCCCCTTGAATTCCTCCAGACTCAGAAAATGTAAAAGTTCACTTTTTGGAGATCCATAGAAAAAGGGTGAAAATGGAAAAAAGTATTCGAAAATAGTGCCTCATAAGGCCGGTAGAGTCCCTTGAAAACTCCCCTTGAATTCCTCCAGACTCAGAAAAAGTCAAAGTTGACTTTTTGGAGATCCATAGAAAAAGGGTGAAAATGAAAAAAAGCATGCCACAGTATGGATTCGAACACGCGACCAACCGCATCCAGGGGCGAGCATTAACCTAGTGAGCCACTGGACCTGAGTACTCAAACATGCCTACTTTTGCATCTTAGAAACTCTGAATTCACTAAATGTACAACTTTTTCTCCATCAAAATGAACAAATGAGACATGAAATAACATCTACAGATCAAGACGAAGCGAATGGAAGCGGTCCCAGCCTCGTAGCTGTGAACAGCTGTGATCGCAGGAAAATGCTGTTACAAAGATTTCTCAGTATATCTCCGGGACATTTCCCTGGCTTTCCCACCGACACAATGGACAAACGAGACATGAAATAACATCAACAGATCAAGACGAAGCGAATGGAGGTACCCCCGGAGTCATAGCATGTGTAAATCGAGACGAAACATCTCTCTCTCCCCCGCCTGCTTGCGAGGGGGAGGGGCAGTTTACACACACACGCAGCTGCTGCATGCAGCAACACACACACAGGGAGGAGATGGCAGAGAGAACGCACTCCCCTGAAAACTCCCCTTGAATTCCTCCAGACTCAGAAAATGTAAAAGATCACTTTTTGGAGATCCATAGAAAAAGGGTGAAAATGAAAAAAAGAATGCCACAGCATGGATTCGAACACGCGACCAACCGCATCCAGGGGCGAGCGTTAACACAGTGAGCCACTGGACCTGAGTACTCAAACATGCCTACTTGTGCATCTTAGACACTCTGAATTTACTAAATGTACAACTTTTTCTCCATCAAAATGAACAAATGAGACATTAAATAACATCTACAGATCAAGACGAAGCGAATGGAAGCGGTCCCAGCCTCGTAGCTGCGAACAGCTGTGATCGCAGGAAAATGCTGTTACAAAGATTTCTCAGTATATCTCCGGGACATTTCCCTGGCTTTCCCACCGTCACAATGGACAAACGAGACATGAAATAACATCAACAGATCAAGACGAAGCGAATGGAAGTACCCCCGGAGTCATAGCATGTGTAAATCGAGACGAAACATCTCTCTCTCCCCCGCCTGCTTGCGAAGGGGAGGGGCAGTTTACACACACACACGCAGCTGCTGCATGCAGCAACGCACACAGAGGGAGGAGATGGCAGAGAGAATGCACTCCCCTGAAAACTCCCCTTGAATTCCTCCAGACTCAGAAAATGTAAAAGTTCACTTTTTGGAGATCCATAGAAAAAGGGTGAAAATGGAAAAAAGTATTCGAAAATAGTGCCTCATAAGGCGGGTAGAGTCCCTTGAAAACTCCCCTTGAATTCCTCCAGACTCAGAAAAAGTCAAAGTTGACTTTTTGGAGATCCATAGAAAAAGGGTGAAAATGAAAAAAATTATGCCACAGTATGGATTCGAACACGCGACCAACCGCATCCAGGGGCGAGCGTTAACGCAGTGAGCCACTGGACATGAGTACTCAAACATGCCTACTTTTGCATCTTAGACACTCTGAATTCACTAAATGTACAACTTTTTCTCCATCAAAATGAACAAATGAGACATGAAATAACATCTACAGATCAATACGAAGCGAATGGAAGCGGTCCCAGCCTCGTAGCTGTGAACAGCTGTGATCGCAGGAAAATGCTGTTACAAAGATTTCTCAGTATATCTCCGGGACATTTCCCTAGCTTTCCCACCGTCACAATGGACAAACGAGACATGAAATAACATCAACAGATCAAGACGAAGCGAATGGAGGTACCCCCGGAGTCATAGCATGTGTAAATCGAGACGAAACATCTCTCTCTCCCCCGCCTGCTTGCGAAGGGGAGGGGCAGTTTACACACACACACGCAGCTGCTGCATGCAGCAACGCACACAGAGGGAGGAGATGGCAGAGAGAATGCACTCCCCTGAAAACTCCCCTTGAATTCCTCCAGACTCAGAAAATGTAAAAGTTCACTTTTTGGAGATCCATAGAAAAAGGGTGAAAATGGAAAAAAGTATTCGAAAATAGTGCCTCATAAGGCGGGTAGAGTCCCTTGAAAACTCCCCTTGAATTCCTCCAGACTCAGAAAAAGTCAAAGTTGACTTTTTGGAGATCCATAGAAAAAGGGTGAAAATGAAAAAAATTATGCCACAGTATGGATTCGAACACGCGACCAACCGCATCCAGGGGCGAGCGTTAACGCAGTGAGCCACTGGACATGAGTACTCAAACATGCCTACTTTTGCATCTTAGACACTCTGAATTCACTAAATGTACAACTTTTTCTCCATCAAAATGAACAAATGAGACATGAAATAACATCTACAGATCAAGACGAAGCGAATGGAAGCGGTCCCAGCCTCGTAGCTGTGAACAGCTGTGATCGCAGGAAAATGCTGTTACAAAGATTTCTCAGTATATCTCCGGGACATTTCCCTAGCTTTCCCACCATCACAATGGACAAACGAGACATGAAATAACATCAACAGATCAAGACGAAGCGAATGGAGGTACCCCCGGAGTCATAGCATGTGTATATCGAGACGAAACATCTCTCTCTCCCCCGCCTGCTTGCGAAGGGGAGGGGCAGTTTACACACACACACACACGTAGCTGCTGCATGCAGCAACGCACACAGAGGGAGGAGATGGCAGAGAGAATGCACTCCCCTGAAAACTCCCCTTTGAATTCGTCCAGACTCAGAAAATGTAAAAGTTCACTTTTTGGAGATCCATAGAAAAAGGGTGAAAATGGAAAAAAGTATTCGAAAATAGTGCCTCATAAGGCGGGTAGAGTCCCTTGAAAACTCCCCTTGAATTCCTCCAGACTCAGAAAAAGTCAAAGTTGACTTTTTGGAGATCCATAGAAAAAGGGTGAAAATGAAAAAAAGTATGCCACAGCATGGACTCGAACACGCGACCAACCGCATCCAGGGGCGAGCGTTAACGCAGTGAGCCACTGGACCTGAGTTTTCAAACATGCCTACTTGTGCATCTTAGAAACTCTGAATTCACTAAATGTACAACTTTTTCTCCATCAAAATGAACAAATGAGACATTAAATAACATCTACAGATCAAGACGAAGCGAATGGAAGCGGTCCCAGCCTTGTAGCTGTGAACAGCTGTGATCGCAGGAAAATGCTGTTACAAAGATTTCTCAGTATATCTCCGGGACATTTCCCTGGCTTTCCCACCGTCACAATGGACAAACGAGACATGAAATAACATCAACAGATCAAGACGAAGCGAATGGAGGTACCCCCGGAGTCATAGCATGTGTAAATCGAGACGAAACATCTCTCTCTCCCCCGCCTGCTTGCGAGAGGGAGGGGCAGTTTACACACACACGCAGCTGCTGCCTGCAGCAACACACACACAGGGAGGAGATGGCAGAGAGAACGCACTCCCCTGAAAACTCCCCTTCAATTCCTCCAGACTCAGAAAATGTAAAAGATCACTTTTTGGAGATCCATAGAAAAAGGGTGAAAATGGAAAAAAGTATTCGAAAATAGTGCCTCATAAGGCGGGTAGAGTCCCTTGAAAACTCCCCTTGAATTCCTCCAGACTCAGAAAAAGTCAAAGTTGACTTTTTGGAGATCCATAGAAAAAGGGTGAAAATGAAAAAAAGTATGCCACAGTATGGATTCGAACACGCGACCAACCGCATCCAGGGGCGAGCATTAACGCAGTGAGCCACTGGACCTGAGTACTCAAACATGCCTACTTGTGCATCTTAGACACTCTGAATTTACTAAATGTACAACTTTTTCTCCATCAACATGAACAAATGAGACATTAAATAACATCTACAGATCAAGACGAAGCGAATGGAAGCGGTCCCAGCCTCGTAGCTGCGAACAGCTGTGATCGCAGGAAAATGCTGTTACAAAGATTTCTCAGTATATCTCCGGGACATTTCCCTGGCTTTCCCACCGTCACAATGGACAAACGAGACATGAAATAACATCAACAGATCAAGACGAAGCGAATGGAAGTACCCCCGGAGTCATAGCATGTGTAAATCGAGACGAAACATCTCTCTCTCCCCCGCCTGCTTGCGAAGGGGAGGGGCAGTTTACACACACACACGCAGCTGCTGCATGCAGCAACGCACACAGAGGGAGGAGATGGCAGAGAGAATGCACTCCCCTGAAAACTCCCCTTTGAATTCCTCCAGACTCAGAAAATGTAAAAGTTCACTTTTTGGAGATCCATAGAAAAAGGGTGAAAATGGAAAAAAGTATTCGAAAATAGTGCCTCATAAGGCGGGTAGAGTCCCTTGAAAACTCCCCTTGAATTCCTCCAGACTCAGAAAAAGTCAAAGTTGACTTTTTGGAGATCCATAGAAAAAGGGTGAAAATGAAAAAAAGTATGCCACAGCATGGACTCGAACACGCGACCAACCGCATCCAGGGGCGAGCGTTAACGCAGTGAGCCACTGGACCTGAGTACTCAAACATGCCTACTTGTGCATCTTAGAAACTCTGAATTCACTAAATGTACAACTTTTTCTCCATCAAAATGAACAAATGAGACATTAAATAACATCTACAGATCAAGACGAAGCGAATGGAAGCGGTCCCAGCCTTGTAGCTGTGAACAGCTGTGATCGCAGGAAAATGCTGTTACAAAGATTTCTCAGTATATCTCCGGGACATTTCCCTGGCTTTCCCACCGTCACAATGGACAAACGAGACATGAAATAACATCAACAGATCAAGACGAAGCGAATGGAAGTACCCCCGGAGTCATAGCATGTGTAAATCGAGACGAAACATCTCTCTCTCCCCCGCCTGCTTGCGAAGGGGAGGGGCAGTTTACACACACACACGCAGCTGCTGCATGCAGCAACGCACACAGAGGGAGGAGATGGCAGAGAGAATGCACTCCCCTGAAAACTCCCCTTGAATTCCTCCAGACTCAGAAAATGTAAAAGTTCACTTTTTGGAGATCCATAGAAAAAGGGTGAAAATGAAAAAAAGTATGCCACAGTATGGATTCGAACACGCGACCAACCGCATCCAGGGGCGAGCGTTAACACAGTGAGCCACTGGACCTGAGTACTCAAACATGCCTACTTGTGCATCTTAGACACTCTGAATTTACTAAATGTACAACTTTTTCTCCATCAAAATGAACAAATGAGACATCAAATAACATCTACATATCAAGACGAAGCGAATGGAAGCGGTCCCAGCCTCGTAGCTGTGAACAGCTGTGATCGCAGGAAAATGCTGTTACAAAGATTTCTCAGTATATCTCCGGGACATTTCCCTGGCTTTCCCACCGTCACAATGGACAAACGAGACATGAAATTACATCAACAAATCAAGACGAAGCGAATGGAAGTACCCCCGGAGTCATAGCATGTGTAAATCGAGACGAAACATCTCTATCTCCCCCGCCTGCTTGCGAAGGGGAGGGGCAGTTTACACACACACACACGCAGCTGCTGCATGCAGCAACGCACACACAGGGAGGAGATGGCAGAGAGAATGCACTCCCCTGAAAACTCCCCTTGAATTCCTCCAGACTCAGAAAATGTAAAAGTTCACTTTTTGGAGATCCATAGAAAAAGGGTGAAAATGGAAAAAAGTATTCGAAAATAGTGCCTCATAAGGCGGGTAGAGTCCCTTGAAAACTCCCCTTGAATTCCTCCAGACTCAGAAAAAGTCAAAGCTGACTTTTTGGAGATCCATAGAAAAAGGGTGAAAATGAAAAAAAGCATGCCACAGTATGGATTCGAACACGCGACCAACCGCATCCAGGGGCGAGCATTAACCTAGTGAGCCACTGGACCTGAGTACTCAAACATGCCTACTTTTGCATCTTAGAAACTCTGAATTCACTAAATGTACAACTTTTTCTCCATCAAAATGAATAAATGAGACATGAAATAACATCTACAGATCAAGACGAAGCGAATGGAAGCGGTCCCAGCCTTGTAGCTGTGAACAGCTGTGATCGCAGGAAAATGCTGTTACAAAGATTTCTCAGTATATCTCCGGGACATTTCCCTGGCTTTCCCACCGTCACAATGGACAAACGAGACATGAAATAACATCAACAGATCAAGACGAAGCGAATGGAGGTACCCCCGGAGTCATAGCATTTGTAAATCGAGACGAAACATCTCTCTCTCCCCCGCCTGCTTGCGAGGGGGAGGGGCAGTTTACACACACACACACGCAGCTGCTGCATGCAGCAACACACACATAGGGAGGAGATGGCAGAGAGAACGCACTCCCCTGAAAACTCCCCTTGAATTCCTCCAGACTCAGAAAATGTAAAAGATCATTTTTTGGAGATCCATAGAAAAAGGGTGAAAATGGAAAAAAGTATTCGAAAATAGTGCCTCATAAGGCGGGTAGAGTCCCTTGAAAACTCCCCTTGAATTCCTCCAGACTCAGAAAAAGTCAAAGTTGACTTTTTGGAGATCCATAGAAAAAGGGTGAAAATGAAAAAAAGTATGCCACAGCATGGATTCGAACACGCGACCAACCGCATCCAGGGGCGAGCGTTAACACAGTGAGCCACTGGACCTGAGTACTCAAACATGCCTACTTTTGCATCTTAGAAACTCTGAATTCACTAAATGTACAACTTTTTCGCCATAAAAATGAACAAATGAGACATTAAATAACATCTACAGATCAAGACGAAGCGAATGGAAGCGGTCCCAGCCTCGTAGCTGCGAACAGCTGTGATCGCAGGAAAATGCTGTTACAAAGATTTCTCAGTATATCTCCGAGACATTTCCCTGGCTTTCCCACCGTCACAATGGACAAACGAGACATGAAATAACATCAACAGATCAAGACGAAGCGAATGGAAGTACCCCCGGAGTCATAGCATGTGTAAATCGAGACGAAACATCTCTCTCTCCGCCGCCTGCTTGCGAAGGGGAGGGGCAGTTTACACACACACACGCAGCTGCTGCATGCAGCAACGCACACAGAGGGAGGAGATGGCAGAGAGAATGCACTCCCCTGAAAACTCCCCTTGAATTCCTCCAGACTCAGAAAATGTAAAAGTTCACTTTTTGGAGATCCATAGAAAAATGTTGAAAATGGAAAAAAGTATTCGAAAATAGTGCCTCATAAGGCGGGTAGAGTCCCTTGAAAACTCCCCTTGAATTCCTCCAGACTCAGAAAAAGTCAAAGTTGACTTTTTGGAGATCCATAGAAAAAGGGTGAAAATGAAAAAAAGCATGCCACAGTATGGATTCGAACACGCGACCAACCGCATCCAGGGGCGAGCATTAACCTAGTGAGCCACTGGACCTGAGTACTCAAACATGCCTACTTTTGCATCTTAGAAACTCTGAATTCACTAAATGTACAACTTTTTCTCCATCAAAATGAACAAATGAGACATGAAATAACATCTACAGATCAAGACGAAGCGAATGGAAGCGGTCCCAGCCTCGTAGCTGTGAACAGCTGTGATCGCAGGAAAATGCTGTTACAAAGATTTCTCAGTATATCTCCGGGACATTTCCCTGGCTTTCCCACCGACACAATGGACAAACGAGACATGAAATAACATCAACAGATCAAGACGAAGCGAATGGAGGTACCCCCGGAGTCATAGCATGTGTAAATCGAGACGAAACATCTCTCTCTCCCCCGCCTGCTTGCGAGGGGGAGGGGCAGTTTACACACACACGCAGCTGCTGCATGCAGCAACACACACACAGGGAGGAGATGGCAGAGAGAACGCACTCCCCTGAAAACTCCCCTTGAATTCCTCCAGACTCAGAAAATGTAAAAGATCACTTTTTGGAGATCCATAGAAAAAGGGTGAAAATGAAAAAAAGAATGCCACAGCATGGATTCGAACACGCGACCAACCGCATCCAGGGGCGAGCGTTAACACATTGAGCCACTGGACCTGAGTACTCAAACATTGCCTACTTGTGCATCTTAGACACTCTGAATTTACTAAATGTACAACTTTTTCTCCATCAAAATGAACAAATGAGACATTAAATAACATCTACAGATCAAGACGAAGCGAATGGAAGCGGTCCCAGCCTAGTAGCTGCGAACAGCTGTGATCGCAGGAAAATGCTGTTACAAAGATTTCTCAGTATATCTCCGGGACATTTCCCTGGCTTTCCCACCGTCACAATGGACAAACGAGACATGAAATAACATCAACAGATCAAGACGAAGCGAATGGAAGTACCCCCGGAGTCATAGCATGTGTAAATCGAGACGAAACATCTCTCTCTCCCCCGCCTGCTTGCGAAGGGGAGGGGCAGTTTACACACACACACACGCAGCTGCTGCATGCAGCAACGCACACACAGGGAGGAGATGGCAGAGAGAATGCACTCCCCTGAAAACTCCCCTTGAATTCCTCCAGACTCAGAAAATGTAAAAGTTCACTTTTTGGAGATCCATAGAAAAAGGGTGAAAATAGAAAAAAGTATTCGAAAATAGTGCCTCATAAGGCGGGTAGAGTCCCTTGAAAACTCCCCTTGAATTCCTCCAGACTCAGAAAAAGTCAAAGTTGACTTTTTGGAGATCCATAGAAAAAGGGTGAAAATGAAAAAAATTATGCCACAGTATGGATTCGAACACGCGACCAACCGCATCCAGGGGCGAGCGTTAACGCAGTGAGCCACTGGACATGAGTACTCAAACATGCCTACTTTTGCATCTTAGACACTCTGAATTCACTAAATGTACAACTTTTTCTCCATCAAAATGAACAAATGAGACATGAAATAACATCTACAGATCAAGACGAAGCGAATGGAAGCGGTCCCAGCCTCGTAGCTGTGAACAGCTGTGATCGCAGGAAAATGCTGTTACAAAGATTTCTCAGTATATCTCCAGGACATTTCCCTGGCTTTGCCACCGTCACAATGGACAAAAGAGACATGAAATAACATCAACAGATCAAGACGAAGCGAATGGAAGTACCCCCGGAGTCATAGCATGTGTAAATCGAGACGAAACATCTCTCTCTCCCCCGCCTGCTTGCGAAGGGGAGGGGCAGTTTACACACACACACGCAGCTGCTGCATGCAGCAACGCACACAGAGGGAGGAGATGGCAGAGAGAATGCACTCCCCTGAAAACTCCCCTTGAATTCCTCCAGACTCAGAAAATGTAAAAGTTCACTTTTTGGAGATCCATAGAAAAAGGGTGAAAATGGAAAAAAGTATTCGAAAATAGTGCCTCATAAGGCGGGTAGAGTCCCTTGAAAACTCCCCTTGAATTCCTCCAGACTCAGAAAAAGTCAAAGTTGACTTTTTGGAGATCCATAGAAAAAGGGTGAAAATGAAAAAAAGTATGCCACAGTATGGATTCGAACACGCGACCAACCGCATCCAGGGGTGAGCATTAACGCAGTGAGCCACTGGACCTGAGTACTCAAACATGCCTACTTTTGCATCTTAGAAACTCTGAATTCACTAAATGTACAACTTTTTCTCCATCAAAATGAACAAATGAGACATTAAATAACATCTACAGATCAAGACGAAGCGAATGGAAGCGGTCCCAGCCTCGTAGCTGTGAACAGCTGTGATCGCAGGAAAATGCTGTTACAAAGATTTCTCAGTATATCTCCGGGACATTTCCCTGGCTTTCCCACCGTCACAATGGACAAACGAGACATGAAATAACATCAACAGATCAAGACGAAGCGAATGGAGGTACCCCCTGAGTCATAGCATTTGTAAATCGAGACGAAACATCTCTCTCTCCCCCGCCTGCTTGCGAGGGGGAGGGGCAGTTTACACACACACGCAGCTGCTGCATGCAGCAACACACACATAGGGAGGAGATGGCAGAGAGAACGCACTCCCCTGAAAACTCCCCTTGAATTCCTCCAGACTCAGAAAATGTAAAAGATCACTTTTTGGAGATCCATAGAAAAAGGGTGAAAATGGAAAAAAGTATTCGAAAATAGTGCCTCATAAGGCGGGTAGAGTCCCTTGAAAACTCCCCTTGAATTCCTCCAGACTCAGAAAAAGTCAAAGTTGACTTTTTGGAGATCCATAGAAAAAGGGTGAAAATGAAAAAAAGTATGCCACAGTATGGATTCGAACACGCGACCAACCGCATCCAGGGGCGAGCGTTAACACAGTGAGCCACTGGACCTGAGTACTCAAACATGCCTACTTTTGCATCTTAGAAACTCTGAATTCACTAAATGTACAACTTTTTCTCCATCAAAATGAATAAATGAGACATGAAATAACATCTACAGATCAAGACGAAGCGAATGGAAGCGGTCCCAGCCTTGTAGCTGTGAACAGCTGTGATCGCAGGAAAATGCTGTTACAAAGATTTCTCAGTATATCTCCGAGACATTTCCCTGGCTTTCCCACCGTCACAATGGACAAACGAGACATGAAATAACATCAACAGATCAAGACGAAGCGAATGCAAGTACCCCCGGAGTCATAGCATGTGTAAATCGAGACGAAACATCTCTCTCTCCCCCGCCTGCTTGCGAAGGGGAGGGGCAGTTTACACACACACACGCAGCTGCTGCATGCAGCAACGCACACAGAGGGAGGAGATGGCAGAGAGAATGCACTCCCCTGAAAACTCCCCTTGAATTCCTCCAGACTCAGAAAATGTAAAAGTTCACTTTTTGGAGATCCATAGAAAAAGGGTGAAAATGGAAAAAAGTATTCGAAAATAGTGCCTCATAAGGCCGGTAGAGTCCCTTGAAAACTCCCCTTGAATTCCTCCAGACTCAGAAAAAGTCAAAGTTGACTTTTTGGAGATCCATAGAAAAAGGGTGAAAATGAAAAAAAGCATGCCACAGTATGGATTCGAACACGCGACCAACCGCATCCAGGGGCGAGCATTAACCTAGTGAGCCACTGGACCTGAGTACTCAAACATGCCTACTTTTGCATCTTAGAAACTCTGAATTCACTAAATGTACAACTTTTTCTCCATCAAAATGAACAAATGAGACATGAAATAACATCTACAGATCAAGACGAAGCGAATGGAAGCGGTCCCAGCCTCGTAGCTGTGAACAGCTGTGATCGCAGGAAAATGCTGTTACAAAGATTTCTCAGTATATCTCCGGGACATTTCCCTGGCTTTCCCACCGACACAATGGACAAACGAGACATGAAATAACATCAACAGATCAAGACGAAGCGAATGGAGGTACCCCCGGAGTCATAGCATGTGTAAATCGAGACGAAACATCTCTCTCTCCCCCGCCTGCTTGCGAGGGGGAGGGGCAGTTTACACACACACGCAGCTGCTGCATGCAGCAACACACACACAGGGAGGAGATGGCAGAGAGAACGCACTCCCCTGAAAACTCCCCTTGAATTCCTCCAGACTCAGAAAATGTAAAAGATCACTTTTTGGAGATCCATAGAAAAAGGGTGAAAATGAAAAAAAGAATGCCACAGCATGGATTCGAACACGCGACCAACCGCATCCAGGGGCGAGCGTTAACACAGTGAGCCACTGGACCTGAGTACTCAAACATGCCTACTTGTGCATCTTAGACACTCTGAATTTACTAAATGTACAACTTTTTCTCCATCAAAATGAACAAATGAGACATTAAATAACATCTACAGATCAAGACGAAGCGAATGGAAGCGGTCCCAGCCTCGTAGCTGCGAACAGCTGTGATCGCAGGAAAATGCTGTTACAAAGATTTCTCAGTATATCTCCGGGACATTTCCCTGGCTTTCCCACCGTCACAATGGACAAACGAGACATGAAATAACATCAACAGATCAAGACGAAGCGAATGGAAGTACCCCCGGAGTCATAGCATGTGTAAATCGAGACGAAACATCTCTCTCTCCCCCGCCTGCTTGCGAAGGGGAGGGGCAGTTTACACACACACACGCAGCTGCTGCATGCAGCAACGCACACAGAGGGAGGAGATGGCAGAGAGAATGCACTCCCCTGAAAACTCCCCTTGAATTCCTCCAGACTCAGAAAATGTAAAAGTTCACTTTTTGGAGATCCATAGAAAAAGGGTGAAAATGGAAAAAAGTATTCGAAAATAGTGCCTCATAAGGCGGGTAGAGTCCCTTGAAAACTCCCCTTGAATTCCTCCAGACTCAGAAAAAGTCAAAGTTGACTTTTTGGAGATCCATAGAAAAAGGGTGAAAATGAAAAAAATTATGCCACAGTATGGATTCGAACACGCGACCAACCGCATCCAGGGGCGAGCGTTAACGCAGTGAGCCACTGGACATGAGTACTCAAACATGCCTACTTTTGCATCTTAGACACTCTGAATTCACTAAATGTACAACTTTTTCTCCATCAAAATGAACAAATGAGACATGAAATAACATCTACAGATCAAGACGAAGCGAATGGAAGCGGTCCCAGCCTCGTAGCTGTGAACAGCTGTGATCGCAGGAAAATGCTGTTACAAAGATTTCTCAGTATATCTCCGGGACATTTCCCTAGCTTTCCCACCGTCACAATGGACAAACGAGACATGAAATAACATCAACAGATCAAGACGAAGCGAATGGAGGTACCCCCGGAGTCATAGCATGTGTAAATCGAGACGAAACATCTCTCTCTCCCCCGCCTGCTTGCGAAGGGGAGGGGCAGTTTACACACACACACGCAGCTGCTGCATGCAGCAACGCACACAGAGGGAGGAGATGGCAGAGAGAATGCACTCCCCTGAAAACTCCCCTTGAATTCCTCCAGACTCAGAAAATGTAAAAGTTCACTTTTTGGAGATCCATAGAAAAAGGGTGAAAATGGAAAAAAGTATTCGAAAATAGTGCCTCATAAGGCGGGTAGAGTCCCTTGAAAACTCCCCTTGAATTCCTCCAGACTCAGAAAAAGTCAAAGTTGACTTTTTGGAGATCCATAGAAAAAGGGTGAAAATGAAAAAAAGTATGCCACAGTATGGATTCGAACACGCGACCAACCGCATCCAGGGGTGAGCATTAACGCAGTGAGCCACTGGACCTGAGTACTCAAACATGCCTACTTTTGCATCTTAGAAACTCTGAATTCACTAAATGTACAACTTTTTCTCCATCAAAATGAACAAATGAGACATTAAATAACATCTACAGATCAAGACGAAGCGAATGGAAGCGGTCCCAGCCTCGTAGCTGTGAACAGCTGTGATCGCAGGAAAATGCTGTTACAAAGATTTCTCAGTATATCTCCGGGACATTTCCCTGGCTTTCCCACCGTCACAATGGACAAACGAGACATGAAATAACATCAACAGATCAAGACGAAGCGAATGGAGGTACCCCCTGAGTCATAGCATTTGTAAATCGAGACGAAACATCTCTCTCTCCCCCGCCTGCTTGCGAGGGGGAGGGGCAGTTTACACACACACGCAGCTGCTGCATGCAGCAACACACACATAGGGAGGAGATGGCAGAGAGAACGCACTCCCCTGAAAACTCCCCTTGAATTCCTCCAGACTCAGAAAATGTAAAAGATCACTTTTTGGAGATCCATAGAAAAAGGGTGAAAATGGAAAAAAGTATTCGAAAATAGTGCCTCATAAGGCGGGTAGAGTCCCTTGAAAACTCCCCTTGAATTCCTCCAGACTCAGAAAAAGTCAAAGTTGACTTTTTGGAGATCCATAGAAAAAGGGTGAAAATGAAAAAAAGTATGCCACAGTATGGATTCGAACACGCGACCAACCGCATCCAGGGGCGAGCGTTAACACAGTGAGCCACTGGACCTGAGTACTCAAACATGCCTACTTTTGCATCTTAGAAACTCTGAATTCACTAAATGTACAACTTTTTCTCCATCAAAATGAATAAATGAGACATGAAATAACATCTACAGATCAAGACGAAGCGAATGGAAGCGGTCCCAGCCTTGTAGCTGTGAACAGCTGTGATCGCAGGAAAATGCTGTTACAAAGATTTCTCAGTATATCTCCGAGACATTTCCCTGGCTTTCCCACCGTCACAATGGACAAACGAGACATGAAATAACATCAACAGATCAAGACGAAGCGAATGCAAGTACCCCCGGAGTCATAGCATGTGTAAATCGAGACGAAACATCTCTCTCTCCCCCGCCTGCTTGCGAAGGGGAGGGGCAGTTTACACACACACACGCAGCTGCTGCATGCAGCAACGCACACAGAGGGAGGAGATGGCAGAGAGAATGCACTCCCCTGAAAACTCCCCTTGAATTCCTCCAGACTCAGAAAATGTAAAAGTTCACTTTTTGGAGATCCATAGAAAAAGGGTGAAAATGGAAAAAAGTATTCGAAAATAGTGCCTCATAAGGCCGGTAGAGTCCCTTGAAAACTCCCCTTGAATTCCTCCAGACTCAGAAAAAGTCAAAGTTGACTTTTTGGAGATCCATAGAAAAAGGGTGAAAATGAAAAAAAGCATGCCACAGTATGGATTCGAACACGCGACCAACCGCATCCAGGGGCGAGCATTAACCTAGTGAGCCACTGGACCTGAGTACTCAAACATGCCTACTTTTGCATCTTAGAAACTCTGAATTCACTAAATGTACAACTTTTTCTCCATCAAAATGAACAAATGAGACATGAAATAACATCTACAGATCAAGACGAAGCGAATGGAAGCGGTCCCAGCCTCGTAGCTGTGAACAGCTGTGATCGCAGGAAAATGCTGTTACAAAGATTTCTCAGTATATCTCCGGGACATTTCCCTGGCTTTCCCACCGACACAATGGACAAACGAGACATGAAATAACATCAACAGATCAAGACGAAGCGAATGGAGGTACCCCCGGAGTCATAGCATGTGTAAATCGAGACGAAACATCTCTCTCTCCCCCGCCTGCTTGCGAGGGGGAGGGGCAGTTTACACACACACGCAGCTGCTGCATGCAGCAACACACACACAGGGAGGAGATGGCAGAGAGAACGCACTCCCCTGAAAACTCCCCTTGAATTCCTCCAGACTCAGAAAATGTAAAAGATCACTTTTTGGAGATCCATAGAAAAAGGGTGAAAATGAAAAAAAGAATGCCACAGCATGGATTCGAACACGCGACCAACCGCATACAGGGGCGAGCATTAACCTAGTGAGCCACTGGACCTGAGTACTCAAACATGCCTACTTTTGCATCTTAGAAACTCTGAATTCACTAAATGTACAACTTTTTCTCCATCAAAATGAATAAATGAGACATGAAATAACATCTACAGATCAAGACGAAGCGAATGGAAGCGGTCCCAGCCTTGTAGCTGTGAACAGCTGTGATCGCAGGAAAATGCTGTTACAAAGATTTCTCAGTATATCTCCGGGACATTTCCCTGGCTTTCCCACCGTCACAATGGACAAACGAGACATGAAATAACATCAACAGATCAAGACGAAGCGAATGGAGGTACCCCCGGAGTCATAGCATTTGTAAATCGAGACGAAACATCTCTCTCTCCCCCGCCTGCTTGCGAGGGGGAGGGGCAGTTTACACACACACACACGCAGCTGCTGCATGCAGCAACACACACATAGGGAGGAGATGGCAGAGAGAACGCACTCCCCTGAAAACTCCCCTTGAATTCCTCCAGACTCAGAAAATGTAAAAGATCATTTTTTGGAGATCCATAGAAAAAGGGTGAAAATGGAAAAAAGTATTCGAAAATAGTGCCTCATAAGGCGGGTAGAGTCCCTTGAAAACTCCCCTTGAATTCCTCCAGACTCAGAAAAAGTCAAAGTTGACTTTTTGGAGATCCATAGAAAAAGGGTGAAAATGAAAAAAAGTATGCCACAGCATGGATTCGAACACGCGACCAACCGCATCCAGGGGCGAGCGTTAACACAGTGAGCCACTGGACCTGAGTACTCAAACATGCCTACTTTTGCATCTTAGAAACTCTGAATTCACTAAATGTACAACTTTTTCGCCATAAAAATGAACAAATGAGACATTAAATAACATCTACAGATCAAGACGAAGCGAATGGAAGCGGTCCCAGCCTCGTAGCTGCGAACAGCTGTGATCGCAGGAAAATGCTGTTACAAAGATTTCTCAGTATATCTCCGAGACATTTCCCTGGCTTTCCCACCGTCACAATGGACAAACGAGACATGAAATAACATCAACAGATCAAGACGAAGCGAATGGAAGTACCCCCGGAGTCATAGCATGTGTAAATCGAGACGAAACATCTCTCTCTCCGCCGCCTGCTTGCGAAGGGGAGGGGCAGTTTACACACACACACGCAGCTGCTGCATGCAGCAACGCACACAGAGGGAGGAGATGGCAGAGAGAATGCACTCCCCTGAAAACTCCCCTTGAATTCCTCCAGACTCAGAAAATGTAAAAGTTCACTTTTTGGAGATCCATAGAAAAATGTTGAAAATGGAAAAAAGTATTCGAAAATAGTGCCTCATAAGGCGGGTAGAGTCCCTTGAAAACTCCCCTTGAATTCCTCCAGACTCAGAAAAAGTCAAAGTTGACTTTTTGGAGATCCATAGAAAAAGGGTGAAAATGAAAAAAAGCATGCCACAGTATGGATTCGAACACGCGACCAACCGCATCCAGGGGCGAGCATTAACCTAGTGAGCCACTGGACCTGAGTACTCAAACATGCCTACTTTTGCATCTTAGAAACTCTGAATTCACTAAATGTACAACTTTTTCTCCATCAAAATGAACAAATGAGACATGAAATAACATCTACAGATCAAGACGAAGCGAATGGAAGCGGTCCCAGCCTCGTAGCTGTGAACAGCTGTGATCGCAGGAAAATGCTGTTACAAAGATTTCTCAGTATATCTCCGGGACATTTCCCTGGCTTTCCCACCGACACAATGGACAAACGAGACATGAAATAACATCAACAGATCAAGACGAAGCGAATGGAGGTACCCCCGGAGTCATAGCATGTGTAAATCGAGACGAAACATCTCTCTCTCCCCCGCCTGCTTGCGAGGGGGAGGGGCAGTTTACACACACACGCAGCTGCTGCATGCAGCAACACACACACAGGGAGGAGATGGCAGAGAGAACGCACTCCCCTGAAAACTCCCCTTGAATTCCTCCAGACTCAGAAAATGTAAAAGATCACTTTTTGGAGATCCATAGAAAAAGGGTGAAAATGAAAAAAAGAATGCCACAGCATGGATTCGAACACGCGACCAACCGCATCCAGGGGCGAGCGTTAACACATTGAGCCACTGGACCTGAGTACTCAAACATTGCCTACTTGTGCATCTTAGACACTCTGAATTTACTAAATGTACAACTTTTTCTCCATCAAAATGAACAAATGAGACATTAAATAACATCTACAGATCAAGACGAAGCGAATGGAAGCGGTCCCAGCCTAGTAGCTGCGAACAGCTGTGATCGCAGGAAAATGCTGTTACAAAGATTTCTCAGTATATCTCCGGGACATTTCCCTGGCTTTCCCACCGTCACAATGGACAAACGAGACATGAAATAACATCAACAGATCAAGACGAAGCGAATGGAAGTACCCCCGGAGTCATAGCATGTGTAAATCGAGACGAAACATCTCTCTCTCCCCCGCCTGCTTGCGAAGGGGAGGGGCAGTTTACACACACACACGCAGCTGCTGCATGCAGCAACGCACACAGAGGGAGGAGATGGCAGAGAGAATGCACTCCCCTGAAAACTCCCCTTGAATTCCTCCAGACTCAGAAAATGTAAAAGTTCACTTTTTGGAGATCCATAGAAAAAGGGTGAAAATGGAAAAAAGTATTCGAAAATA
This sequence comes from Notothenia rossii, assembly GCF_949606895.1. Classification (NCBI taxonomy): domain Eukaryota; kingdom Metazoa; phylum Chordata; class Actinopteri; order Perciformes; family Nototheniidae; genus Notothenia; species Notothenia rossii. The sequence goes on from NW_027640057.1 coordinate 181,780, forward strand.
GTGCCTCATAAGGCGGGTAGAGTCCCTTGAAAACTCCCCTTGAATTCCTCCAGACTCAGAAAATGTCAAAGTTGACTTTTTGGAGATCCATAGAAAAAGGGTGAAAATGAAAAAAATTATGCCACAGTATGGATTCGAACACGCGACCAACCGCATCCAGGGGCGAGCGTTAACGCAGTGAGCCACTGGACATGAGTACTCAAACATGCCTACTTTTGCATCTTAGACACTCTGAATTCACTAAATGTACAACTTTTTCTCCATCAAAATGAACAAATGAGACATGAAATAACATCTACAGATCAAGACGAAGCGAATGGAAGCGGTCCCAGCCTCGTAGCTGTGAACAGCTTTGATCGCAGGAAAATGCTGTTACAAAGATTTCTCAGTATATCTCCAGGACATTTCCCTGGCTTTGCCACCGTCACAATGGACAAAAGAGACATGAAATAACATCAACAGATCAAGACGAAGCGAATGGAAGTACCCCCGGAGTCATAGCATGTGTAAATCGAGACGAAACATCTCTCTCTCCCCCGCCTGCTTGCGAAGGGGAGGGGCAGTTTACACACACACACGCAGCTGCTGCATGCAGCAACGCACACAGAGGGAGGAGATGGCAGAGAGAATGCACTCCCCTGAAAACTCCCCTTGAATTCCTCCAGACTCAGAAAATGTAAAAGTTCACTTTTTGGAGATCCATAGAAAAAGGGTGAAAATGGAAAAAAGTATTCGAAAATAGTGCCTCATAAGGCGGGTAGAGTCCCTTGAAAACTCCCCTTGAATTCCTCCAGACTCAGAAAAAGTCAAAGTTGACTTTTTGGAGATCCATAGAAAAAGGGTGAAAATGAAAAAAAGTATGCCACAGTATGGATTCGAACACGCGACCAACCGCATCCAGGGGTGAGCATTAACGCAGTGAGCCACTGGACCTGAGTACTCAAACATGCCTACTTTTGCATCTTAGAAACTCTGAATTCACTAAATGTACAACTTTTTCTCCATCAAAATGAACAAATGAGACATTAAATAACATCTACAGATCAAGACGAAGCGAATGGAAGCGGTCCCAGCCTCGTAGCTGTGAACAGCTGTGATCGCAGGAAAATGCTGTTACAAAGATTTCTCAGTATAGCTCCGGGACATTTCCCTGGCTTTCCCACCGTCACAATGGACAAACGAGACATGAAATAACATCAACAGATCAAGACGAAGCGAATGGAGGTACCCCCGGAGTCATAGCATTTGTAAATCGAGACGAAACATCTCTCTCTCCCCCGCCTGCTTGCGAGGGGGAGGGGCAGTTTACACACACACGCAGCTGCTGCATGCAGCAACACACACATAGGGAGGAGATGGCAGAGAGAACGCACTCCCCTGAAAACTCCCCTTGAATTCCTCCAGACTCAGAAAATGTAAAAGATCACTTTTTGGAGATCCATAGAAAAAGGGTGAAAATGGAAAAATGTATTCGAAAATAGTGCCTCATAAGGCGGGTAGAGTCCCTTGAAAACTCCCCTTGAATTCCTCCAGACTCAGAAAAAGTCAAAGTTGACTTTTTGGAGATCCATAGAAAAAGGGTGAAAATGGAAAAAAGTATGCCACAGCATGGATTCGAACATGCGACCAACCACATCCAGGGGCGAGCGTTAACGCAGTGAGCCACTGGACCTGAGTACTCAAATATGCCTACTTGTGCATCTTAGATACTCTGAATTCACTAAATGTACAACTTTTTATCCATCAAAATGAACAAATGAGACATGAAATAACATCTACAGATCAAGACGAAGCGAATGGAAGCGGTCCCAGCCCCGTAGCTGTGAACAGCTGTGATCGCAGGAAAATGCTGTTACAAAGATGTCTCAGTCTATCTCCGGGACATTTCCCTAGCTTTCCCACCGTCACAATGGACAAACGAGACATGAAATAACATCAACAGATCAAGACGAAGCGAATGGAAGTACCCCCGGAGTCATAGCATGTGTAAATCGAGACGAAACATCTCTCTCTCCCCCGCCTGCTTGCGAAGGGGAGGGGCAGTTTACACACACACACGCAGCTGCTGCATGCAGCAACGCACACACAGGGAGGAGATGGCAGAGAGAATGCACTCCCCTGAAAACTCCCCTTGAATTCCTCCAGACTCAGAAAATGTAAAAGTTCACTTTTTGGAGATCCATAGAAAAAGGGTGAAAATGGAAAAAAGTATTCGAAAATAGTGCCTCATAAGGCGGGTAGAGTCCCATGAAAACTCCCCTTGAATTCCTCCAGACTCAGAAAAAGTCAAAGTTGACTTTTTGGAGATCCATAGAAAAAGGGTGAAAATTAAAAAAAGTATGCCACAGCATGGATTCGAACACGCGACCAACCGCATCCAGGGGCGAGCATTAACGCAGTGAGCCACTGGACCTGAGTACTCAAACACGCCTACTTGTGCATCTTAGAAACTCTGAATTCACTAAATGTACAACTTTTTCTCCATCAAAATGAACAAATGAGACATTAAATAACATCTACAGATCAAGACAAAGCGAATGGATGCGGTCCCAGCCTCGTAGCTTTGAACAGCTGTGATCGCAGGAAAATGCTGTTACAAAGATTTCTCAGTATATCTCCGGGACATTTCCCTGGCTTTCCCACCGTCAAAATGGACAAACGAGACATGAAATAACATCAACAGATCAAGACGAAGCGAATGGAAGTACCCCCGGAGTCATAGCATGTGTAAATCGAGACGAAACATCTCTCTCTCCCCCGCCTGCTTGCGAAGGGGAGGGGCAGTTTACACACACACACGCAGCTGCTGCATGCAGCAACGCACACAGAGGGAGGAGATGGCAGAGAGAATGCACTCCCCTGAAAACTCCCCTTGAATTCCTCCAGACTCAGAAAATGTAAAAGTTCACTTTTTGGAGATCCATAGAAAAAGGGTGAAAATGGAAAAAAGTATTCGAAAATAGTGCCTCATAAGGCGGGTAGAGTCCCTTGAAAACTCCCCTTGAATTCCTCCAGACTCAGAAAATGTCAAAGTTGACTTTTTGGAGATCCATAGAAAAAGGGTGAAAATGAAAAAAATTATGCCACAGTATGGATTCGAACACGCGACCAACCGCATCCAGGGGCGAGCGTTAACGCAGTGAGCCACTGGACATGAGTACTCAAACATGCCTACTTTTGCATCTTAGACACTCTGAATTCACTAAATGTACAACTTTTTCTCCATCAAAATGAACAAATGAGACATGAAATAACATCTACAGATCAAGACGAAGCGAATGGAAGCGGTCCCAGCCTCGTAGCTGTGAACAGCTTTGATCGCAGGAAAATGCTGTTACAAAGATTTCTCAGTATATCTCCAGGACATTTCCCTGGCTTTGCCACCGTCACAATGGACAAAAGAGACATGAAATAACATCAACAGATCAAGACGAAGCGAATGGAAGTACCCCCGGAGTCATAGCATGTGTAAATCGAGACGAAACATCTCTCTCTCCCCCGCCTGCTTGCGAAGGGGAGGGGCAGTTTACACACACACACGCAGCTGCTGCATGCAGCAACGCACACAGAGGGAGGAGATGGCAGAGAGAATGCACTCCCCTGAAAACTCCCCTTGAATTCCTCCAGACTCAGAAAATGTAAAAGTTCACTTTTTGGAGATCCATAGAAAAAGGGTGAAAATGGAAAAAAGTATTCGAAAATAGTGCCTCATAAGGCGGGTAGAGTCCCTTGAAAACTCCCCTTGAATTCCTCCAGACTCAGAAAAAGTCAAAGTTGACTTTTTGGAGATCCATAGAAAAAGGGTGAAAATGAAAAAAAGTATGCCACAGTATGGATTCGAACACGCGACCAACCGCATCCAGGGGTGAGCATTAACGCAGTGAGCCACTGGACCTGAGTACTCAAACATGCCTACTTTTGCATCTTAGAAACTCTGAATTCACTAAATGTACAACTTTTTCTCCATCAAAATGAACAAATGAGACATTAAATAACATCTACAGATCAAGACGAAGCGAATGGAAGCGGTCCCAGCCTCGTAGCTGTGAACAGCTGTGATCGCAGGAAAATGCTGTTACAAAGATTTCTCAGTATAGCTCCGGGACATTTCCCTGGCTTTCCCACCGTCACAATGGACAAACGAGACATGAAATAACATCAACAGATCAAGACGAAGCGAATGGAGGTACCCCCGGAGTCATAGCATTTGTAAATCGAGACGAAACATCTCTCTCTCCCCCGCCTGCTTGCGAGGGGGAGGGGCAGTTTACACACACACGCAGCTGCTGCATGCAGCAACACACACATAGGGAGGAGATGGCAGAGAGAACGCACTCCCCTGAAAACTCCCCTTGAATTCCTCCAGACTCAGAAAATGTAAAAGTTCACTTTTTGGAGATCCATAGAAAAAGGGTGAAAATGGAAAAAAGTATTCGAAAATAGTGCCTCATAAGGCGGGTAGAGTCCCATGAAAACTCCCCTTGAATTCCTCCAGACTCAGAAAAAGTCAAAGTTGACTTTTTGGAGATCCATAGAAAAAGGGTGAAAATTAAAAAAAGTATGCCACAGCATGGATTCGAACACGCGACCAACCGCATCCAGGGGCGAGCATTAACGCAGTGAGCCACTGGACCTGAGTACTCAAACACGCCTACTTGTGCATCTTAGAAACTCTGAATTCACTAAATGTACAACTTTTTCTCCATCAAAATGAACAAATGAGACATTAAATAACATCTACAGATCAAGACAAAGCGAATGGATGCGGTCCCAGCCTCGTAGCTTTGAACAGCTGTGATCGCAGGAAAATGCTGTTACAAAGATTTCTCAGTATATCTCCGGGACATTTCCCTGGCTTTCCCACCGTCAAAATGGACAAACGAGACATGAAATAACATCAACAGATCAAGACGAAGCGAATGGAAGTACCCCCGGAGTCATAGCATGTGTAAATCGAGACGAAACATCTCTCTCTCCCCCGCCTGCTTGCGAAGGGGAGGGGCAGTTTACACACACACACGCAGCTGCTGCATGCAGCAACGCACACAGAGGGAGGAGATGGCAGAGAGAATGCACTCCCCTGAAAACTCCCCATGAATTCCTCCAGACTCAGAAAATGTAAAAGTTCACTTTTTGGAGATCCATAGAAAAAGGGTGAAAATGGAAAAAAGTATTCGAAAATAGTGCCTCATAAGGCGGGTAGAGTCCCTTGAAAACTCCCCTTGAATTCCTCCAGACTCAGAAAAAGTCAAAGTTGACTTTTTGGAGATCCATAGAAAAAGGGTGAAAATGAAAAAAAGTATGCCACAGCATGGATTCGAACACGCGACCAACCGCATCCAGGGGCGAGCGTTAACGCAGTGAGCCACTGGACCTGAGTACTCAAATATGCCTACTTGTGCATCTTAGACACTCTGAATTCACTAAATGTACAACTTTTTTTCCATCAAAATGAACAAATGAGACATTAAATAACATCTACAGATCAAGACGAAGCGAATGGAAGCGGTCCCAGCCTCGTAGCTGTGAACAGCTGTGATCGCAGGAAAATGCTGTTACAAAGATTTCTCAGTATATCTCCGGGACATTTCCCTAGCTTTCCCACCGTCACAATGGACAAACGAGACATGAAATAACATCAACAGATCAAGACGAAGCGAATGGAAGTACCCCCGGAGTCATAGCATGTGTAAATCGAGACGAAACATCTCTCTCTCCCCCGCCTGCATGCGAAGGGGAGGGGCAGTTTACACACACACACGCAGCTGCTGCATGCAGCAACGCACACAGAGGGAGGAGATGGCAGAGAGAATGCACTCCCCTGAAAACTCCCCATGAATTCCTCCAGACTCAGAAAATGTAAAAGTTCACTTTTTGGAGATCCATAGAAAAAGGGTGAAAATGGAAAAAAGTATTCGAAAATAGTGCCTCATAAGGCGGGTAGAGTCCCTTGAAAACTCCCCTTGAATTCCTCCAGACTCAGAAAAAGTCAAAGTTGACTTTTTGGAGATCCATAGAAAAAGGGTGAAAATGAAAAAAAGTATGCCACAGCATGGATTCGAACACGCGACCAACCGCATCCAGGGGCGAGCGTTAACGCAGTGAGCCACTGGACCTGAGTACTCAAACATGCCTACTTTTGCATCTTAGACACTCTGAATTCACTAAATGTACAACTTTTTCTCCATCAAAATGAACAAATGAGACATGAAATAACATCTACAGATCAAGACGAAGCGAATGGAAGCGGTCCCAGTCTCGTAGCTGTGAACAGCTGTGATCGCAGGAAAATGCTGTTACAAAGATTTCTCAGTATATCTCCGGGACATTTCCCTGGCTTTCCCACCGTCACAATGGACAAACGAGACATGAAATAACGTCAACAGATCAAGACGAAGCGAATGGAAGTACCCCCGGAGTCATAGCATGTGCAACTCGAGACGAAACATCTCTCTCTCCCCCGCCTGCTTGCGAGAGGGAGGGGCAGTTTACACACACACACAGCCGCTGCATGCAGCAACGCACACACAGGGAGGAGATGGCAGAGAGAATGCACTCCCCTGAAAACTCCCCTTGAATTCCTCCAGACTCAGAAAATGTAAAAGTTCACTTTTTGGAGATCCATAGAAAAAGGGTGAAAATGGAAAAAAGTATGCCACAGCATGGATTCGAACATGCGACCAACCACATCCAGGGGCGAGCGTTAACGCAGTGAGCCACTGGACCTGAGTACTCAAATATGCCTACTTGTGCATCTTAGACACTCTGAATTTACTAAATGTAGAACTTTTTCTCCATCAAAATGAACAAATGAGACATGAAATAACATCTACAGATCAAGACGAAGCGAATGGAAGCGGTCCCAGCCTCGTAGCTGCGAACAGCTGTGATCGCAGGAAAATGCTGTTACAAAGATTTCTCAGTATATCTCCGGGACATTTCCCTGGCTTTCCCACCGTCACAATGGACAAACGAGACATGAAATAACATCAACAGATCAAGACGAAGCGAATGGAAGTACCCCCGGAGTCATAGCATGTGTAAATCGAGACGAAACATCTCTCTCTCCCCCGCCTGCTTGCGAAGGGGAGGGGCAGTTTACAAACACACACGCAGCTAATGCATGCAGCAACGCACACAGAGGGAGGAGATGGCAGAGAGAATGCACTCCCCTGAAAACTCCCCATGAATTCCTCCAGACTCAGAAAATGTAAAAGTTCACTTTTTGGAGATCCATAGAAAAAGGGTGAAAATGGAAAAAAGTATTCGAAAATAGTGCCTCATAAGGCGGGTAGAGTCCCTTGAAAACTCCCCTTGAATTCCTCCAGACTCAGAAAAAGTCAAAGTTGACTTTTTGGAGATCCATAGAAAAAGGGTGAAAATTAAAAAAAGTATGCCACAGCATGGATTCGAACACGCGACCAACCGCATCCAGGGGCGAGCGTTAACGCAGTGAGCCACTGGACCTGAGTACTCAAATATGCCTACTTGTGCATCTTAGACACTCTGAATTCACTAAATGTACAACTTTTTATCCATCAAAATGAACAAATGAGACATGAAATAACATCTACAGATCAAGACGAAGCGAATGGAAGCGGTCCCAGCCTCGTAGCTGTGAACAGCTGTGATCGCAGGAAAATGCTGTTACAAAGATTTCTCAGTATATCTCCGGGACATTTCCCTAGCTTTCCCACCATCACAATGGACAAACGAGACATGAAATAACATCAACAGATCAAGACGAAGCGAATGGAAGTACCCCCGGAGTCATAGCATGTGTAAATCGAGACGAAACATCTCTCTCTCCCCCGCCTGCATGCGAATGGGAGGGGCAGTTTACACACACACACGCAGCTGCTGCATGCAGCAACGCACACACAGGGAGGAGATGGCAGAGAGAATGCACTCCCCTGAAAACTCCCCTTGAATTCCTCCAGACTCAGAAAATGTAAAAGTTCACTTTTTGGAGATCCATAGAAAAAGGGTGAAAATGGAAAAAAGTATTCGAAAATAGTGCCTCATAAGGCGGGTAGAGTCCTTTGAAAACTCCCCTTGAATTCCTCCAGACTCAGAAAAAGTCAAAGTTGACTTTTTGGAGAACCATAGAAAAAGGGTGAAAATGAAAAAAAGTATGCCACAGCATGGATTCGAACACGCGACCAACCGCATCCAGGGTCGAGCGTTAACGCAGTGAGCCACTGGACCTGAGTACTCAAACATGCCTACTTGTGCATCTTAGACACTCTGAATTCACTAAATGTACAACCTTTTCTCCATCAAAATGAACAAATGAGACATGAAATAACATCTCCAGATCAAGACGAAGCGAATGGAAGCGGTCCCAGCCTCGTAGCTGTGAACAGCTGTGATCGCAGGAAAATGCTGTTACAAAGATTTCTCAGTATATCTCCGGGACATTTCCCTGGCTTTCCCACCGTCACAATGGACAAACGAGACATGAAATAACATCAACAGATCAAGACGAAGCGAAAAACTCCCCTTGAATTCCTCCAGACTTAGAAAATGTAAAAGTTCACTTTTTGGAGATCCATAGAAAAAAAGGGTGAACATGGAAAAAAGTATTCGAAAATAGTGCCTCATAAGGCGGGTAGAGTCCCTTGAAAACTCCCCTTGAATTCCTCCAGACTCGGAAAAAGTCAAAGTTGACTTTTTGGAGATCCATAGAAAAAGGGTGAAAATGAAAAAAAAGTATGCCACAGCATGGATTCGAACACGCGACCAACCGCATCCAGGGGCGAGCATTAACGCAGTGAGCCACTGGACCTGAGTACTCAAATATGCCTACTTGTGCATCTTAGACACTCTGAATTCACTAAATGTACAACTTTTTCTCCATCAAAATGAACAAATGAGACATGAAATAACATCTACAGATCAAGACGAAGCGAATGGAAGCGGTCCCAGCCTCGTAGCTGTGAACAGCTGTGATCGCAGGAAAAAGCTGTTACAAAGATTTCTCAGTATATCTCCGGGACATTTCCCTAGCTTTCCCACCGTCACAATGGACAAATGAGACATGAAATAACATCAACAGATCAAGACGAAGCGAATGGAAGTACCCCCGGAGTCATAGCATGTGTAAATCGAGACGAAAAATCTCTCTCTCCCCCGCCTGCTTGCGAAGGGGAGGGGCAGTTTACACACACACACGCAGCTGCTGCATGCAGCAACGCACACACAGGGAGGAGATGGCAGAGAGAATGCACTCCCCTGAAAACTCCCCTTGAATTCCTCCAGACTCAGAACATGTAAAAGTTCACTTTTTGGAGATCCATAGAAAAAGGGTGAAAATGGAAAAAAGTATTCGAAAATAGTGCCTCATAAGGCGGGTAGAGTCCCTTGAAAACTCCCCTTGAATTCCTCCAGACTCAGAAAATGTAAAAGTTCACTTTTTGGAGATCCATAGAAAAAGGGTGAAAATGGAAAAAAGTATTCGAAAATAGTGCCTCATAAGGCGGGTAGAGTCCCTTGAAAACGCCCCTTGAATTCCTCCAGACTCAGAAAAAGTCAAAGTTGACTTTTTGGAGATCCATAGAAAAAGGGTGAAAATGAAAAAAAGTATGCCACAGCATGGATTCGAACACGTGACCAACCGCATCCAGGGGCGAGCGTTAACGCAGTGAGCCACTGGACCTGAGTACTCAAACATGCCTACTTTTGCATCTTAGACACTCTGAATTCACTAAATGTACAACTTTTTCTCCATCAAAATGAACAAATGAGACATGAAATAACATCTCCAGATCAAGACGAAGCGAATGGAAGCGGTCCCAGCCTCGTAGCTGTGAACAGCTGTGATCGCAGGAAAATGCTGTTACAAAGATTTCTCAGTATATCTCCGGGACATTTCCCTGGCTTTCCCACCGTCACAATGGACAAACGAGACATGAAATAACATCAACAGATCAAGACGAAGCGAAAAACTCCCCTTGAATTCCTCCAGACTCAGAAAATGTAAAAGTTCACTTTTTGGAGATCCATAGAAAAAAAGGGTGAAAATGGAAAAAAGTATTCGAAAATAGTGCCTCATAAGGCGGGTAGAGTCCCTTGAAAACTCCCCTTGAATTCCTCCAGACTCGGAAAAAGTCAAAGTTGACTTTTTGGAGATCCATAGAAAAAGGGTGAAAATGAAAAAAAGTATGCCACAGCATGGATTCGAACACGCGACCAACCACATCCAGGGGCGAGCGTTAACGCAGTGAGCCACTGGACCTGAGTACTCAAACATGCCTACTTTTGCATCTTAGACACTCTGAATTCACTAAATGAACAACTTTTTCTCCATCAAAATGAACAAATGAGACATGAAATAACATCTACAGATCAAGACGAAGCGAATGGAAGCGGTCCCAGCCTCGTAGCTTTGAACAGCTGTGATCGCAGGAAAATGCTGTTACAAAGATTTCTCAGTATATCTCCGGGACATTTCCCTGGCTTTCCCACCGTCACAATGGACAAACGAGACATGAAATAACGTCAACAGATCAAGACGAAGCGAATGGAAGTACCCCCGGAGTCATAGCATGTGTAAATCGAGACGAAACATCTCTCTCTCCCCCGCCTGCTTGCGAAGGGGAGGGGCAGTTTACACACACACACGCAGCTGCTGCATGCAGCAACGCACACAGAGGGAGGAGATGGCAGAGAGAATGCACTCCCCTGAAAACTCCCCATGAATTCATCCAGACTCAGAAAATGTAAAAGTTCACTTTTTGGAGATCCATAGAAAAAGGGTGAAAATGGAAAAAAGTATTCGAAAATAGTGCCTCATAAGGCGAGTAGAGTCCCTTGAAAACTCCCCTTGAATTCCTCCAGACTCAGAAAAAGTCAAAGTTGACTTTTTGGAGATCCATAGAAAAAGGGTGAAAATGAAAAAAAAGTATGCCACAGCATGGATTCGAACACGCGACCAACCGCATCCAGGGGCGAGCATTAACGCAGTGAGCCACTGGACCTGAGTACTCAAATATGCCTACTTGTGCATCTTAGACACTCTGAATTCACTAAATGTACAACTTTTTCTCCATCAAAATGAACAAATGAGACATGAAATAACATCTACAGATCAAGACGAAGCGAATGGAAGCGGTCCCAGCCTCGTAGCTGTGAACAGCTGTGATCGCAGGAAAATGCTGTTACAAAGATTTCTCAGTATATCTCCGGGACATGTCCCTGGCTTTCCCACCGTCACAATGGACAAACGAGACATGAAATAACATCAACAGATCAAGACGAAGCGAATGGAAGTACCCCCGGAGTCATAGCATGTGTAAATCGAGACGAAAAATCTCTCTCTCCCCCGCCTGCTTGCGAAGGGGAGGGGCAGTTTACACACACACACGCAGCTGCTGCATGCAGCAACGCACACACAGGGAGGAGATGGCAGAGAGAATGCACTCCCCTGAAAACTCCCCTTGAATTCCTCCAGACTCAGAACATGTAAAAGTTCACTTTTTGGAGATCCATAGAAAAAGGGTGAAAATGGAAAAAAGTATTCGAAAATAGTGCCTCATAAGGCGGGTAGAGTCCCTTGAAAACTCCCCTTGAATTCCTCCAGACTCAGAAAAAGTCAAAGTTGACTTTTTGGAGATCCATAGAAAAAGGGTGAAAATTAAAAAAAGTATGCCACAGCATGGATTCGAACACGCGACCAACCGCATCCAGGGGCGAGCGTTAACGCAGTGAGCCACTGGACCTGAGTACTCAAACATGCCTACTTGTGCATCTTAGACACTCTGAATTCACTAAATGTACAACCTTTTCTCCATCAAAATGAACAAATGAGACATGAAATAACATCTCCAGATCAAGACGAAGCGAATGGAAGCGGTCCAAGCCTCGTAGCTGTGAACAGCTGTGATCGCAGGAAAATGCTGTTACAAAGATTTCTCAGTATATCTCCGGGACATTTCCCTGCCTTTCCCACCGTCACAATGGACAAACGAGACATGAAATAACATCAACAGATCAAGACGAAGCGAATGGAGGTACCCCCTGAGTCATAGCATGTGTAAATCGAGACGAAACATCTCTCTCTCCCCCGCCTGCTTGCGAAGGGGAGGGGCAGTTTACACACACACACGCAGCTGCTGCATGCAGCAACGCACACAGAGGGAGGAGATGGCAGAGAGAATGCACTCCCCTGAAAACTCCCCATGAATTCCTCCAGACTCAGAAAATGTAAAAGTTCACTTTTTGGAGATCCATAGAAAAAGGGTGAAAATGGAAAAAAGTATTCGAAAATAGTGCCTCATAAGGCGGGTAGAGTCCCTTGAAAACGCCCCTTGAATTCCTCCAGACTCAGAAAAAGTCAAAGTTGACTTTTTGGAGATCCATAGAAAAAGGGTGAAAATGAAAAAAAGTATGCCACAGCATGGATTCGAACACGTGACCAACCGCATCCAGGGGCGAGCGTTAACGCAGTGAGCCACTGGACCTGAGTACTCAAACATGCCTACTTTTGCATCTTAGACACTCTGAATTCACTAAATGTACAACTTTTTCTCCATCAAAATGAACAAATGAGACATGAAATAACATCTACAGATCAAGACGAAGCGAATGGAAGCGGTCCCAGCCTCGTAGCTTTGAACAGCTGTGATCGCAGGAAAATGCTGTTACAAAGATTTCTCAGTATATCTCCGGGACATTTCCCTGGCTTTCCCACCGTCAAAATGGACAAACGAGACATGAAATAACATCAACAGATCAAGACGAAGCGAATGGAAGTACCCCCGGAGTCATAGCATGTGTAAATCGAGACGAAACATCTCTCTCTCCCCCGCCTGCTTGCGAAGGGGAGGGGCAGTTTACACACACACACGCAGCTGCTGCATGCAGCAACGCACACAGAGGGAGGAGATGGCAGAGAGAATGCACTCCCCTGAAAACTCCCCATGAATTCCTCCAGACTCAGAAAATGTAAAAGTTCACTTTTTGGAGATCCATAGAAAAAGGGTGAAAATGGAAAAATGTATTCAAAAATAGTGCCTCATAAGGCGGGTAGAGTCCCTTGAAAACTCCCCTTGAATTCCTCCAGACTCAGAAAAAGTCAAAGTTGACTTTTTGGAGATCCATAGAAAAAGGGTGAAAATGAAAAAAAGTATGCCACAGCATGGATTCGAACACGCGACCAACCGCATCCAGGGGCGAGCGTTAACGCAGTGAGCCACTGGACCTGAGTACTCAAATATGCCTACTTTTGCATCTTAGACACTCTGAATTCACTAAATGTACAACTTTTTATCCATCAAAATGAACAAATGAGACATGAAATAACATCTACAGATCAAGACGAAGCGAATGGAAGCGGTCCCAGCCTCGTAGCTTTGAACAGCTGTGATCGCAGGAAAATGCTGTTACAAAGATTTCTCAGTATATCTCCGGGACATTTCCCTGGCTTTCCCACCGTCACAATGGACAAACGAGACATGAAATAACGTCAACAGATCAAGACGAAGCGAATGGAAGTACCCCCGGAGTCATAGCATGTGCAACTCGAGACGAAACATCTCTCTCTCCCCCGCCTGCTTGCGAGAGGGAGGGGCAGTTTACACACACACACAGCCGCTGCATGCAGCAACGCACACACAGGGAGGAGATGGCAGAGAGAATGCACTCCCCTGAAAACTCCCCTTGAATTCCTCCAGACTCAGAAAATGTAAAAGTTCACTTTTTGGAGATCCATAGAAAAAGGGTGAAAATGAAAAAAAAGTATGCCACAGCATGGATTCGAACACGCGACCAACCGTATCCAGGGGCGAGCGTTAACACAGTGAGCCACTGGACCTGAGTATTCAAACATGCCTACTTGTGCATCTTAGACACTCTGAATTTACTAAATGTAGAACTTTTTCTCCATCAAAATGAACAAATGAGACATTAAATAACATCTACAGATCAAGACGAAGCGAATGGAAGCGGTCCCAGCCTCGTAGCTGCGAACAGCTGTGATCGCAGGAAAATGCTGTTACAAAGATTTCTCAGTATATCTCCGGGACATTTCCCTGGCTTTCCCACCGTCACAATGGACAAACGAGACATGAAATAACATCAACAGATCAAGACGAAGCGAATGGAGGTACCCCCGGAGTCATAGCATGTGTAAATCGAGACGAAACATCTCTCTCTCCCCCGCCTGCTTGCGAGGGGGAGGGGAAGTTTACACACACACGCAGCTGCTGCATGCAGCAACACACACACAGGGAGGAGATGGCAGAGAGAACGCACTCCCCTGAAAACTCCCCTTGAATTCCTCCAGACTCAGAAAATGTAAAAGTTCACTTTTTGGAGATCCATAGAAAAAGGGTGAAAATGGAAAAAAGTATTCGAAAATAGTGCCTCATAAGGCGGGTAGAGTCCCTTGAAAACTCCCCTTGAATTCCTCCAGACTCAGAAAAAGTCAAAGTTGACTTTTTGGAGATCCATAGAAAAAGGGTGAAAATGAAAAAAAGTATGCCACAGCATGGACTCGAACACGCGACCAACCGCATCCAGGGGCGACCGTTAACGCAGTGAGCCACTGGACCTGAGTACTCAAACACGCCTACTTGTGCATCTTAGAAACTCTGAATTCACTAAATGTACAACTTTTTCTCCATCAAAATGAACAAATGAGACATTAAATAACATCTACAGATCAAGGCGAAGCGAATGGAAGCGGTCCCAGCCTCTTAGCTGTGAACAGCTGTGATCGCAGGAAAATGCTGTTACAAAGATTTCTCAGTATATCTCCGGGACATTTCCCTGGCTTTCCCACCGTCACAATGGACAAACGAGACATGAAATAACATCAACAGATCAAGACGAAGCGAATGGAAGTACCCCCGGAGTCATAGCATGTGTAAATCGAGACGAAACATCTCTCTCTCCCCCGCCTGCTTGCGAAGGGGAGGGGCAGTTTACACACACACACGCAGCTGCTGCATGCAGCAACGCACACACAGGGAGGAGATGGCAGAGAGAACACACTCCCCTGAAAACTCCCCTTGAATTCCTCGAGACTCAGAAAATGTAAAAGTTCACTTTTTGGAGATCCATAGAAAAAGGGTGAAAATGAAAAAAAGTATGCCACAGCATGGACTCGAACACGCGACCAACCGCATCCAGGGGCGACCGTTAACGCAGTGAGCCACTGGACCTGAGTATGCAAATATGCCTACTTGTGCATCTTAGACACTCTGAATTCACTAAATGTACAACTTTTTCTCCATCAAAATGAACAAATGAGACATGAAATAACATCTACAGATCAAGACGAAGCGAATGGAAGTGGTCCCAGCCTCGTAGCTGTGAACAGCTGTGATCGCAGGAAAATGCTGTTACAAAGATTTCTCAGTATACAGGACTGTCTCAGAAAATTAGAATATTGTGATAAAGTTCTTTATTTTCTGTAATGCAATTAAAAAAACAAAAATGTCATACATTCTGGATTCATTACAAATCAACTGAAATATTGCAAGCCTTTTATTATTTTAATATTGCTGATTATGGCATACAGCTTAAGAAAACTCAAATATCCTATCTCTAAATATTAGAATATCATGAAAAAGTATACTAGTAGGGTGTTCAACGAATCACTTGAATCGTCTAATTAACTCGAAACACCTGCAAGGGTTTCCTGAGCCTTGAAAAACACTCAGCTTGGTTCAGTAAACTAAATCACAAGTATGGGGAAGACTGCTGATCTGACTGCTGTCCAGAGGACCGTCATTGACACCCTCCATCAGGAGGGTAAGACACAAAAATAAATTTCTCAAAGAGCAAGCTGTTCACAGAGTGCAGTTTCAAAGCACATCCACAAAAAGTCTGTTGGAAGGGGGAAATGTGGCAGGAAACGCTGCACAACCAAGAGAGATGACCGCAGCCTTAACAGCATTGTGAAGAAGAGTCGCTTCCAGAATTTGGGGGAGCTTCAAAGACAGTGGACTGAAGCTGGAGTCCAGGTATCAAAAGTCACTGTTCACAGACGTGTCCGGGAAATGGGCTACAATAGCCGTATTCCCATGGTCAAGCCACTTCTGAACTCAAGACAACGGAAGAGGCGTCTGACTTGGGCTAAGGAAAAGAAGCACTGGACAGTTGCACAGTGGTCCAAAGTCCTCTTTTCAGACGAAAGCAAGTTTTGTATTTCATTTGGAAGTCAAGGCGCCAGAGTCTGGAGAAAGGCTGGAGAGGAGCAAAATCCAAGTTGCTTGAAATCCAGTGTGAAGTTCCCACAGTCAGCGATGGTTTGGGGAGCCATGTCAGCTGCTGGTGTTGGTCCACTGTGTTTCATCAAGCCCAGAGTAAATGCAGCTGTGTACCAAGAGATTTTAGAGCACTACATGCTTCCATCTGCTGAAAAGCTCTATGGAGATGAGGAATTCATTTTCCAGCATGATCTGGCACCTGCCCACAGTGCCAAAACCACCAGCAACTGGTGTACTGACCATGGCATTACTGTCCTCGATTGGCCTGCAAATTCCCCTGACCTGAACCCCATAGAGAATATGTGGGGTATTGTGAAGAAGAAGCTGAAAGACACCAGACCCAACAATGCTAATGAGCTAAAGGCCGCTATTGAAGCATCCTGGGCATCCATAACACCTCAGCAATGCCACAGGCTGATTGCCTCCATGCCACGCCGCATTGATGCAGTAATCCGTGCAAAAGGATTCCCAACCAAGTACTGAGTGCATTAATGGACATTTTCAAATGTTTGATTGTGTTTTGCTGTTATAAATCTTTTTTTTTTACTTGGTCTGAGGAACTATTCTAATTTTTTGAGATAGGATTTTTGAGTTTTCTTAAGCTGTATGCCATAATCAGCAATATTAAAATAATAAAAGGCTTGCAATATTTCAGTTGATTTGTAATGAATCCAGAATGTATGACATTTTTGTGTTTTTAATTGCATTAAAGAAAATAAAGAACTTTATCACAATATTCTAATTTTCTGAGACAGTCCTGTATCTCCGGGACATTTCCCTGGCTTTGCCACCGTCACAATGGACAAACGAGACATGAAATAACATCAACAGATCAAGACGAAGCGAATGGAAGTACCCCCGGAGTCATAGCATGTGTAAATCGAGACGAAACATCTCTCTCTCCCCCGCCTGCTTGCGAAGGGGAGGGGCAGTTTACAAACACACACGCAGCTGCTGCATGCAGCAACGCACACAGAGGGAGGAGATGGCAGAGAGAATGCACTCCCCTGAAAACTCCCCTTGAATTCCTCCAGACTCAGAAAATGTAAAAGTTCACTTTTTGGAGATCCATAGAAAAAGGGTGAAAATGGAAAAAAGTATTCGAAAATAGTGCCTCATAAGGCGGGTAGAGTCCCTTGAAAACTCCCCTTGAATTCCTCCAGACTCAGAAAAAGTCAAAGTTGACTTTTTGGAGATCCATAGCAAAAGGGTGAAAATGAAAAAAAGTATGCCACAGCATGGATTCGAACACGCGACCAACCGCATCCAGGGGCGAGCATTAACGCAGTGAGCCACTGGACCTGAGTACTCAAACATGCCTACTTTTGCATCTTAGAAACTCTGAATTCACTAAATGTACAACTTTTTCTCCATAAAAATGAGCAAATGAGACATGAAATAACATCTACAGATCAAGACGAAGCGAATGGAAGCGGTCCCAGCCTCGTAGCTGTGAACAGCTGTGATCGCAGGAAAATGCTGTTACAAATATTTCTCAGTATATCTCCGGGACATTTCCCTGGCTTTCCCACCGTCACAATGGACAAACGAGACATGAAATAACATCAACAGATCAAGACGAAGCGAATGGAGGTACCCCCGGAGTCATAGCATGTGTAAATCGAGACGAAACATCTCTCTCTCCCCCGCCTGCTTGCGAAGGGGAGGGGCAGTTTACACACACACGCAGCTGCTGCATGCAGCAACGCACACACAGGGAGTAGATGGCAGAGAGAACGCACTCCCCTGAAAACTCCCCTTGAATTCCTCCAGACTCAGAAAATGTAAAAGTTCACTTTTTGGAGATCCATAGAAAAAGGGTGAAAATGGAAAAAAGTATTCGAAAATAGTGCCTCATAAGGCGGGTAGAGTCCCTTGAAAACTCCCCTTGAATTCCTCCAGACTCAGAAAAAGTCAAAGTTGACTTTTTGGAGATCCATAGAAAAAGGGTGAAAATGAAAAAAAGTATGCCACAGCATGGATTCGAACACACGACCAACCGCATCCAGGGGCGAGCGTTAACACAGTGAGCCACTGGACCTGAGTACTCAAACATGCCTACTTTTGCATCTTAGACACTCTGAATTCACTAAATGTACAACTTTTTCTCCATCAAAATGAACAAATGAGACATTAAATAACATCTACAGATCAAGACGAAGCGAATGGAAGCGGTCCCAGCCTCGTAGCTGTGAACAGCTGTGATCACAGGAAAATGCTGTTACAAAGATTTCTCAGTATATCTCCGGGACATTTCCCTGGCTTTCCCACCGTCACAATGGACAAACGAGACATGAAATAACATCAACAGATCAAGACGAAGCGAATGGAGGTACCCCCGGAGTCATAGCATTTGTAAATCGAGACGAAACATCTCTCTCTCCCCCGCCTGCTTGCGAGGGGGAGGGGCAGTTTACACACACACGCAGCTGCTGCATGCAGCAACACACACATAGGGAGGAGATGGCAGAGAGAACGCACTCCCCTGAAAACTCCCCTTGAATTCCTCCAGACTCAGAAAATGTAAAAGATCACTTTTTGGAGATCCATAGAAAAAGGGTGAAAATGGAAAAAAGTATTCGAAAATAGTGCCTCATAAGGCGGGTAGAGTCCCTTGAAAACTCCCCTTGAATTCCTCCAGACTCAGAAAAAGTCAAAGTTGACTTTTTGGAGATCCATAGAAAAAGGGTGAAAATGAAAAAAAAATGCCACAGCATGGATTCGAACATGCGACCAACCGCATCCAGGGGCGAGTGTTAACGCAGTGAGCCACTGGACCTGAGTACTCAAATATGCCTACTTGTGCATCTTAGACACTCTGAATTCACTAAATGTACAACTTTTTCTCCATCAAAATGAACAAATGAGACATGAAATAACATCTACAGATCAAGACGAAGCGAATGGAAGCGGTCCCAGCCTTGTAGCTGTGAACAGCTGTGATCGCAGGAAAATGCTGTTACAAAGATTTCTCAGTATACCTCCGGGACATTTCCCTGGCTTTGCCACCGTCACAATGGACAAACGAGACATGAAATAACATCAACAGATCAAGACGAAGCGAATGGAAGTACCCCCGGAGTCATAGCATGTGTAAATCGAGACGAAACATCTCTCTCTCCCCCGCCTGCTTGCGAAGGGGAGGGGCAGTTTACACACACACGCAGCTGCTGCATGCAGCAACGCACACACAGGGAGGAGATGGCAGAGAGAACGCACTCCCCTGAAAACTCCCCTTGAATTCCTCCAGACTCAGAAAATGTAAAAGTTCACTTTTTGGAGATCCATAGAAAAAGGGTGAAAATGGAAAAAAGTATTCGAAAATAGTGCCTCATAAGGCGGGTAGAGTCCCTTGAAAACTCCCCTTGAATTCCTCCAGACTCAGAAAAAGTCAAAGTTGACTTTTTGGAGATCCATAGAAAAAGGGTGAAAATGAAAAAAAGAATGCCACAGCATGGATTGGAACACGCGACCAACCGCATCCAGGGGCGAGCGTTAACACAGTGAGCCACTGGACCTGAGTACTCAAACATGCCTACTTGTGCATCTTAGACATTCTGAATTTACTAAATGTACAACTTTTTCTCCATCAAAATGAACAAATGAGACATTAAATAACATCTACAGATCAAGACGAAGCGAATGGAAGCGGTCCCAGCCTCGTAGCTGCGAATAGCTGTGATCGCAGGAAAATGCTGTTACAAAGATTTCTCAGTATATCTCCGGGACATTTCCCTGGCTTTCCCACCGTCACAATGGACAAACGAGACATGAAATAACATCAACAGATCAAGACGAAGCGAATGGAAGTACCCCCGGAGTCATAGCATGTGTAAATCGAGACGAAACATCTCTCTCTCCCCCGCCTGCTTGCGAAGGGGAGGGGCAGTTTACACACACACACGCAGCTGCTGCATGCAGCAACGCACACACAGGGAGGAGATGGCAGAGAGAATGCACTCCCCTGAAAACTCCCCTTGAATTCCTCCAGACTCAGAAAATGTAAAAGTTCACTTTTTGGAGATCCATAAAAAAAGGGTGAAAATGGAAAAAAGTATTCGAAAATAGTGCCTCATAAGGCGGGTAGAGTCCCTTGAAAACTCCCCTTGAATTCCTCCAGACTCAGAAAAAGTCAAAGTTGACTTTTTGGAGATCCATAGCAAAAGGGTGAAAATGAAAAAAAGTATGCCACAGCATGGATTCGAACACGCGACCAACCGCATCCAGGGGCGAGCATTAACGCAGTGAGCCACTGGACCTGAGTACTCAAACATGCCTACTTTTGCATCTTAGAAACTCTGAATTCACTAAATGTACAACTTTTTCTCCATAAAAATGAGCAAATGAGACATTAAATAACATCTACAGATCAAGACGAAGCGAATGGAAGCGGTCCCAGCCTCGTAGCTGTGAACAGCTGTGATCGCAGGAAAATGCTGTTACAAATATTTCTCAGTATATCTCCGGGACATTTCCCTGGCTTTCCCACCGTCACAATGGACAAACGAGACATGAAATAACATCAACAGATCAAGACGAAGCGAATGGAGGTACCCCCGGAGTCATAGCATGTGTAAATCGAGACGAAACATCTCTCTCTCCCCCGCCTGCTTGCGAAGGGGAGGGGCAGTTTACACACACACGCAGCTGCTGCATGCAGCAACGCACACACAGGGAGGAGATGGCAGAGAGAACGCACTCCCCTGAAAACTCCCCTTGAATTCCTCCAGACTCAGAAAATGTAAAAGTTCACTTTTTGGAGATCCATAGAAAAAGGGTGAAAATGGAAAAAAGTATTCGAAAATAGTGCCTCATAAGGCGGGTAGAGTCCCTTGAAAACTCCCCTTGAATTCCTCCAGACTCAGAAAAAGTCAAAGTTGACTTTTTGGAGATCCATAGAAAAAGGGTGAAAATGAAAAAAAGTATGCCACAGCATGGATTCGAACACGCGACCAACCGCATCCAGGGGCGAGCATTAACGCAGTGAGCCACTGGACCTGAGTACTCAAACATGCCTACTTTTGCATCTTAGAAACTCTGAATTCACTAAATGTACAACTTTTTCTCCATCAAAATGAACAAATGAGACATTAAATAACATCTACAGATCAAGACGAAGCGAATGGAAGCGGTCCCAGCCTCGTAGCTGTGAACAGCTGTGATCGCAGGAAAATGCTGTTACAAAGATTTCTCAGTATATCTCCGGGACATTTCCCTGGCTTTCCCACCGTCACAATGGACAAACGAGACATGAAATAACATCAACAGATCAAGACGAAGCGAATGGAGGTACCCCCGGAGTCATAGCATGTGTAAATCGAGACGAAACATCTCTCTCTCCCCCGCCTGCTTGCGAAGGGGAGGGGCAGTTTACACACACACGCAGCTGCTGCATGCAGCAACGTACACACAGGGAGGAGATGGCAGAGAGAACGCACTCCCCTGAAAACTCCCCTTGAATTCCTCCAGACTCAGAAAATGTAAAAGTTCACTTTTTGGAGATCCATAGAAAAAGGGTGAAAATGGAAAAAAGTATTCGAAAATAGTGCCTCATAAGGTGGGTAGAGTCCCTTGAAAACTCCCCTTGAATTCCTCCAGACTCAGAAAAAGTCAAAGTTGACTTTTTGGAGATCCATAGAAAAAGGGTGAAAATGAAAAAAAGTATGCCACAGCATGGATTCGAACACGCGACCAACCGCATCCAGGGGCGACCATTAACGCATTGAGCCACTGGACCTGAGTACTCAAACATGCCTACTTGTGCATCTTAGAAACTCTGAATTCACTAAATGTACAACTTTTTCTCCATCAAAATGAACAAATGAGACATTAAATAACATCTACAGATCAAGACGAAGCGAATGGAAGCGGTCCCAGCCTCGTAGCTGTGAACAGCTGTGATCGCAGGAAAATGCTGTTACAAAGATTTCTCAGTATATCTCCGGGACATTTCCCTGGCTTTCGAACCGTCACAATGGACAAACGAGACATGAAATAACATCAACAGATCAAGACGAAGCGAATGGAAGTACCCCCGGAGTCATAGCATGTGTAAATCGAGACGAAACATCTCTCTCTCCACCGCCTGCTTGCGAAGGGGAGGGGCAGTTTACACACACACACGCAGCTGCTGCATGCAGCAACGCACACACAGGGAGGAGATGGCAGAGAGAACGCACTCCCCTGAAAACTCCCCTTGAATTCCTCCAGACTCAGAAAATGTAAAAGTTCACTTTTTGGAGATCCATAGAAAAAGGGTGAAAATGGAAAAAAGTATTCGAAAATAGTGCCTCATAAGGTGGGTAGAGTCCCTTGAAAACTCCCCTTGAATTCCTCCAGACTCAGAAAAAGTCAAAGTTGACTTTTTGGAGATCCATAGAAAAAGGGTGAAAATGAAAAAAAGTATGCCACAGTATGGATTCGAACACGCGACCAACCGCATCCATGGGCGAGCGTTAACGCAGTGAGCCACTGGACATGAGTACTCAAACATGCCTACTTTTGCATCTTAGACACTCTGAATTCACTAAATGTACAACTTTTTCTCCATCAAAATGAACAAATGAGACATGAAATAACATCTACAGATCAAGACAAAGCGAATGGAAGCGGTCCCAGCCTCGTAGCTGTGAACAGCTGTGATCGCAGGAAAATGCTGTTACAAAGATTTCTCAGTATATCTCCGGGACATTTCCCTGGCTTTGCCACCGTCACAATGGACAAACGAGACATGAAATAACATCAACAGATCAAGACGAAGCGAATGGAAGTACCCCCGGAGTCATAGCATGTGTAAATCGAGACGAAACATCTCTCTCTCCCCCGCCTGCTTGCGAAGGGGAGGGGCAGTTTACACACACACACGCAGCTGCTGCATGCAGCAACGCACACAGAGGGAGGAGATGGCAGAGAGAATGCACTCCCCTGAAAACTCCCCTTGAATTCCTCCAGACTCAGAAAATGTAAAAGTTCACTTTTTGGAGATCCATAGAAAAAGGGTGAAAATGGAAAAAAGTATTCGAAAATAGTGCCTCATAAGGCGGGTAGAGTCCCTTGAAAACTCCCCTTGAATTCCTCCAGACTCAGAAAAAGTCAAAGTTGACTTTTTGGAGATCCATAGAAAAAGGGTGAAAATGAAAAAAAGAATGCCACAGCATGGATTCGAACACGCGACCAACCGCATCCAGGGGCGAGCGTTAACACAGTGAGCCACTGGACCTGAGTACTCAAACATGCCTACTTGTGCATCTTAGACACTCTGAATTTACTAAATGTACAACTTTTTCTCCATCAAAATGAACAAATGAGACATTAAATAACATCTACATATCAAGACGAAGCGAATGGAAGCGGTCCCAGCCTCGTAGCTGCGAACAGCTGTGATCGCAGGAAAATGCTGTTACAAAGATTTCTCAGTATATCTCCGGGACATTTCCCTGGCTTTCCCACCGTCACAATGGACAAACGAGACATGAAATAACATCAACAGATCAAGACGAAGCGAATGGAAGTACCCCCGGAGTCATAGCATGTGTAAATCGAGACGAAACATCTCTCTCTCCCCCGCCTGCTTGCGAAGTGGAGGGGCAGTTTACACACACACACGCAGCTGCTGCATGCAGCAACGCACACAGAGGGAGGAGATGGCAGAGAGAATGCACTCCCCTGAAAACTCCCCTTGAATTCCTCCAGACTCAGAAAATGTAAAAGTTCACTTTTTGGAGATCCATAGAAAAAGGGTGAAAATGGAAAAAAGTATTCGAAAATAGTGCCTCATAAGGCGGGTAGAGTCCCTTGAAAACTCCCCTTGAATTCCTCCAGACTCAGAAAAAGTCAAAGTTGACTTTTTGGAGATCCATAGAAAAAGGGTGAAAATGAAAAAAAGAATGCCAAAGCATGGATTCGAACACGCGACCAACCGCATCCAGGGGCGAGCGTTAACACAGTGAGCCACTGGACCTGAGTACTCAAACATGCCTACTTGTGCATCTTAGACACTCTGAATTTACTAAATGTACAACTTTTTCTCCATCAAAATGAACAAATGAGACATTAAATAACATCTACAGATCAAGACGAAGCGAATGGAAGTACCCCCGGAGTCATAGCATGTGTAAATCGAGACGAAACATCTCTCTCTCCCCCGCCTGCTTGCGAAGGGGAGGGGCAGTTTACAAACACACACGCAGCTGCTGCATGCAGCAACGCACACAGAGGGAGGAGATGGCAGAGAGAATGCACTCCCCTGAAAACTCCTCTTGAATTCCTCCAGACTCAGAAAATGTAAAAGTTCACTTTTTGGAGATCCATAGAAAAAGGGTGAAAATGAAAAAAAGAATGCCAAAGCATGTATTCGAACACGCGACCAACCGCATCCAGGGGCGAGCGTTAACACAGTGAGCCACTGGACCTGAGTACTCAAACATGCCTACTTGTGCATCTTAGACACTCTGAATTTACTAAATGTACAACTTTTTCTCCATCAAAATGAACAAATGAGACATTAAATAACATCTACAGATCAAGACGAAGCGAATGGAAGCGGTCCCAGCCTCGTAGCTGTGAACAGCTGTGATCGCAGGAAAATGCTGTTACAAAGATTTCTCAGTATATCTCCGGGACATTTCCCTGGCTTTCCCACCGTCACAATGGACAAACGAGACATGAAATAACATCAACAGATCAAGACGAAGCGAATGGAGGTACCCCCGGAGTCATAGCATGTGTAAATCGAGACGAAACATCTCTCTCTCCCCCGCCTGCTTGCGAGAGGGAGGGGCAGTTTACACACACACGCAGCTGCTGCATGCAGCAACGCACACACAGGGAGGAGATGGCAGAGAGAACGCACTCCCCTGAAAACTCCCCTTGAATTCCTCCAGACTCAGAAAATGTAAAAGTTCACTTTTTGGAGATCCATAGAAAAAGGGTGAAAATGGAAAAAAGTATTCGAAAATAGTGCCTCATAAGGCGGGTAGAGTCCCTTGAAAACTCCCCTTGAATTCCTCCAGACTCAGAAAAAGTCAAAGTTGACTTTTTGGAGATCCATAGAAAAAGGGTGAAAATGAAAAAAAGTATGCCACAGCATGGATTCGAACACACGACCAACGGCATCCAGGGGCGAGCGTTAACGCAGTGAGCCACTGGACATGAGTACTCAAACATGCCTACTTTTGCATCTTAGACACTCTGAATTCACTAAATGTACAACTTTTTCTCCATCAAAATGAACAAATGAGACATGAAATAACATCTACAGATCAAGACGAAGCGAATGGAAGCGGTCCCAGCCTCGTAGCTGTGAACAGCTGTGATCGCAGGAAAATGCTGTTACAAAGATTTCTCAGTATATCTCCGGGACATTTCCCTGGCTTTGCCACCGTCACAATGGACAAACGAGACATGAAATAACATCAACATATCAAGACGAAGCGAATGGAAGTACCCCCGGAGTCATAGCATGTGTAAATCGAGACGAAACATATCTCTCTCCCCCGCCTGCTTGCGAGGGGGAGGGGCAGTTTACACACACACGCAGCTGCTGCATGCAGCAACACACACACAGGGAGGAGATGGCAGAGAGAACGCACTCCCCTGAAATCTCCCCTTGAATTCCTCCAGACTCAGAAAATGTGAAAGATCACTTTTTGGAGATCCATAGAAAAAGGGTGAAAATGAAAAAAAGAATGCCAAAGCATGGATTCGAACACGCGACCAACCGCATCCAGGGGCGAGCGTTAACACAGTGAGCCACTGGACCTGAGTACTCAAACATGCCTACTTGTGCATCTTAGACACTCTGAATTTACTAAATGTACAACTTTTTCTCCATCAAAATGAACAAATGAGACATTAAATAACATCTACAGATCAAGACGAAGCGAATGGAAGTACCCCCGGAGTCATAGCATGTGTAAATCGAGACGAAACATCTCTCTCTCCCCCGCCTGCTTGCGAGGGGGAGGGGCAGTTTACACACACACGCAGCTGCTGCATGCAGCAACACACACACAGGGAGGAGATGGCAGAGAGAACGCACTCCCCTGAAAACTCCCCTTGAATTCCTCCAGACTCAGAAAATGTAAAAGATCACTTTTTGGAGATCCATAGAAAAAGGGTGAAAATGAAAAAAAGAATGCCACAGCATGGATTCGAACACGCGACCAACCGCATCCAGGGGCGAGCGTTAACACAGTGAGCCACTGGACCTGAGTACTCAAACATGCCTACTTGTGCATCTTAGACACTCTGAATTTACTAAATGTACAACTTTTTCTCCATCAAAATGAACAAATGAGACATTAAATAACATCTACATATCAAGACGAAGCGAATGGAAGCGGTCCCAGCCTCGTAGCTGCGATCAGCTGTGATCGCAGGAAAATGCTGTTACAAAGATTTCTCAGTATATCTCCGGGACATTTCCCTGGCTTTCCCACCGTCACAATGGACAAACGAGACATGAAATAACATCAACAGATCAAGACGAAGCGAATGGAAGTACCCCCGGAGTCATAGCATGTGTAAATCGAGACGAAACATCTCTCTCTCCCCCGCCTGCTTGCGAAGTGGAGGGGCAGTTTACACACACACACGCAGCTGCTGCATGCAGCAACGCACACAGAGGGAGGAGATGGCAGAGAGAATGCACTCCCCTGAAAACTCCCCTTGAATTCCTCCAGACTCAGAAAATGTAAAAGTTCACTTTTTGGAGATCCATAGAAAAAGGGTGAAAATGGAAAAAAGTATTCGAAAATAGTGCCTCATAAGGCGGGTAGAGTCCCTTGAAAACTCCCCTTGAATTCCTCCAGACTCAGAAAAAGTCAAAGTTGACTTTTTGGAGATCCATAGAAAAAGGGTGAAAATGAAAAAAAGTATGCCACAGCATGGACTCGAACACGCGACCAACCGCATCCAGGGGCGAGCGTTAACGCAGTGAGCCACTGGACCTGAGTACTCAAACATGCCTACTTGTGCATCTTAGAAACTCTGAATTCACTAAATGTACAACTTTTTCTCCATCAAAATGAACAAATGAGACATTAAATAACATCTACAGATCAAGACGAAGCGAATGGAAGCGGTCCCAGCCTTGTAGCTGTGAACAGCTGTGATCGCAGGAAAATGCTGTTACAAAGATTTCTCAGTATATCTCCGGGACATTTACCTGGCTTTCCCACCGTCACAATGGACAAACGAGACATGAAATAACATCAACATATCAAGACGAAGCGAATGGAAGTACCCCCGGAGTCATAGCATGTGTAAATCGAGACGAAACATATCTCTCTCCCCCGCCTGCTTGCGAGGGGGAGGGGCAGTTTACACACACACGCAGCTGCTGCATGCAGCAACACACACACAGGGAGGAGATGGCAGAGAGAACGCACTCCCCTGAAATCTCCCCTTGAATTCCTCCAGACTCAGAAAATGTGAAAGATCACTTTTTGGAGATCCATAGAAAAAGGGTGAAAATGAAAAAAAGAATGCCAAAGCATGGATTCGAACACGCGACCAACCGCATCCAGGGGCGAGCGTTAACACAGTGAGCCACTGGACCTGAGTACTCAAACATGCCTACTTGTGCATCTTAGACACTCTGAATTTACTAAATGTACAACTTTTTCTCCATCAAAATGAACAAATGAGACATTAAATAACATCTACAGATCAAGACGAAGCGAATGGAAGTACCCCCGGAGTCATAGCATGTGTAAATCGAGACGAAACATCTCTCTCTCCCCCGCCTGCTTGCGAAGGGGAGGGGCAGTTTACAAACACACACGCAGCTGCTGCATGCAGCAACGCACACAGAGGGAGGAGATGGCAGAGAGAATGCACTCCCCTGAAAACTCCCCTTGAATTCCTCCAGACTCAGAAAATGTAAAAGTTCACTTTTTGGAGATCCATAGAAAAAGGGTGAAAATGGAAAAAGGTATTCGAAAATAGTGCCTCATAAGGTGGGTAGAGTCCCTTGAAAACTTCCCTTGAATTCCTCCAGACTCAGAAAAAGTCAAAGTTGACTTTTTGGAGATCCATAGAAAAAGGGTGAAAATGAAAAAAAGTATGCCACAGCATGGATTCGAACACGCGACCAACGGCATCCAGGGGCGAGCGTTAACGCAGTGAGCCACTGGACATGAGTACTCAAACATGCCTACTTTTGCATCTTAGACACTCTGAATTCACTAAATGTACAACTTTTTCTCCATCAAAATGAACAAATGAGACATGAAATAACATCTACAGATCAAGACGAAGCGAATGGAAGCGGTCCCAGCCTCGTAGCTGTGAACAGCTGTGATCGCAGGAAAATGCTGTTACAAAGATTTCTCAGTATATCTCCGGGACATTTCCCTGGCTTTCCCACCGACACAATGGACAAACGAGACATGAAATAACATCAACAGATCAAGAAGAAGCGAATGGAAGTACCCCCGGAGTCATAGCATGTGTAAATCGAGACGAAACATCTCTCTCTCCCCCGCCTGCTTGCGAAGGGGAGGGGCAGTTTACACACACACACGCAGCTGCTGCATGCAGCAACGCACACAGAGGGAGGAGATGGCAGAGAGAATGCACTCCCCTGAAAACTCCCCTTGAATTCCTCCAGACTCAGAAAATGTAAAAGTTCACTTTTTGGAGATCCATAGAAAAAGGGTGAAAATGGAAAAAGGTATTCGAAAATAGTGCCTCATAAGGTGGGTAGAGTCCCTTGAAAACTTCCCTTGAATTCCTCCAGACTCAGAAAAAGTCAAAGTTGACTTTTTGGAGATCCATAGAAAAAGGGTGAAAATGAAAAAAAGTATGCCACAGCATGGATTCGAACACGCGACCAACGGCATCCAGGGGCGAGCGTTAACGCAGTGAGCCACTGGACATGAGTACTCAAACATGCCTACTTTTGCATCTTAGACACTCTGAATTCACTAAATGTACAACTTTTTCTCCATCAAAATGAACAAATGAGACATGAAATAACATCTACAGATCAAGACGAAGCGAATGGAAGCGGTCCCAGCCTCGTAGCTGTGAACAGCTGTGATCGCAGGAAAATGCTGTTACAAAGATTTCTCAGTATATCTCCGGGACATTTCCCTGGCTTTCCCACCGACACAATGGACAAACGAGACATGAAATAACATCAACAGATCAAGACGAAGCGAATGGAGGTACCCCCGGAGTCATAGCATGTGTAGATCGAGACGAAACATCTCTCTCTCCCCCGCCTGCTTGCGAGGGGGAGGGGCAGTTTACACACACACGCAGCTGCTGCATGCAGCAACACACACATAGGGAGGAGATGGCAGAGAGAACGCACTCCCCTGAAAACTCCCCTTGAATTCCTCCAGACTCAGAAAATGTAAAAGATCACTTTTTGGAGATCCATAGAAAAAGGGTGAAAATGAAAACAAGTATGCCACAGCATGGATTCGAACACGCGACCAACCGCATCCAGGGGCGAGCATTAACGCAGTGAGCCACTGGACCTGAGTACTCAAACATGCCTACTTTTGCATCTTAGAAACTCTGAATTCACTAAATGTACAACTTTTTCTCCATCAAAATGAACAACTGAGACATTAAATAACATCTACAGATCAAGACGAAGCGAATGGAAGCGGTCCCAGCCTCGTAGCTGCGAACAGCTGTGATCGCAGGAAAATGCTGTTACAAAGATTTCTCAGTATATCTCCGGGACATTTCCCTGGCTTTCCCACCGTCACAATGGACAAACAAGACATGAAATAACATCAACAGATCAAGACGAAGCGAATGGAAGTACCCCTGGAGTCATAGCATGTGTAAATTGAGACGAAACATCTCTCTCTCCCCCGCCTGCTTGCGAGGGGGAGGGGCAGTTTACACACACACGCAGCTGCTGCATGCAGCAACACACACACAGGGAGGAGATGGCAGAGAGAACGCACTCCCCTGAAAACTCCCCTTGAATTCCTCCAGACTCAGAAAATGTAAAAGATCACTTTTTGGAGATCCATAGAAAAAGGGTGAAAATGAAAACAAGTATGCCACAGCATGGATTCGAACACGCGACCAACCGCATCCAGGGGCGAGCATTAACGCAGTGAGCCACTGGACCTGAGTACTCAAACATGCCTACTTTTGCATCTTAGAAACTCTGAATTCACTAAATGTACAACTTTTTCTCCATCAAAATGAACAACTGAGACATTAAATAACATCTACAGATCAAGACGAAGCGAATGGAAGCGGTCCCAGCCTCGTAGCTGCGAACAGCTGTGATCGCAGGAAAATGCTGTTACAAAGATTTCTCAGTATATCTCCGGGACATTTCCCTGGCTTTCCCACCGTCACAATGGACAAACAAGACATGAAATAACATCAACAGATCAAGACGAAGCGAATGGAAGAAGTCCCAGCCTCGTAGCTGTGAACAGCTGTGATCGCAGGAAAATACTGTTACAAAGATGTATCAGTATATCTCCGGGACATTTCCCTGGCTTTCCCACCGTCACAATGGACAAACGAGACATGAAATAACATCAACAGATCAAGACGAAGCGAATGGAGGTACCCCCGGAGTCATAGCATGTGTACATCGAGACGAAACATCTCTCTCTCCCCCGCCTGCTTGCGAAGGGGAGGGGCAGTTTACACACACACACGCAGCTGCTGCATGCAGCAACGCACACACAGGGAGGAGATGGCAGAGAGAATGCACTCCCCTGAAAACTCCCCTTGAATTCCTCCAGACTCAGAAAATGTAAAAGTTCACTTTTTGGAGATCCATAGAAAAAGGGTGAAAATGGAAAAAAGTATTCGAAAATAGTGCCTCATAAGGCGGGTAGAGTCCCTTGAAAACTCCCCTTGAATTCCTCCAGACTCAGAAAAAGTCAAAGTTGACTTTTTGGAGATCCATAGAAAAAGGGTGAAAATGAAAAAAAGTACACCACAGCATGGATTCGAACACGCGACCAACCGCATCCAGGGGCGAGCATTAACGCAGTGAGCCACTGGACCTGAGTACTCAAACATGCCTACTTTTGCATCTTAGAAACTCTGAATTCACTAAATGTACAACTTTTTCTCCATCAAAATGAACAACTGAGACATTAAATAACATCTACAGATCAAGACGAAGCGAATGGAAGCGGTCCCAGCCTCGTAGCTGCGAACAGCTGTGATCGCAGGAAAATGCTGTTACAAAGATTTCTCAGTATATCTCCGGGACATTTCCCTGGCTTTCCCACCGTCACAATGGACAAACAAGACATGAAATAACATCAACAGATCAAGACGAAGCGAATGGAAGTACCCCCGGAGTCATAGCATGTGTAAATCGAGACGAAACATCTCTCTCTCCCCCGCCTGCTTGGGAGGGGGAGGGGCAGTTTACACACACACACACAGCTGCTGCATGCAGCAACGCACACACAGGGAGGAGATGGCAGAGAGAACGCACTCCCCTGAAAACTCCCCTTGAATTCCTCCAGACTCAGAAAATGTAAAAGTTCACTTTTTGGAGATCCATAGAAAAAGGGTGAAAATGGAAAAAAGTATTCGAAAATAGTGCCTCATAAGGCGGGTAGAGTCCCTTGAAAACTCCCCTTGAATTCCTCCAGACTCAGAAAAAGTCAAAGTTGACTTTTTGGAGATCCATAGAAAAAGGGTGAAAATGAAAAAAAGTACACCACAGCATGGATTCGAACACGCGACCAACCGCATCCAGGGGCGAGCGTTAACGCAGTGAGCCACTGGACCTGAGTACTCAAACATGCCTACTTGTGCATCTTAGAAACTCTGAATTCACTAAATGTACAACTTTTTCTCCATCAAAATGAACAACTGAGACATTAAATAACATCTACAGATCAAGACGAAGCGAATTGAAGCGGTCCCAGCCTCGTAGCTGCGAACAGCTGTGATCGCAGGAAAATGCTGTTACAAAGATTTCTCAGTATATCTCCGGGACATTTCCCTGGCTTTCCCACCATCACAATGGACAAACGAGACATGAAATAACATCAACAGATCAAGACGAAGCGAATGGAGGTACCCCCGGAGTCATAGCATGTGTAAATCGAAACGAAACATCTCTCTCTCCCCCGCCTGCTTGCGAGGGGGAGGGGCAGTTTACACACACACGCAGCTGCTGCATGCAGCAACACACACACAGGGAGGAGATGGCAGAGAGAACGCACTCCCCTGAAAACTCCCCTTGAATTCCTCCAGACTCAGAAAATGTAAAAGTTCACTTTTTGGAGATCCATAGAAAAAGGGTGAAAATGGAAAAAAGTATTCGAAAATAGTGCCTCATAAGGCGGGTAGAGTCCCTTGAAAACTCCCCTTGAATTCCTCCAGACTCAGAAAAAGTCAAAGTTGACTTTTTGGAGATCCATAGAAAAAGGGTGAAAATGAAAAAAAGTATGCCACAGTATGGATTCGAACACGCGACCAACCGCATCCAGGGGCGAGCATTAACGCAGTGAGCCACTGGACCTGAGTACTCAAACATGCCTACTTTTGCATCTTAGAAACTCTGAATTCACTAAATGTACAACTTTTTCTCCATCAAAATGAACAAATGAGACATTAAATAACATCTACAGATCAAGACGAAACGAATGGAAGCGGTCCCAGCCTCGTAGCTGCGAACAGCTGTGATCGCAGGAAAATGCTGTTCCAAAGATTTCTCAGTATATCTCCGGGACATTTCCCTGGCTTTGCCACCGTCACAATGGACAAATGAGACATGAAATAACATCAACAGATCAAGACGAAGCGAATGGAAGTACCCCCGGAGTCATAGCATGTGTAAATCGAGACGAAACATCTCTCTCTCCCCCGCCTGCTTGCGAAGGGGAGGGGCAGTTTACACACACACACGCAGCTGCTGCATGCAGCAACGCACACAGAGGGAGGAGATGGCAGAGAGAATGCACTCCCCTGAAAACTCCCCTTGAATTCCTCCAGACTCAGAAAATGTAAAAGTTCACTTTTTGGAGATCCATAGAAAAAGGGTGAAAATGGAAAAAAGTATTCGAAAATAGTGCCTCATAAGGCGGGTAGAGTCTCTTGAAAACTCCCCTTGAATTCCTCCAGACTCAGAAAAAGTCAAAGTTGACTTTTTGGAGATCCATAGAAAAAGGGTGAAAATGAAAAAAAGTATGCCACAGTATGGATTCGAACACGCGACCAACCGCATCCAGGGGCGAGCATTAACGCAGTGAGCCACTGGACCTGAGTACTCAAACATGCCTACTTTTGCATCTTAGAAACTCTGAATTCACTAAATGTACAACTTTTTCTCCATCAAAATGAACAAATGAGACATTAAATAACATCTACAGATCAAGACGAAACGAATGGAAGCGGTCCCAGCCTCGTAGCTGCGAACAGCTGTGATCGCAGGAAAATGCTGTTCCAAAGATTTCTCAGTATATCTCCGGGACATTTCCCTGGCTTTGCCACCGTCACAATGGACAAATGAGACATGAAATAACATCAACAGATCAAGACGAAGCGAATGGAAGTACCCCCGGAGTCATAGCATGTGTAAATCGAGACGAAACATCTCTCTCTCCCCCGCCTGCTTGCGAAGGGGAGGGGCAGTTTACACACACACGCAGCTGCTGCATGCAGCAACGCACACACAGGGAGGAGATGGCAGAGAGAACGCACTCCCCTGAAAACTCCCCTTGAATTCCTCCAGACTCAGAAAATGTAAAAGATCACTTTTTGGAGATCCATAGAAAAAGGGTGAAAATGAAAAAAAGAATGCCACAGCATGGATTCGAACACGCGACCAACCGCATCCAGGGGCGAGCGTTAACGCAGTGAGCCACTGGACATGAGTACTCAAACATGCCTACTTTTGCATCTTAGACACTCTGAATTCACTAAATGTACAACTTTTTCTCCATCAAAATGAACAAATGAGACATGAAATAACATCTACAGATCAAGACGAAGCGAATGGAAGCGGTCCCAGCCTCGTAGCTGTGAACAGCTGTGATCGCAGGAAAATGCTGTTACAAAGATTTCTCAGTATATCTCCGGGACATTTCCCTGGCTTTCCCACCGTCACAATGGACAAACGAGACATGAAATAACATCAACAGATCAAGACGAAGTGAATGGAGGTACCCCCGGAGTCATAGCATGTGTAAATCGAGACGAAACATCTCTCTCTCCCCCGCCTGCTTGCGAAGGGGAGGGGCAGTTTACACACACACGCAGCTGCTGCATGCAGCAACGCACACACAGGGAGGAGATGGCAGAGAGAACGCACTCCCCTGAAAACTCCCCTTGAATTCCTCCAGACTCAGAAAATGTAAAAGTTCACTTTTTGGAGATCCATAGAAAAAGGGTGAAAATGGAAAAAAGTATTCGAAAATAGTGCCTCATAAGGCGGGTAGAGTCCCTTGAAAACTCCCCTTGAATTCCTC
Source organism: Notothenia rossii (assembly GCF_949606895.1). Classification (NCBI taxonomy): domain Eukaryota; kingdom Metazoa; phylum Chordata; class Actinopteri; order Perciformes; family Nototheniidae; genus Notothenia; species Notothenia rossii. The sequence continues at coordinate 216,425 of NW_027640057.1, forward strand.
CAGACTCAGAAAAAGTCAAAGTTGACTTTTTGGAGATCCATAGAAAAAGGGTGAAAATGAAAAAAAGTATGCTACAGCATGGATTCGAACACGCGACCAACCGCATCCAGGGGCGAGCGTTAACGCAGTGAGCCACTGGACCTGAGTACTCAAACATGCCTACTTGTGCATCTTAGAAACTCTGAATTCACTAAATGTACAACTTTTTCTCCATCAAAATGAACAAATGAGACATTAAATAACATCTACAGATCAAGACGAAGCGAATGGAAGCGGTCCCAGCCTCGTAGCTGCGAACAGCTGTGATCGCAGGAAAATGCTGTTACAAAGATTTCTCAGTATATATCCGGGACATTTCCCTGGCTTTCCCACCGTCACAATGGACAAACGAGACATGAAATAACATCAACAGATCAAGACGAAGCGAATGGAAGTACCCCCGGAGTCATAGCATGTGTAAATCGAGACGAAACATCTCTCTCTCCCCCGCCTGCTTGCGAAGGGGAGGGGCAGTTTACACACACGCAGTTGCTGCATGCAGCAACTCACACACAGGGAGGAGATGGCAGAGAGAACGCACTCCCCTGAAAACTCCCCTTGAATTCCTCCAGACTCAGAAAATGTAAAAGTTCACTTTTTGGAGATCCATAGAAAAAGGGTGAAAATGGAAAAAAGTATTCGAAAATAGTGCCTCATAAGGCGGGTAGAGTCCCTTGAAAACTCCCCTTGAATTCCTCCAGACTCAGAAAAAGTCAAAGTTGACTTTTTGGAGATCCATAGAAAAAGGGTGAAAATGAAAAAAAGTATGCCACAGCATGGATTCGAACACGCGACCAACCGCATCCAGGGGCGAGCGTTAACGCAGTGAGGCACAGGACCTGAGTACTCAAACATGCCTACTTGTGCATCTTAGACACTCTGAATTCACTAAATGTACAACCTTTTCTCCATCAAAATGAACAAATGAGACATGAAATAACATCTCCAGATCAAGACGAAGCGAATGGAAGCGGTCCCAGCCTCGTAGCTGTGAACAGCTGTGATCGCAGGAAAATGCTGTTACAAAGATTTCTCAGTATATCTCCGGGACATTTCCCTGGCTTTCCCACCGTCACAATGGACAAACGAGACATGAAATAACATCAACAGATCAAGACGAAGCGAAAGGAGGTACCCCCGGAGTCATAGCATGTGTAAATCGAGACGAAACATCTCTCTCTCCCCCGCCTGCTTGCGAAGGGGAGGGGCAGTTTACACACACACGCAGCTGCTGCATGCAGCAACGCACACACAGGGAGGAGATGGCAGAGAGAACGCACTCCCCTGAAAACTCCCCTTGAATTCCTCCAGACTCAGAAAATGTAAAAGTTCACTTTTTGGAGATCCATAGAAAAAGGGTGAAAATGGAAAAAAGTATTCGAAAATAGTGCCTCATAAGGCGGGTAGAGTCCCTTGAAAACTCCCCTTGAATTCCTCCAGACTCAGAAAAAGTCAAAGTTGACTTTTTGGAGATCCATAGAAAAAGGGTGAAAATGAAAAAAAGCATGCCACAGTATGGATTCGAACACGCGACCAACCGCATCCAGGGGCGAGCATTAACCTAGTGAGCCACTGGACCTGAGTACTCAAACATGCCTACTTTTGCATCTTAGAAACTCTGAATTCACTAAATGTACAACTTTTTCTCCATCAAAATGAACAAATGAGACATGAAATAACATCTACAGATCAAGACGAAGCGAATGGAAGCGGTCCCAGCCTCGTAGCTGTGAACAGCTGTGATCGCAGGAAAATGCTGTTACAAAGATTTCTCAGTATATCTCCGGGACATTTCCCTGGCTTTCCCACCGACACAATGGACAAACGAGACATGAAATAACATCAACAGATCAAGACGAAGCGAATGGAGGTACCCCCGGAGTCATAGCATGTGTAAATCGAGACGAAACATCTCTCTCTCCCCCGCCTGCTTGCGAGGGGGAGGGGCAGTTTACACACACACGCAGCTGCTGCATGCAGCAACACACACACAGGGAGGAGATGGCAGAGAGAACGCACTCCCCTGAAAACTCCCCTTGAATTCCTCCAGACTCAGAAAATGTAAAAGATCACTTTTTGGAGATCCATAGAAAAAGGGTGAAAATGGAAAAAAGTATTCGAAAATAGTGCCTCATAAGGCGGGTAGAGTCCCTTGAAAACTCCCCTTGAATTCCTCCAGACTCAGAAAAAGTCAAAGTTGACTTTTTGGAGATCCATAGAAAAAGGGTGAAAATGAAAAAAAGTATGCCACAGCATGGATTCGAACACGCGACCAACCGCATCCAGGGGCGAGCGTTAACGCAGTGAGCCACTGGACCTGAGTACTCAAACATGCCTACTTTTGCATCTTAGAAACTCTGAATTCACTAAATTCACAACTTTTTCTCCATCAAAATGAACAAATGAGACATTAAATAACATCTACAGATCAAGACGAAGCGAATGGAAGCAGTCCCAGCCTCGTAGCTGTGAACAGCTGTGATCGCAGGAAAATGATGTTACAAAGATTTCTCAGTATATCTCCGGGACATTTCCCTGGCTTTCCCACCGTCAAAATGGACAAACGAGACATGAAATAACATCAACAGATCAAGACGAAGCGAATGGAGGTACCCCCGGAGTCATAGCATGTGTAAATCGAGACGAAACATCTCTCTCTCCCCCGCCTGCTTGCGAGGGGGAGGGGCAGTTTACACACTCACGCAGCTGCTGCATGCAGCAACACACACACAGGGAGGAGATGGCAGAGAGAATGCACTCCCCTGAAAACTCCCCTTGAATTCCTCCAGACTCAGAAAATGTAAAAGTTCACTTTTTGGAGATCCATAGAAAAAGGGTGAAAATGGAAAAAAGTATTCGAAAATAGTGCCTCATAAGGCGGGTAGAGTCCCTTGAAAACTCCCCTTGAATTCCTCCAGACTCAGAAAAAGTCAAAGTTGACTTTTTGGAGATCCATAGAAAAAGGGTGAAAATGAAAAAAAGTATGCCACAGCATGGACTCGAACACGCGACCAACCGCATCCAGGGGCGAGCGTTAACGCAGTGAGCCACTGGACCTGAGTACTCAAACATGCCTACTTGTGCATCTTAGAAACTCTGAATTCACTAAATGTACAACTTTTTCTCCATCAAAATGAACAAATGAGACATTAAATAACATCTACAGATCAAGACGAAGCGAATGGAAGCGGTCCCAGCCTTGTAGCTGTGAACAGTTGTGATCGCAGGAAAATGCTGTTACAAAGATTTATCAGTATATCTCCGGGACATTTCCCTGGCTTTCCCACCGTCACAATGGACAAACGAGACATGAAATAACATCAACAGATCAAGACGAAGCGAATGGAAGTACCCCCGGAGTCATAGCATGTGTAAATCGAGACGAAACATCTCTCTCTCCCCCGCCTGCTTGCGAAGGGGAGGGGCAGTTTACACACACACACACGCAGCTGCTGCATGCAGCAACGCACACAGAGGGAGGAGATGGCAGAGAGAATGCACTCCCCTGAAAACTCCCCTTGAATTCCTCCAGACTCAGAAAATGTAAAAGTTCACTTTTTGGAGATCCATAGAAAAAGGGTGAAAATGGAAAAAAGTATTCGAAAACAGTGCCTCATAAGGCGGGTAGAGTCCCTTGAAAACTCCCCTTGAATTCCTCCAGACTCAGAAAAAGTCAAAGTTGACTTTTTGGAGATCCATAGAAAAAGGGTGAAAATGAAAAAAAGTACACCACAGCATGGATTCGAACACGCGACCAACCGCATCCAGGGGCGAGCGTTAACGCAGTGAGCCACTGGACCTGAGTACTCAAACATGCCTACTTGTGCATCTTAGAAACTCTGAATTCACTAAATGTACAACTTTTTCTCCATCAAAATGAACAACTGAGACATTAAATAACATCTACAGATCAAGACGAAGCGAATTGAAGCGGTCCCAGCCTCGTAGCTGCGAACAGCTGTGATCGCAGGAAAATGCTGTTACAAAGATTTCTCAGTATATCTCCGGGACATTTCCCTGGCTTTCCCACCATCACAATGGACAAACGAGACATGAAATAACATCAACAGATCAAGACGAAGCGAATGGAGGTACCCCCGGAGTCATAGCATGTGTAAATCGAAACGAAACATCTCTCTCTCCCCCGCCTGCTTGCGAGGGGGAGGGGCAGTTTACACACACACGCAGCTGCTGCATGCAGCAACACACACACAGGGAGGAGATGGCAGAGAGAACGCACTCCCCTGAAAACTCCCCTTGAATTCCTCCAGACTCAGAAAATGTAAAAGTTCACTTTTTGGAGATCCATAGAAAAAGGGTGAAAATGGAAAAAAGTATTCGAAAATAGTGCCTCATAAGGCGGGTAGAGTCCCTTGAAAACTCCCCTTGAATTCCTCCAGACTCAGAAAAAGTCAAAGTTGACTTTTTGGAGATCCATAGAAAAAGGGTGAAAATGAAAAAAAGTATGCCACAGTATGGATTCGAACACGCGACCAACCGCATCCAGGGGCGAGCATTAACGCAGTGAGCCACTGGACCTGAGTACTCAAACATGCCTACTTTTGCATCTTAGAAACTCTGAATTCACTAAATGTACAACTTTTTCTCCATCAAAATGAACAAATGAGACATTAAATAACATCTACAGATCAAGACGAAACGAATGGAAGCGGTCCCAGCCTCGTAGCTGCGAACAGCTGTGATCGCAGGAAAATGCTGTTCCAAAGATTTCTCAGTATATCTCCGGGACATTTCCCTGGCTTTGCCACCGTCACAATGGACAAATGAGACATGAAATAACATCAACAGATCAAGACGAAGCGAATGGAAGTACCCCCGGAGTCATAGCATGTGTAAATCGAGACGAAACATCTCTCTCTCCCCCGCCTGCTTGCGAAGGGGAGGGGCAGTTTACACACACACACGCAGCTGCTGCATGCAGCAACGCACACAGAGGGAGGAGATGGCAGAGAGAATGCACTCCCCTGAAAACTCCCCTTGAATTCCTCCAGACTCAGAAAATGTAAAAGTTCACTTTTTGGAGATCCATAGAAAAAGGGTGAAAATGGAAAAAAGTATTCGAAAATAGTGCCTCATAAGGCGGGTAGAGTCTCTTGAAAACTCCCCTTGAATTCCTCCAGACTCAGAAAAAGTCAAAGTTGACTTTTTGGAGATCCATAGAAAAAGGGTGAAAATGAAAAAAAGTATGCCACAGTATGGATTCGAACACGCGACCAACCGCATCCAGGGGCGAGCATTAACGCAGTGAGCCACTGGACCTGAGTACTCAAACATGCCTACTTTTGCATCTTAGAAACTCTGAATTCACTAAATGTACAACTTTTTCTCCATCAAAATGAACAAATGAGACATTAAATAACATCTACAGATCAAGACGAAACGAATGGAAGCGGTCCCAGCCTCGTAGCTGCGAACAGCTGTGATCGCAGGAAAATGCTGTTCCAAAGATTTCTCAGTATATCTCCGGGACATTTCCCTGGCTTTGCCACCGTCACAATGGACAAATGAGACATGAAATAACATCAACAGATCAAGACGAAGCGAATGGAAGTACCCCCGGAGTCATAGCATGTGTAAATCGAGACGAAACATCTCTCTCTCCCCCGCCTGCTTGCGAAGGGGAGGGGCAGTTTACACACACACGCAGCTGCTGCATGCAGCAACGCACACACAGGGAGGAGATGGCAGAGAGAACGCACTCCCCTGAAAACTCCCCTTGAATTCCTCCAGACTCAGAAAATGTAAAAGATCACTTTTTGGAGATCCATAGAAAAAGGGTGAAAATGAAAAAAAGAATGCCACAGCATGGATTCGAACACGCGACCAACCGCATCCAGGGGCGAGCGTTAACGCAGTGAGCCACTGGACATGAGTACTCAAACATGCCTACTTTTGCATCTTAGACACTCTGAATTCACTAAATGTACAACTTTTTCTCCATCAAAATGAACAAATGAGACATGAAATAACATCTACAGATCAAGACGAAGCGAATGGAAGCGGTCCCAGCCTCGTAGCTGTGAACAGCTGTGATCGCAGGAAAATGCTGTTACAAAGATTTCTCAGTATATCTCCGGGACATTTCCCTGGCTTTCCCACCGTCACAATGGACAAACGAGACATGAAATAACATCAACAGATCAAGACGAAGTGAATGGAGGTACCCCCGGAGTCATAGCATGTGTAAATCGAGACGAAACATCTCTCTCTCCCCCGCCTGCTTGCGAAGGGGAGGGGCAGTTTACACACACACGCAGCTGCTGCATGCAGCAACGCACACACAGGGAGGAGATGGCAGAGAGAACGCACTCCCCTGAAAACTCCCCTTGAATTCCTCCAGACTCAGAAAATGTAAAAGTTCACTTTTTGGAGATCCATAGAAAAAGGGTGAAAATGGAAAAAAGTATTCGAAAATAGTGCCTCATAAGGCGGGTAGAGTCCCTTGAAAACTCCCCTTGAATTCCTCCAGACTCAGAAAAAGTCAAAGTTGACTTTTTGGAGATCCATAGAAAAAGGGTGAAAATGAAAAAAAGTATGCTACAGCATGGATTCGAACACGCGACCAACCGCATCCAGGGGCGAGCGTTAACGCAGTGAGCCACTGGACCTGAGTACTCAAACATGCCTACTTGTGCATCTTAGAAACTCTGAATTCACTAAATGTACAACTTTTTCTCCATCAAAATGAACAAATGAGACATTAAATAACATCTACAGATCAAGACGAAGCGAATGGAAGCGGTCCCAGCCTCGTAGCTGCGAACAGCTGTGATCGCAGGAAAATGCTGTTACAAAGATTTCTCAGTATATATCCGGGACATTTCCCTGGCTTTCCCACCGTCACAATGGACAAACGAGACATGAAATAACATCAACAGATCAAGACGAAGCGAATGGAAGTACCCCCGGAGTCATAGCATGTGTAAATCGAGACGAAACATCTCTCTCTCCCCCGCCTGCTTGCGAAGGGGAGGGGCAGTTTACACACACGCAGTTGCTGCATGCAGCAACTCACACACAGGGAGGAGATGGCAGAGAGAACGCACTCCCCTGAAAACTCCCCTTGAATTCCTCCAGACTCAGAAAATGTAAAAGTTCACTTTTTGGAGATCCATAGAAAAAGGGTGAAAATGGAAAAAAGTATTCGAAAATAGTGCCTCATAAGGCGGGTAGAGTCCCTTGAAAACTCCCCTTGAATTCCTCCAGACTCAGAAAAAGTCAAAGTTGACTTTTTGGAGATCCATAGAAAAAGGGTGAAAATGAAAAAAAGTATGCCACAGCATGGATTCGAACACGCGACCAACCGCATCCAGGGGCGAGCGTTAACGCAGTGAGGCACAGGACCTGAGTACTCAAACATGCCTACTTGTGCATCTTAGACACTCTGAATTCACTAAATGTACAACCTTTTCTCCATCAAAATGAACAAATGAGACATGAAATAACATCTCCAGATCAAGACGAAGCGAATGGAAGCGGTCCCAGCCTCGTAGCTGTGAACAGCTGTGATCGCAGGAAAATGCTGTTACAAAGATTTCTCAGTATATCTCCGGGACATTTCCCTGGCTTTCCCACCGTCACAATGGACAAACGAGACATGAAATAACATCAACAGATCAAGACGAAGCGAAAGGAGGTACCCCCGGAGTCATAGCATGTGTAAATCGAGACGAAACATCTCTCTCTCCCCCGCCTGCTTGCGAAGGGGAGGGGCAGTTTACACACACACGCAGCTGCTGCATGCAGCAACGCACACACAGGGAGGAGATGGCAGAGAGAACGCACTCCCCTGAAAACTCCCCTTGAATTCCTCCAGACTCAGAAAATGTAAAAGTTCACTTTTTGGAGATCCATAGAAAAAGGGTGAAAATGGAAAAAAGTATTCGAAAATAGTGCCTCATAAGGCGGGTAGAGTCCCTTGAAAACTCCCCTTGAATTCCTCCAGACTCAGAAAAAGTCAAAGTTGACTTTTTGGAGATCCATAGAAAAAGGGTGAAAATGAAAAAAAGCATGCCACAGTATGGATTCGAACACGCGACCAACCGCATCCAGGGGCGAGCATTAACCTAGTGAGCCACTGGACCTGAGTACTCAAACATGCCTACTTTTGCATCTTAGAAACTCTGAATTCACTAAATGTACAACTTTTTCTCCATCAAAATGAACAAATGAGACATGAAATAACATCTACAGATCAAGACGAAGCGAATGGAAGCGGTCCCAGCCTCGTAGCTGTGAACAGCTGTGATCGCAGGAAAATGCTGTTACAAAGATTTCTCAGTATATCTCCGGGACATTTCCCTGGCTTTCCCACCGACACAATGGACAAACGAGACATGAAATAACATCAACAGATCAAGACGAAGCGAATGGAGGTACCCCCGGAGTCATAGCATGTGTAAATCGAGACGAAACATCTCTCTCTCCCCCGCCTGCTTGCGAGGGGGAGGGGCAGTTTACACACACACGCAGCTGCTGCATGCAGCAACACACACACAGGGAGGAGATGGCAGAGAGAACGCACTCCCCTGAAAACTCCCCTTGAATTCCTCCAGACTCAGAAAATGTAAAAGATCACTTTTTGGAGATCCATAGAAAAAGGGTGAAAATGGAAAAAAGTATTCGAAAATAGTGCCTCATAAGGCGGGTAGAGTCCCTTGAAAACTCCCCTTGAATTCCTCCAGACTCAGAAAAAGTCAAAGTTGACTTTTTGGAGATCCATAGAAAAAGGGTGAAAATGAAAAAAAGTATGCCACAGCATGGATTCGAACACGCGACCAACCGCATCCAGGGGCGAGCGTTAACGCAGTGAGCCACTGGACCTGAGTACTCAAACATGCCTACTTTTGCATCTTAGAAACTCTGAATTCACTAAATTCACAACTTTTTCTCCATCAAAATGAACAAATGAGACATTAAATAACATCTACAGATCAAGACGAAGCGAATGGAAGCAGTCCCAGCCTCGTAGCTGTGAACAGCTGTGATCGCAGGAAAATGATGTTACAAAGATTTCTCAGTATATCTCCGGGACATTTCCCTGGCTTTCCCACCGTCAAAATGGACAAACGAGACATGAAATAACATCAACAGATCAAGACGAAGCGAATGGAGGTACCCCCGGAGTCATAGCATGTGTAAATCGAGACGAAACATCTCTCTCTCCCCCGCCTGCTTGCGAGGGGGAGGGGCAGTTTACACACTCACGCAGCTGCTGCATGCAGCAACACACACACAGGGAGGAGATGGCAGAGAGAATGCACTCCCCTGAAAACTCCCCTTGAATTCCTCCAGACTCAGAAAATGTAAAAGTTCACTTTTTGGAGATCCATAGAAAAAGGGTGAAAATGGAAAAAAGTATTCGAAAATAGTGCCTCATAAGGCGGGTAGAGTCCCTTGAAAACTCCCCTTGAATTCCTCCAGACTCAGAAAAAGTCAAAGTTGACTTTTTGGAGATCCATAGAAAAAGGGTGAAAATGAAAAAAAGTATGCCACAGCATGGACTCGAACACGCGACCAACCGCATCCAGGGGCGAGCGTTAACGCAGTGAGCCACTGGACCTGAGTACTCAAACATGCCTACTTTTGCATCTTAGAAACTCTGAATTCACTAAATGTACAACTTTTCCTCCATCAAAATGAACAACTGAGACATTAAATAAAATCTACAGATCAAGACGAAGCGAATGGAAGCGGTCCCAGCCTCGTAGCTGCGAACAGCTGTGATCGCAGGAAAATGCTGTTACAAAGATTTCTCAGTATATCTCCGGGACATTTCCCTGGCTTTCCCACCGTCACAATGGACAAACAAGACATGAAATAACATCAACAGATCAAGACGAAGCGAATGGAAGTACCCCCGGAGTCATAGCATGTGTAAATCGAGACGAAACATCTCTCTCTCCCCCGCCTGCTTGCGAGGGGGAGGGGCAGTTTACACACACACACAGCTGCTGCATGCAGCAACGCACACACAGGGAGGAGATGGCAGAGAGAACGCACTCCCCTGAAAACTCCCCTTGAATTCCTCCAGACTCAGAAAATGTAAAAGTTCACTTTTTGGAGATCCATAGAAAAAGGGTGAAAATGGAAAAAAGCATTCGAAAATAGTGCCTCATAAGGCGGGTAGAGTCCCTTGAAAACTCCCCTTGAATTCCTCCAGACTCAGAAAAAGTCAAAGTTGACTTTTTGGAGATCCATAGAAAAAGGGTGAAAATGAAAAAAAGTATGCCACAGCATGGATTCGAACACGCGACCAACCGCATCCAGGGGCGAGCATTAACGCAGTGAGCCACTGGACCTGAGTACTCAAACATGCCTACTTGTGCATCTTAGACACTCTGAATTTACTAAATGTACAACTTTTTCTCCATCAACATGAACAAATGAGACATGAAATAACATCTACAGATCAAGACGAAGCGAATGGAAGCGGTCCCAGCCTCGTAGCTGCGAACAGCTGTGATCGCAGGAAAATGCTGTTACAAAGATTTCTCAGTATATCTCCGGGACATGTCCCTGGCTTTCCCACCGTCACAATGGACAAACGAGACATGAAATAACATCAACAGATCAAGACGAAGCGAATGGAGGTACCCCCGGAGTCATAGCATGTGTAAATCGAGACGAAACATCTCTCTCTCCCCCGCCTGCTTGCGAGGGGGAGGGGCAGTTTACACACACACGCAGCTGCTGCATGCAACAACACACACACAGGGAGGAGATGGCAGAGAGAACGCACTCCCCTGAAAACTCCCCTTGAATTCCTCCAGACTCAGAAAATGTAAAAGATCACTTTTTGGAGATCCATAGAAAAAGGGTGAAAATGAAAAAAAGTATGCCACAGCATGGATTCGAACACGCGACCAACCACATCCAGGGGCGAGCATTAACGCAGTGAGCCACTGGACCTGAGTACTCAAACATGCCTACTTTTGCATCTTAGAAACTCTGAATTCACTAAATGTACAACTTTTCCTCCATCAAAATGAACAACTGAGACATTAAATAACATCTACAGATCAAGACGAAGCGAATGGAAGCGGTCCCAGCCTCGTAGCTGCGAACAGCTGTGATCGCAGGAAAATGCTGTTACAAAGATTTCTCAGTATATCTCCGGGACATTTCCCTGGCTTTCCCACCGTCAAAATGGACAAACAAGACATGAAATAACATCAACAGATCAAGACGAAGCGAATGGAAGTACCCCCGGAGTCATAGCATGTGTAAATCGAGACGAAACATCTCTCTCTCCCCCGCCTGCTTGCGAGGGGGAGGGGCAGTTTACACACACACACAGCTGCTGCATGCAGCAACGCACACACAGGGAGGAGATGGCAGAGAGAACGCACTCCCCTGAAAACTCCCCTTGAATTCCTCCAGACTCAGAAAATGTAAAAGTTCACTTTTTGGAGATCCATAGAAAAAGGGTGAAAATGGAAAAAAGCATTCGAAAATAGTGCCTCATAAGGCGGGTAGAGTCCCTTGAAAACTCCCCTTGAATTCCTCCAGACTCAGAAAAAGTCAAAGTTGACTTTTTGGAGATCCATAGAAAAAGGGTGAAAATGAAAAAAAGTATGCCACAGCATGGATTCGAACACGCGACCAACCGCATCCAGGGGCGAGCATTAACGCAGTGAGCCACTGGACCTGAGTACTCAAACATGCCTACTTTTGCATCTTAGAAACTCTGAATTCACTAAATGTACAACATTTTCTCCATCAAAATGAACAAATGAGACATTAAATAACATCTACAGATCAAGACGAAGCGAATGGAAGCGGTCCCAGCCTCGTAGCTGTGAACAGCTGTGATCGCAGGAAAATGCTGTTACAAAGATTTCTCAGTATATCTCCGGGACATTTCCCTGTCTTTCCCACCGTCACAATGGACAAACGAGACATGAAATAACATCAACAGATCAAGACGAAGCGAATGGAAGTACCCCCGGAGTCATAGCATGTGTAGATCGAGACGAAACATCTCTCTCTCCCCCGCCTGCTTGCGAGGGGGAGGGGCAGTTTACACACACACGCAGCTGCTGCATGCAGCAACACACACATAGGGAGGAGATGGCAGAGAGAACGCACTCCCCTGAAAACTCCCCTTGAATTCCTCCAGACTCAGAAAATGTAAAAGATCACTTTTTGGAGATCCATAGAAAAAGGGTGAAAATGAAAACAAGTATGCCACAGCATGGATTCGAACACGCGACCAACCGCATCCAGGGGCGAGCATTAACGCAGTGAGCCACTGGACCTGAGTACTCAAACATGCCTACTTTTGCATCTTAGAAACTCTGAATTCACTAAATGTACAACTTTTTCTCCATCAAAATGAACAACTGAGACATTAAATAACATCTACAGATCAAGACGAAGCGAATGGAAGCGGTCCCAGCCTCGTAGCTGCGAACAGCTGTGATCGCAGGAAAATGCTGTTACAAAGATTTCTCAGTATATCTCCGGGACATTTCCCTGGCTTTCCCACCGTCACAATGGACAAACAAGACATGAAATAACATCAACAGATCAAGACGAAGCGAATGGAAGTACCCCTGGAGTCATAGCATGTGTAAATTGAGACGAAACATCTCTCTCTCCCCCGCCTGCTTGCGAGGGGGAGGGGCAGTTTACACACACACGCAGCTGCTGCATGCAGCAACACACACACAGGGAGGAGATGGCAGAGAGAACGCACTCCCCTGAAAACTCCCCTTGAATTCCTCCAGACTCAGAAAATGTAAAAGATCACTTTTTGGAGATCCATAGAAAAAGGGTGAAAATGAAAAAAAGTATGCCACAGCATGGATTCGAACACGCGACCAACCGCATCCAGGGGCGAGCATTAACGCAGTGAGCCACTGGACCTGAGTACTCAAACATGCCTACTTTTGCATCTTAGAAACTCTGAATTCACTAAATGTACAACTTTTTCTCCATCAAAATGAACAACTGAGACATTAAATAACATCTACAGATCAAGACGAAGCAAATGGAAGCGGTCCCAGCCTCGTAGCTGCGAACAGCTGTGATCGCAGGAAAATGCTGTTACAAAGATTTCTCAGTATATCTCCGGGACATTTCCCTGGCTTTCCCACCGTCACAATGGACAAACAAGACATGAAATAACATCAACAGATCAAGACGAAGCGAATGGAAGTACCCCCGGAGTCATAATATGTGTAAATCGAGACGAAACATCTCTCTCTCCCCCGCCTGCTTGCGAGGGGGAGGGGCAGTTTACACACACACACAGCTGCTGCATGCAGCCACGCACACACAGGGAGGAGATGGCAGAGAGAACGCACTCCCCTGAAAACTCCCCTTGAATTCCTCCAGACTCAGAAAATGTAAAAGTTCACTTTTTGGAGATCCATAGAAAAAGGGTGAAAATGGAAAAAAGCATTCGAAAATAGTGCCTCATAAGGCGGGTAGAGTCCCTTGAAAACTCCCCTTGAATTCCTCCAGACTCAGAAAAAGTCAAAGTTGACTTTTTGGAGATCCATAGAAAAAGGGTGAAAATGAAAAAAAGAATGCCACAGCATGGATTCGAACACGCGACCAACCGCATCCAGGGGCGAGCATTAACGCAGTGAGCCACTGGACGTGAGTACTCAAACATGCCTACTTTTGCATCTTAGAAACTCTGAATTCACTAAATGTACAACTTTTCCTCCATCAAAATGAACAACTGAGACATTAAATAACATCTACAGATCAAGACGAAGCGAATGGAAGCGGTCCCAGCCTCGTAGCTGCGAACAGCTGTGATCGCAGGAAAATGCTGTTACAAAGATTTCTCAGTATATCTCCGGGACATTTCCCTGGCTTTCCCACCGTCACAATGGACAAACGAGACATGAAATAACATCAACAGATCAAGACGAAGCGAATGGAGGTACCCCCGGAGTCATAGCATGTGTAAATCGAGACGAAACATCTCTCTCTCCCCCGCCTGCTTGCGAGGGGGAGGGGCAGTTTACACACACACGCAGCTGCTGCATGCAACAACACACACACAGGGAGGAGATGGCAGAGAGAACGCACTCCCCTGAAAACTCCCCTTGAATTCCTCCAGACTCAGAAAATGTAAAAGATCACTTTTTGGAGATCCATAGAAAAAGGGTGAAAATGAAAAAAAGTATGCCACAGTATGGATTCGAACACGCGACCAACCGCATCCAGGGGCGAGCATTAACGCAGTGAGCCACTGGACCTGAGTACTCAAACATGCCTACTTTTGCATCTTAGAAACTCTGAATTCACTAAATGTACAACTTTTTCTCCATCAAAATGAACAAATGAGACATTAAATAACATCTACAGATCAAGACGAAACGAATGGAAGCGGTCCCAGCCTCGTAGCTGCGAACAGCTGTGATCGCAGGAAAATGCTGTTCCAAAGATTTCTCAGTATATCTCCGGGACATTTCCCTGGCTTTGCCACCGTCACAATGGACAAATGAGACATGAAATAACATCAACAGATCAAGACGAAGCGAATGGAAGTACCCCCGGAGTCATAGCATGTGTAAATCGAGACGAAACATCTCTCTCTCCCCCGCCTGCTTGCGAAGGGGAGGGGCAGTTTACACACACACACGCAGCTGCTGCATGCAGCAACGCACACAGAGGGAGGAGATGGCAGAGAGAATGCACTACCCTGAAAACTCCCCTTGAATTCCTCCAGACTCAGAAAATGTAAAAGTTCACTTTTTGGAGATCCATAGAAAAAGGGTGAAAATGGAAAAAAGTATTCGAAAATAGTGCCTCATAAGGCGGGTAGAGTCTCTTGAAAACTCCCCTTGAATTCCTCCAGACTCAGAAAAAGTCAAAGTTGACTTTTTGGAGATCCATAGAAAAAGGGTGAAAATGAAAAAAAGTATGCCACAGTATGGATTCGAACACGCGACCAACCGCATCCAGGGGCGAGCATTAACGCAGTGAGCCACTGGACCTGAGTACTCAAACATGCCTACTTTTGCATCTTAGAAACTCTGAATTCACTAAATGTACAACTTTTTCTCCATCAAAATGAACAAATGAGACATTAAATAACATCTACAGATCAAGACGAAACGAATGGAAGCGGTCCCAGCCTCGTAGCTGCGAACAGCTGTGATCGCAGGAAAATGCTGTTCCAAAGATTTCTCAGTATATCTCCGGGACATTTCCCTGGCTTTGCCACCGTCACAATGGACAAATGAGACATGAAATAACATCAACAGATCAAGACGAAGCGAATGGAAGTACCCCCGGAGTCATAGCATGTGTAAATCGAGACGAAACATCTCTCTCTCCCCCGCCTGCTTGCGAAGGGGAGGGGCAGTTTACACACACACGCAGCTGCTGCATGCAGCAACGCACACACAGGGAGGAGATGGCAGAGAGAACGCACTCCCCTGAAAACTCCCCTTGAATTCCTCCAGACTCAGAAAATGTAAAAGATCACTTTTTGGAGATCCATAGAAAAAGGGTGAAAATGAAAAAAAGAATGCCACAGCATGGATTCGAACACGCGACCAACCGCATCCAGGGGCGAGCGTTTTCTTTTTTCTTTTTATTATTTATTATCAAAATGTTTTCACACAGATTAAACAAACACTCACATTGCATAACAAATCCCCCCAAAAGAAGAGGACCCCAATGCATTTAATACAAAGTATACATCACAGTCGTATCTTGTCTTTCACTTCCCCGACATCCCTAATCCACCATTCTTTTACATTTATTCCCCTTTCACAGGTCATCATTCCTTATTTTTCAAAATTATACTTAAGCTTTCCATCATTCACTTCTATCAGTGTAAAACCATCCACATGATCTTTCATGAACATCTCATTATCTTTGTACACATATAACATTCCGACAACCCTCATTATATTCCTCTTCATAATTCCCCACACTCCATCCACTCTCCCCTCATAGTGTGCTACATTCCTTCTTATTTTCACCGCATATCTTGCCTGGCTTAAACATAGATTTAACATATCAACATTGCACCCATCCCTTCTCCCACTCAACCCAAACAACCACAATTCTTTCCACTCTAGACATTTTAACACCCCTTCATCCCAGCACCTGCATATCAATTCTTTTATTTTCCCAAAGAACCCCCTTAATTCCCCACACTCAAAAAACTCATGCATACAATTCTCCACTCCCACCTTACACACATCACATTCTCTCTTAACCTCTTTGTCAAACATACTTATTATTAAATTGTTGAACACCCTGTTGTGCCTTAAACAGAAATCAAAGTGCTCACCCTCCACACTATTCCCTTTCACTCTCAGATTCACCCACATCTTTTTCACATCCATTCCCCCCATCACCTTTTCCCATACCCTTTCTGATGCTGGTCTCCTTGCATCCCCCTTCCCAAGGGTTTTGTATATCCTTTTCGTGCTAAGGTCTCCCAGCTTCACCCCTTCACCCACATATAGCGCTACCTCACTTTCGCCCCCTCCCACCTTCTTGCTCTCCACCATCCTCCTCCATTCCACCGGCATCCCCTCTTTGATGCTCTCCATCATGCCTTCCGCTGTCCTTCCCCCCATTAACAGATTATTTTCCCTTGTCCCATCAACAATAACTTGAGCCCTCATGAACCCCGGAACATACTCATAGACTAGGTCTCTTATTACCCTAAATCCAGCCCTCCACATTGGTAAATTAAATAATACTTCGCCCTCTTTCATTATCCTATAGTTTTGGAATATGGGTTGTTTCCATACCTGCTGCGCATTCTCACATTCATACTTCACATTCCCCAAGAACTCTCCCCACGCATTCATCACCTCCCTTTGAAAATCATTCATTCCATTCATCCACCCTTTCTTAAAGCGCATAAATATCCCACTGTCCCCACACCCCCCTCCTTTATTTATACTGTCTCTCAAAAATTCTTTCCACACATGCTTATTTCCCTTATTTAGATATTTTATCATCGTTTTAACCCTCATTGCTTTCATC
The DNA here is from genome assembly GCF_949606895.1 of Notothenia rossii. Lineage (NCBI taxonomy): Eukaryota > Metazoa > Chordata > Actinopteri > Perciformes > Nototheniidae > Notothenia > Notothenia rossii. The sequence continues at coordinate 233,462 of NW_027640057.1, forward strand.
TTCCTTTCCACATTTATTAGTTTTAGCCCCCCATCTTTATAGTCATTCTCTAGAACCTCCCTAGCTATCCTCACTCCCTTCCCCTCCCACATGAACTCACTCACTATTTTATTTACCTCTTTTATGACTCTGTCTGGCACCTCCATTACACTCATTACATAAACTAGCTTGCTCATGATGAGACCATTTACTACTATAACTTTCCCCCTAAGTTTTAATCTCCTCAGTTTCCAGAAGCTTAGGGTCTTTTTTAAACTACCCACCACTCCCTCATATTGCACATCCCTCCCCTCTCTGTCCTTCAAACCCACATTAATACCCAGTACCCTAATATATTCCTTATTCTCTTTTAAACCTAACTCCTCTCTCCCTACATCACCATTTCCCAGCACCATGTACTCTGACTTTTCCATATTAATTTTAGCCCCTGAAGCTCTTCCATATATCTCCACACTCTCTAAGACCCCTCTTACACTTCCCATGTCTCTTACGGTGATTGTATTATCATCCGCATATTGGAATACTACACTCATCCCTCCCCCCGGCACCATCACCCCCTTTACCCTCTCATTCTGTTGTAGCAAAGCCGCAAGGGGCTCCGCTGATAATGCATAGAGCATCGCCGATAGAGGGCATCCCTGCCGGACGGATCTCCCTAACTTAAATACATTTGTGATGATCCCATTAACCTTAACGCAACTCATGGCTTTCCTATATATTCTCCTTATCCACCCAACAAACCCCCTCCCAAACCCTGCTTTTACCAAAACCCTGAATAAATAAACGTGATTAACCCTATCGAACGCCTTATTCAGATCTAAGCTTAGCAACACCCCTCCTTCTCCACCCTTCATATGATTTACCGTGTCCCTAATACTACAAACTGTGTCACATATATCCCTTCCAGGAATACTATATGCCTGGGTGCTCCCCACCACCGCACCAATAACCCTCTTCATTCTATTGGATAACACCCGTGCCATAATCTTATAATCCCCATTTAACATACTTAACGGCCTATAGTTCCCTAATTTATCCCTACTACCCTTTTTGTACAATATGCTAATCACCCCTGTTGACAATCCGTCCGGCAGTTCATCCTTCTCTTCGAAGCTCTTAAACAACTCCTTCAACATTGGGACTAGCACAGCCTTAAATTCCATGTAGAACTCTGCAGTTAGGCCATCTAGTCCCGGGCTTTTATTTTTGCCCATGCCATCTATTGCTGCCTCTATTTCCTCTTTTCCCATCTCCCCTTCGCACAACTCTCTTCCTTCTTCTGTCAACACCGCCCTCATGCTCCCCAGAGTCTTTTCCAGGCTCTCTTTTTCATTAACTTCCTCCTGGAAGAGCTCTCTATAAAACTCTTCCACCCTCCTAACTATCCCTACTAAGTCTTTAATAATCTCACCCCCCTTACCCTCTATCTGCCTAATCTGATTGTTCCCCTGCTTCCTATTCTCCATCCCTAAGAAAAAACCTGTACATTTTTCCCCTTCAACTAAATATCTTGCCCTACTCCTGATGATTGCCCCCATACACCTCTCTCATTCCACTATCCCTAACTCATCCCTAAGACTATTGTAGACCCCTAAATCTCTCCCTACCTCTCCCTCTATCTTCTCTGCTTCTTTATTTAGTGCCTCTTTTAACCTCTCCTCCCTCTCTCTCCCTCTTTTATTTCTTCCACAACTGAACTTTATGCTCATTTTTTTTATTTCTCTTTTTAGGCCCTCCCACCATTCTCCTTCATCCTCACCATCCATTTTCTCTTGCTTCCTTAACCATTCATTCATCATCTTTTTGTATTTCTCATCCTTAAGCAGAGCAGCGTTTAGGCACCACACCCCTCCCCCTCTTCCCTTACATCCATCATCCAGCTTAAAGCCAAGGATAACATGATCACTCAAGCTAGTCGTTGTATGTTTAAAAGTCCCCACCTTCCCACCTATCCTTCCCTTGCACAGCACCAAGTCTATCCTACTCTGCTTCAACACACCCCCCACCACCTGTTTTCTAGTATATACCCTCTCATCCAAATTCCTTTCTCTCCACACATCTCTTAAGCCGTTCTCCCTCATCAGTTTCTCCAATGCACCTCGTGAGGAGTCATTTCTATAACTCATCCCACCCGCCACATCAATCCTTCCACACCTCACATTGAAATCACCCACCACCATACAATTTCCCCCACACTTCCCATCCAGACCCTCAAAAAAACTCTTTCTTTCTTTCTCCACATTAGGCGCATGAATATTCATCAGTCTATACATTTCCCCCATATAACCAAACTCTGCAATAATCATCCTTCCTTTTCCATCATCCTCCACCTTTTTCACACTTTCCACTTTTCCCATTCTAAACAATATTGCCACCCCTCTTGCATTCAAACCACCATTATTGAAAAATACCCTCCCCATCCATCCCATTATCACATCACCCACACTTTCATTGTCCCAGTGTGTCTCCTGTAGGCATATGACATCAGCTGTACATAGCAGTAAAGCCCTGTCCCTTCTGTCCTTTGTTTTTAGCCCCCGGCCATTAAATGTACATATCGTCACCATTGCATGTAAAGTTTGAAAAAAAATTCCTGTTCCCACTTGTCCTTCTTTTCCAGGCCACAGCCGTTGAAAGAAACAATCTTCACCATTGTTATTTAAAGGGGATTAGCGTTGGAGTATTCCAAAAGTTCTCCTTCAGCTCACCTTTCGCTGTCCAGTTCATCTCCACCGACTTGTTTCACATTCTTCTCCACTTGTGAACGTGTTTTCACTTTCCCTCTCACGGGTATTCCTGATGGTTTTGAGTCATCTCCTCCGACCCTCGATCCCTCTCTCCCAGGCGTCATCGGACTCCTACTCCGTCCCCTGGTCCTCGGAACCTCGACCCGCTCCTCGATCTCCTGCTCTCCCACCGTCACCTCTATGATTTCGTCATCGTCCTTCAAGAGCAACGTAATCTCATCTTCCACTCTCTGCTCCCCCACCTTCTCCGCTTCTTCTCTCTCCTCCACCACCATCACCGATTCTCCTCTCTCCTCCACCGCCGTCACCTCCTCCTTCTTCTCCACACCTTCGCCGTTCGGACTTTTCTTTCTCTCCGTCTTTGTTTTCTTCTTTTTCCCCTTCCCTTTCCCCACTGTCTGTGTCCCCTCATTTCCCTCCTCCGCTACCCCCTCATGTTGTCTTTTCTTCCCTCCTTCCTTCTGTTCCCCCCCTATTTCTTTCTGCCCCACCGCCACCACCACTACCTTCTCTCCCTCTATCACTTCCTCAGCCTCCTCATCCTCCCCCCCCCCCTCTTCTTTATCCACCTCTTCCACCTCCTGCTCCGCTTCCTCCTCCACATTGTACCTCTCCCTCTCCCCCTCCTTTTCAGGCCTGGCCTGTTCTCTCCTTCCCACCCTCTCTTCCGCAGCACAATCCCTCGCAAAATGCCCAACACCCCCACACCTGTAACATTTTATCTCCGGACACTCCCTAAAAATGTGCCCCGCCCTTAGACAGTTCCTGCACACCGCCACCTGTCTGTCATGTATGACCCTTACGTATTCTGCCCCCCCCTCCACTCTAAATTGTGTCGAGTACGGCAGTGATGTTACCTTCTCATTAAGAGAAACTTTGAGGAAGCGTGTCCCGTCCGCTATCCTCATCCCCTCCCTGGTGTTCTTTACATAACGTCTTTTGATGGGCGAAACCGCCTTAACCCCCCACTCAAACAGCCTCCCCAGGATCTGGTCATCCTCGATATATATCGGCATGTACATAAAGGACACCATCACCTCCATCGCAGTTAACTCCTCTGCCTTTATAACCACCCCCTTCACCCTCAGCCCCTCCAGCAATCTCTTCTTTCCCTCCACATATCTCATTGTCACCTCATACCTTTCCCCCTTCAGCCTGCATCCCAGCACCTCCCCACACTCATCCTGTATTTCACACAGCATGTCCAACATTGTAATCTTTCCCAAGCCCCCCTCCACCGTCACCGCCAGTGTCAGATCCGCCCGGTAACTAATGTCCTCATTCCCTTCTCCCACCCTTCCCCCCCTCTCTTTTACTTGGCTACTGCCCTGTTTCAAACTGTTTCTCTCTTTTTCTCCGTCCGTTTTCTTTCTTTGTCCAGGACCCTCCTCTTTCCTTCCGTCGTCTCCATTCACGAACTTTTGTCCTTCTCCCGTGTTCTCCCGGCTTTCCTCCTCTTCTGTTCTTCTCTGCGCACTCTCCTGTGCATTTTCTGACCCTCCGCTTGTCTTTAGAGCCTCGCCGCTCTTCCCTGCGCGTTCCTTAATGCCTCCGCTGCTATTCCTCGCGCCCTCTTCCGGGTTCTGTTCCGCTCCGCAATGTCCTCCTCCCAGTCTCTTTGAAGCCGTTGTTGTGCTTGTTCCGGATTGAAATGCACCCATCTCCTCTTCTCTCTCCATAATTCCCTTCTTTCCAGCCTTTCCTTTCATTAGTCCGGCTTTTTCCGCCTCTCTTTCCTCCCGGCTCCTCTCATCCAGCTTCCTCTCCAGCAGCAGCTTCGCTTTCTCCTCTTCATTCCTTATATTTCCCATCATGCAGGCCGCCTCTCTTACATCCTTTCCTTGTGTAGAGCCCTCAGTATCCGTCTGCATTGTCGGTTTTCCTCCCGTTTCTCCAGCATGCTCCGCTGCATTCAGCTCGGCTTCTCCCGCTTTCATCGCCGCCCCCAGCATTCCAGACATTCCAGACATTCCAGGATTCACGTCCTTATTCTCCGTTCTTTTCTCCATTTTCTCCACAACGCACCTTCAATGTTTGTCCCCCCAGACAGCTGAGCTGTTTGGGGGGGGGTTTTGCCGGAAAAGATCGCGATTAAAACGCTTGTTTTAAACACTTTGTCCCGTTTCCTCAGCAAACAATTGACCTGCTTCCTCCAGCACTCTCGCTGCGTTCGCGCTGTTGCTCCTCGTATTTTCTCCTCTGATGTTCACAAAACACGGTTTGAAAGTATCCCCCCCGACAGCAGAGCTGTTTGGGGGGCTGTTTGTCCAAAAATAAAGTGCAAAAACCGTCTTATTTGCTCCACTTTGTCCAAATTCGTCCCAAACTTTTGCGTCCACACATACACTGCTCACTCTCAATGCGCTCCTAGCGGGCGTGATCAGAGCGTTAACGCAGTGAGCCACTGGACATGAGTACTCAAACATGCCTACTTTTGCATCTTAGACACTCTGAATTCACTAAATGTACAACTTTTTCTCCATCAAAATGAACAAATGAGACATGAAATAACATCTACAGATCAAGACGAAGCGAATGGAAGCGGTCCCAGCCTCGTAGCTGTGAACAGCTGTGATCGCAGGAAAATGCTGTTACAAAGATTTCTCAGTATATCTCCGGGACATTTCCCTGGCTTTCCCACCGTCACAATGGACAAACGAGACATGAAATAACATCAACAGATCAAGACGAAGTGAATGGAGGTACCCCCGGAGTCATAGCATGTGTAAATCGAGACGAAACATCTCTCTCTCCCCCGCCTGCTTGCGAAGGGGAGGGGCAGTTTACACACACACGCAGCTGCTGCATGCAGCAACGCACACACAGGGAGGAGATGGCAGAGAGAACGCACTCCCCTGAAAACTCCCCTTGAATTCCTCCAGACTCAGAAAATGTAAAAGTTCACTTTTTGGAGATCCATAGAAAAAGGGTGAAAATGGAAAAAAGTATTCGAAAATAGTGCCTCATAAGGCGGGTAGAGTCCCTTGAAAACTCCCCTTGAATTCCTCCAGACTCAGAAAAAGTCAAAGTTGACTTTTTGGAGATCCATAGAAAAAGGGTGAAAATGAAAAAAAGTATGCTACAGCATGGATTCGAACACGCGACCAACCGCATCCAGGGGCGAGCGTTAACGCAGTGAGCCACTGGACCTGAGTACTCAAACATGCCTACTTGTGCATCTTAGAAACTCTGAATTCACTAAATGTACAACTTTTTCTCCATCAAAATGAACAAATGAGACATTAAATAACATCTACAGATCAAGACGAAGCGAATGGAAGCGGTCCCAGCCTCGTAGCTGCGAACAGCTGTGATCGCAGGAAAATGCTGTTACAAAGATTTCTCAGTATATATCCGGGACATTTCCCTGGCTTTCCCACCGTCACAATGGACAAACGAGACATGAAATAACATCAACAGATCAAGACGAAGCGAATGGAAGTACCCCCGGAGTCATAGCATGTGTAAATCGAGACGAAACATCTCTCTCTCCCCCGCCTGCTTGCGAAGGGGAGGGGCAGTTTACACACACGCAGTTGCTGCATGCAGCAACTCACACACAGGGAGGAGATGGCAGAGAGAACGCACTCCCCTGAAAACTCCCCTTGAATTCCTCCAGACTCAGAAAATGTAAAAGTTCACTTTTTGGAGATCCATAGAAAAAGGGTGAAAATGGAAAAAAGTATTCGAAAATAGTGCCTCATAAGGCGGGTAGAGTCCCTTGAAAACTCCCCTTGAATTCCTCCAGACTCAGAAAAAGTCAAAGTTGACTTTTTGGAGATCCATAGAAAAAGGGTGAAAATGAAAAAAAGTATGCCACAGCATGGATTCGAACACGCGACCAACCGCATCCAGGGGCGAGCGTTAACGCAGTGAGGCACAGGACCTGAGTACTCAAACATGCCTACTTGTGCATCTTAGACACTCTGAATTCACTAAATGTACAACCTTTTCTCCATCAAAATGAACAAATGAGACATGAAATAACATCTCCAGATCAAGACGAAGCGAATGGAAGCGGTCCCAGCCTCGTAGCTGTGAACAGCTGTGATCGCAGGAAAATGCTGTTACAAAGATTTCTCAGTATATCTCCGGGACATTTCCCTGGCTTTCCCACCGTCACAATGGACAAACGAGACATGAAATAACATCAACAGATCAAGACGAAGCGAAAGGAGGTACCCCCGGAGTCATAGCATGTGTAAATCGAGACGAAACATCTCTCTCTCCCCCGCCTGCTTGCGAAGGGGAGGGGCAGTTTACACACACACGCAGCTGCTGCATGCAGCAACGCACACACAGGGAGGAGATGGCAGAGAGAACGCACTCCCCTGAAAACTCCCCTTGAATTCCTCCAGACTCAGAAAATGTAAAAGTTCACTTTTTGGAGATCCATAGAAAAAGGGTGAAAATGGAAAAAAGTATTCGAAAATAGTGCCTCATAAGGCGGGTAGAGTCCCTTGAAAACTCCCCTTGAATTCCTCCAGACTCAGAAAAAGTCAAAGTTGACTTTTTGGAGATCCATAGAAAAAGGGTGAAAATGAAAAAAAGCATGCCACAGTATGGATTCGAACACGCGACCAACCGCATCCAGGGGCGAGCATTAACCTAGTGAGCCACTGGACCTGAGTACTCAAACATGCCTACTTTTGCATCTTAGAAACTCTGAATTCACTAAATGTACAACTTTTTCTCCATCAAAATGAACAAATGAGACATGAAATAACATCTACAGATCAAGACGAAGCGAATGGAAGCGGTCCCAGCCTCGTAGCTGTGAACAGCTGTGATCGCAGGAAAATGCTGTTACAAAGATTTCTCAGTATATCTCCGGGACATTTCCCTGGCTTTCCCACCGACACAATGGACAAACGAGACATGAAATAACATCAACAGATCAAGACGAAGCGAATGGAGGTACCCCCGGAGTCATAGCATGTGTAAATCGAGACGAAACATCTCTCTCTCCCCCGCCTGCTTGCGAGGGGGAGGGGCAGTTTACACACACACGCAGCTGCTGCATGCAGCAACACACACACAGGGAGGAGATGGCAGAGAGAACGCACTCCCCTGAAAACTCCCCTTGAATTCCTCCAGACTCAGAAAATGTAAAAGATCACTTTTTGGAGATCCATAGAAAAAGGGTGAAAATGGAAAAAAGTATTCGAAAATAGTGCCTCATAAGGCGGGTAGAGTCCCTTGAAAACTCCCCTTGAATTCCTCCAGACTCAGAAAAAGTCAAAGTTGACTTTTTGGAGATCCATAGAAAAAGGGTGAAAATGAAAAAAAGTATGCCACAGCATGGATTCGAACACGCGACCAACCGCATCCAGGGGCGAGCGTTAACGCAGTGAGCCACTGGACCTGAGTACTCAAACATGCCTACTTTTGCATCTTAGAAACTCTGAATTCACTAAATTCACAACTTTTTCTCCATCAAAATGAACAAATGAGACATTAAATAACATCTACAGATCAAGACGAAGCGAATGGAAGCAGTCCCAGCCTCGTAGCTGTGAACAGCTGTGATCGCAGGAAAATGATGTTACAAAGATTTCTCAGTATATCTCCGGGACATTTCCCTGGCTTTCCCACCGTCAAAATGGACAAACGAGACATGAAATAACATCAACAGATCAAGACGAAGCGAATGGAGGTACCCCCGGAGTCATAGCATGTGTAAATCGAGACGAAACATCTCTCTCTCCCCCGCCTGCTTGCGAGGGGGAGGGGCAGTTTACACACTCACGCAGCTGCTGCATGCAGCAACACACACACAGGGAGGAGATGGCAGAGAGAATGCACTCCCCTGAAAACTCCCCTTGAATTCCTCCAGACTCAGAAAATGTAAAAGTTCACTTTTTGGAGATCCATAGAAAAAGGGTGAAAATGGAAAAAAGTATTCGAAAATAGTGCCTCATAAGGCGGGTAGAGTCCCTTGAAAACTCCCCTTGAATTCCTCCAGACTCAGAAAAAGTCAAAGTTGACTTTTTGGAGATCCATAGAAAAAGGGTGAAAATGAAAAAAAGTATGCCACAGCATGGACTCGAACACGCGACCAACCGCATCCAGGGGCGAGCGTTAACGCAGTGAGCCACTGGACCTGAGTACTCAAACATGCCTACTTGTGCATCTTAGAAACTCTGAATTCACTAAATGTACAACTTTTTCTCCATCAAAATGAACAAATGAGACATTAAATAACATCTACAGATCAAGACGAAGCGAATGGAAGCGGTCCCAGCCTTGTAGCTGTGAACAGTTGTGATCGCAGGAAAATGCTGTTACAAAGATTTATCAGTATATCTCCGGGACATTTCCCTGGCTTTCCCACCGTCACAATGGACAAACGAGACATGAAATAACATCAACAGATCAAGACGAAGCGAATGGAAGTACCCCCGGAGTCATAGCATGTGTAAATCGAGACGAAACATCTCTCTCTCCCCCGCCTGCTTGCGAAGGGGAGGGGCAGTTTACACACACACACACGCAGCTGCTGCATGCAGCAACGCACACAGAGGGAGGAGATGGCAGAGAGAATGCACTCCCCTGAAAACTCCCCTTGAATTCCTCCAGACTCAGAAAATGTAAAAGTTCACTTTTTGGAGATCCATAGAAAAAGGGTGAAAATGGAAAAAAGTATTCGAAAACAGTGCCTCATAAGGCGGGTAGAGTCCCTTGAAAACTCCCCTTGAATTCCTCCAGACTCAGAAAAAGTCAAAGTTGACTTTTTGGAGATCCATAGAAAAAGGGATAAAATGAAAAAAAGTATGCTACAGCATGGATTCGAACACGCGACCAACGGCCTCCAGGGGCGAGCGTTAACGCAGTGAGCCACTGGACATGAGTACTCAAACATGCCTACTTTTGCATCTTAGACACTCTGAATTCACTAAATGTACAACTTTTTCTCCATCAAAATGAACAAATGAGACATGAAATAACATCTACAGATCAAGACGAAGCGAATGGAAGCGGTCCCAGCCTCGTAGCTGTGAACAGCTGTGATCGCAGGAAAATGCTGTTACAAAGATTTCTCAGTATATCTCCGGGACATTTCCCTGGCTTTCCCACCGACACAATGGACAAACGAGACATGAAATAACATCAACAGATCAAGACGAAGCGAATGGAGGTACCCCCGGAGTCATAGCATGTGTAAATCGAGACGAAACATATCTCTCTCCCCCGCCTGCTTGCGAGGGGGAGGGGCAGTTTACACACACACGCAGCTGCTGCATGCAGCAACACACACACAGGGAGGAGATGGCAGAGAGAATGCACTCCCCTGAAATCTCCCCTTGAATTCCTCCAGACTCAGAAAATGTGAAAGATCACTTTTTGGAGATCCATAGAAAAAGGGTGAAAATGAAAAAAAGAATGCCAAAGCATGTATTCGAACACGCGACCAACCGCATCCAGGGGCGAGCGTTAACACAGTGAGCCACTGGACCTGAGTACTCAAACATGCCTACTTGTGCATCTTAGACACTCTGAATTTACTAAATGTACAACTTTTTCTCCATCAAAATGAACAAATGAGACATTAAATAACATCTACAGATCAAGACGAAGCGAATGGAAGCGGTCCCAGCCTCGTAGCTGTGAACAGCTGTGATCGCAGGAAAATGCTGTTACAAAGATTTCTCAGTATATCTCCGGGACATTTCCCTGGCTTTCCCACCGTCACAATGGACAAACGAGACATGAAATAACATCAACAGATCAAGACGAAGCGAATGGAAGTACCCCCGGAGTCATAGCATGTGTAAATCGAAACGAAACATCTCTCTCTCCCCCGCATGCTTGCGAAGGGGAGGGGCAGTTTACACACACACACACGCAGCTGCTGCATGCAGCAACGCACACAGAGGGAGGAGATGGCAGAGAGAATGCACTCCCCTGAAAACTCCCCTTGAATTCCTCCAGACTCAGAAAATGTAAAAGTTCACTTTTTGGAGATCCATAGAAAAAGGGTGAAAATGGAAAAAAGTATTCGAAAATAGTGCCTCATAAGGCGGGTAGAGTCCCTTGAAAACTCCCCTTGAATTCCTCCAGACTCAGAAAAAGTCAAAGTTGACTTTTTGGAGATCCATAGAAAAAGGGTGAAAATGAAAAAAAGTATGCCACAGTATGGATTCGAACACGCGACCAACCGCATCCAGGGGCGAGCATTAACGCAGTGAGCCACTGGACCTGAGTTCTCAAACATGCCTACTTTTGCATCTTAGAAACTCTGAATTCACTAAATGTACAACTTTTTCTCCATCAAAATGAACAAATGAGACATGAAATAACATCTACAGATCAAGACGAAGTGAATGGAAGCGGTCCCAGCCTCGTAGCTGTGAACAGCTGTGATCGCAGGAAAATGCTGTTACAAAGATTTCTCAGTATATCTCCGGGACATTTCCCTGGCTTTCCCACCAACACAATGGACAAACGAGACATGAAATAACATCAACAGATCAAGACGAAGCGAATGGAGGTACCCCCGGAGTCATAGCATGTGTAAATCGAGACGAAACATCTCTCTCTCCCCCGCCTGCTTGCGAGAGGGAGGGGCAGTTTACACACACACGCAGCTGCTGCATGCAGCAACACACACACAGGGAGGAGATGGCAGAGAGAACGCACTCCCCTGAAAACTCCCCTTGAATTCCTCCAGACTCAGAAAATGTAAAAGATCACTTTTTGGAGATCCATAGAAAAAGGGTGAAAATGGAAAAAAGTATTCGAAAATAGTGCCTCATAAGGCGGGTAGAGTCCCTTGAAAACTCCCCTTGAATTCCTCCAGACTCAGAAAAAGTCAAAGTTGACTTTTTGGAGATCCATAGAAAAAGGGTGAAAATGAAAAAAAGTATGCCACAGCATGGATTTGAACACGCGACCAACCGCATCCAGGGGCGAGCGTTAACGCAGTGAGCCACTGGACATGAGTACTCAAACATGCCTACTTTTGCATCTTAGACACTCTGAATTCACTAAATGTACAACTTTTTCTCCATCAAAATGAACAAATGAGACATGAAATAACATCTACAGATCAAGACGAAGCGAATGGAAGTGGTCCCAGCCTCGTAGCTGTGAACAGCTGTGTTCGCAGGAAAATGCTGTTACAAAGATTTCTCAGTATATCTCCGGGACATTTCCCTGGCTTTGCCACCGTCACAATGGACAAACGAGACATGAAATAACATCAACAGATCAAGACGAAGCGAATGGAAGTACCCCCGGAGTCATAGCATGTGTAAATCGAGACGAAACATCTCTCTCTCCCCCGCCTGCTTGCGAAGGGGAGGGGCAGTTTACATACACACACGCAGCTGCTGCATGCAGCAACGCAAACAGAGGGAGGAGATGGCAGAGAGAATGCACTCCCCTGAAAACTCCCCTTGAATTCCTCCAGACTCAGAAAATGTAAAAGTTCACTTTTTGGAGATCCATAGAAAAAGGGTGAAAATGGAAAAAAGTATTCGAAAATAGTGCCTCATAAGGCGGGTAGAGTCCCTTGAAAACTCCCCTTGAATTCCTCCAGACTCAGAAAAAGTCAAAGTTGACTTTTTGGAGATCCATAGAAAAAGGGTGAAAATGAAAAAAAGTATTCCACAGTATGGATTCGAACACGCGACCAACCGCATCCAGGGGCGAGCATTAACGCAGTGAGCCACTGGACCTGAGTACTCAAACATGCCTACTTTTGCATCTTAGAAACTCTGAATTCACTAAATGTACAACTTTTTCTCCATCAAAATGAACAAATGAGACATTAAATAACATCTACAGATCAAGACGAAGCGAATGGAAGCGATCCCAGCCTCGTAGCTGTGAACAGCTGTGATCGCAGGAAAATGCTGTTACAAAGATTTCTCAGTATATCTCCGGGACATTTCCCTGGCTTTCCCACCGTCACAATGGACAAACGAGACATGAAATAACATCAACAGATCAAGACGAAGCGAATGGAGGTACCCCCGGAGTCATAGCATGTGTAAATCGAGACGAAACATCTCTCTCTCCCCCGCCTGCTTGCGAGAGGGAGGGGCAGTTTACACACACACGCAGCTGCTGCATGCAGCAACACACACACAGGGAGGAGATGGCAGAGAGAACGCACTCCCCTGAAAACTCCCCTTGACTTCCTCCAGACTCAGAAAATGTAAAAGATCACTTTTTGGAGATCCATAGAAAAAGGGTGAAAATGAAAAAAAGAATGCCACAGCATGGATTCGAACACGCGACCAACCGCATCCAGGGGCCAGTGTTAACGCAGTGAGCCACTGGACCTGAGTACGCAAATATGCCTACTTGTGCATCTTAGACACTATGAATTCACTAAATGTACAACATTTTCTCCATCAAAATGAACAAATGAGACATTAAATAACATCTACAGATTAAGACGAAGCGAATGGAAGCGGTCCCAGCCTCGTAGCTGTGAACAGCTGTGATCGCAGGAAAATGCTGTTACAAAGATTTCTCAGTATATCTCCGGGACATTTCCCTGGCTTTCCCACCGTCACAATGGACAAACAAGACATGAAATAACATCAACAGATCAAGACGAAGCGAATGGAAGTACCCCCGGAGTCATAGCATGTGTAAATCGAGACGAAACATCTCTCTCTCCCCCGCCTGCTTGCGAGGGGGAGGGGCAGTTTACACACACACACAGCTGCTGCATGCAGCCACGCACACACAGGGAGGAGATGGCAGAGAGAACGCACTCCCCTGAAAACTCCCCTTGAATTCCTCCAGACTCAGAAAATGTAAAAGTTCACTTTTTGGAGATCCATAGAAAAAGGGTGAAAATGGAAAAAAGTATTCGAAAATAGTGCCTCATAAGGCGGGTAGAGTCCCTTGAAAACTCCCCTTGAATTCCTCCAGACTCAGAAAAAGTCAAAGTTGACTTTTTGGAGATCAATAGAAAAAGGGTGAAAATGAAAAAAAGAATGCCACAGCATGGATTTGAACACGCGACCAACCGCATCCAGGGGCGAGCGTTAACACAGTGAGCCACTGGACCTGAGTACTCAAACATGCCTACTTGTGCATCTTAGACACTCTGAATTTACTAAATGTACAACTTTTTCTCCATCAACATGAACAAATGAGACATGAAATAACATCTACAGATCAAGACGAAGCGAATGGAAGCGGTCCCAGCCTCGTAGCTGCGAACAGCTGTGATCGCAGGAAAATGCTGTTACAAAGATTTCTCAGTATATCTCCGGGACATTTCCCTGGCTTTCCCACCGTTACAATGGACAAACGAGACATGAAATAACATCAACAGATCAAGATGAAGCGAATGGAGGTACCCCCGGAGTCATAGCATGTGTAAATCGAGACGAAACATCTCTCTCTCCCCCGCCTGCTTGCGAGGGGGAGGGGCAGTTTACACACACACGCAGCTGCTGCATGCAGCATCACACACACAGGGAGGAGATGGCAGAGAGAACGCACTCCCCTGAAAACTCCCCTTGAATTCCTCCAGACTCAGAAAATGTAAAAGATCACTTTTTGGAGATCCATAGAAAAAGGGTGAAAATGAAAAAAAGTATGCCACAGCATGGATTCGAACACGCGACCAACCGCATCCAGGGGCGAGCATTAACGCAGTGAGCCACTGGACCTGAGTACTCAAACATGCCTACTTTTGCATCTTAGAAACTCTGAATTCACTAAATGTACAACTTTTCCTCCATCAAAATGAACAACTGAGACATTAAATAAAATCTACAGATCAAGACGAAGCGAATGGAAGCGGTCCCAGCCTCGTAGCTGCGAACAGCTGTGATCGCAGGAAAATGCTGTTACAAAGATTTCTCAGTATATCTCCGGGACATTTCCCTGGCTTTCCCACCGTCACAATGGACAAACAAGACATGAAATAACATCAACAGATCAAGACGAAGCGAATGGAAGTACCCCCGGAGTCATAGCATGTGTAAATCGAGACGAAACATCTCTCTCTCCCCCGCCTGCTTGCGAGGGGGAGGGGCAGTTTACACACACACACAGCTGCTGCATGCAGCAACGCACACACAGGGAGGAGATGGCAGAGAGAACGCACTCCCCTGAAAACTCCCCTTGAATTCCTCCAGACTCAGAAAATGTAAAAGTTCACTTTTTGGAGATCCATAGAAAAAGGGTGAAAATGGAAAAAAGCATTCGAAAATAGTGCCTCATAAGGCGGGTAGAGTCCCTTGAAAACTCCCCTTGAATTCCTCCAGACTCAGAAAAAGTCAAAGTTGACTTTTTGGAGATCCATAGAAAAAGGGTGAAAATGAAAAAAAGTATGCCACAGCATGGATTCGAACACGCGACCAACCGCATCCAGGGGCGAGCATTAACGCAGTGAGCCACTGGACCTGAGTACTCAAACATGCCTACTTGTGCATCTTAGACACTCTGAATTTACTAAATGTACAACTTTTTCTCCATCAACATGAACAAATGAGACATGAAATAACATCTACAGATCAAGACGAAGCGAATGGAAGCGGTCCCAGCCTCGTAGCTGCGAACAGCTGTGATCGCAGGAAAATGCTGTTACAAAGATTTCTCAGTATATCTCCGGGACATTTCCCTGGCTTTCCCACCGTCACAATGGACAAACGAGACATGAAATAACATCAACAGATCAAGACGAAGCGAATGGAGGTACCCCCGGAGTCATAGCATGTGTAAATCGAGACGAAACATCTCTCTCTCCCCCGCCTGCTTGCGAGGGGGAGGGGCAGTTTACACACACACGCAGCTGCTGCATGCAACAACACACACACAGGGAGGAGATGGCAGAGAGAACGCACTCCCCTGAAAACTCCCCTTGAATTCCTCCAGACTCAGAAAATGTAAAAGTTCACTTTTTGGAGATCCATAGAAAAAGGGTGAAAATGGAAAAAAGCATTCGAAAATAGTGCCTCATAAGGCGGGTAGAGTCCCTTGAAAACTCCCCTTGAATTCCTCCAGACTCAGAAAAAGTCAAAGTTGACTTTTTGGAGATCCATAGAAAAAGGGTGAAAATGAAAAAAAGTACACCACAACATGGATTCGAACACGCGACCAACCGCATCCAGGGGCGAGCGTTAACACAGTGAGCCACTGGACCTGAGTACTCAAACACGCCTACTTGTGCATCTTAGACACTCTGAATTCACTAAATGTACAACTTTTTCTCCATCAAAAGGAACAAATGAGACATTAAATAACATCTACAGATCAAGACGAAGCGAATGGAAGAAGTCCCAGCCTCGTAGCTGTGAACAGCTGTGATCGCAGGAAAATACTGTTACAAAGATGTATCAGTATATCTCCGGGACATTTCCCTGGCTTTCCCACCGTCACAATGGACAAACGAGACATGAAATAACATCAACAGATCAAGACGAAGTGAATGGAGGTACCCCCGGAGTCATAGCATGTGTACATCGAGACGAAACATCTCTCTCTCCCCCGCCTGCTTGCGAAGGGGAGGGGCAGTTTACACACACACACGCAGCTGCTGCATGCAGCAACGCACACACAGGGAGGAGATGGCAGAGAGAATGCACTCCCCTGAAAACTCCCCTTGAATTCCTCCAGACTCAGAAAATGTAAAAGTTCACTTTTTGGAGATCCATAGAAAAAGGGTGAAAATGGAAAAAAGTATTCGAAAATAGTGCCTCATAAGGCGGGTAGAGTCCCTTGAAAACTCCCCTTGAATTCCTCCAGACTCAGAAAAAGTCAAAGTTGACTTTTTGGAGATCCATAGAAAAAGGGTGAAAATGAAAAAAAGTATGCCACAGCATGGATTCGAACACGCGACCAACCGCATCCAGGGGCGAGCATTAACGCAGTGAGCCACTGGACCTGAGTACTCAAACATGCCTACTTTTGCATCTTAGAAACTCTGAATTCACTAAATGTACAACATTTTCTCCATCAAAATGAACAAATGAGACATTAAATAACATCTACAGATCAAGACGAAGCGAATGGAAGCGGTCCCAGCCTCGTAGCTGTGAACAGCTGTGATCGCAGGAAAATGCTGTTACAAAGATTTCTCAGTATATCTCCGGGACATTTCCCTGTCTTTCCCACCGTCACAATGGACAAACGAGACATGAAATAACATCAACAGATCAAGACGAAGCGAATGGAAGTACCCCCGGAGTCATAGCATGTGTAGATCGAGACGAAACATCTCTCTCTCCCCCGCCTGCTTGCGAGGGGGAGGGGCAGTTTACACACACACGCAGCTGCTGCATGCAGCAACACACACATAGGGAGGAGATGGCAGAGAGAACGCACTCCCCTGAAAACTCCCCTTGAATTCCTCCAGACTCAGAAAATGTAAAAGATCACTTTTTGGAGATCCATAGAAAAAGGGTGAAAATGAAAACAAGTATGCCACAGCATGGATTCGAACACGCGACCAACCGCATCCAGGGGCGAGCATTAACGCAGTGAGCCACTGGACCTGAGTACTCAAACATGCCTACTTTTGCATCTTAGAAACTCTGAATTCACTAAATGTACAACTTTTTCTCCATCAAAATGAACAACTGAGACATTAAATAACATCTACAGATCAAGACGAAGCGAATGGAAGCGGTCCCAGCCTCGTAGCTGCGAACAGCTGTGATCGCAGGAAAATGCTGTTACAAAGATTTCTCAGTATATCTCCGGGACATTTCCCTGGCTTTCCCACCGTCACAATGGACAAACAAGACATGAAATAACATCAACAGATCAAGACGAAGCGAATGGAAGTACCCCTGGAGTCATAGCATGTGTAAATTGAGACGAAACATCTCTCTCTCCCCCGCCTGCTTGCGAGGGGGAGGGGCAGTTTACACACACACGCAGCTGCTGCATGCAGCAACACACACACAGGGAGGAGATGGCAGAGAGAACGCACTCCCCTGAAAACTCCCCTTGAATTCCTCCAGACTCAGAAAATGTAAAAGATCACTTTTTGGAGATCCATAGAAAAAGGGTGAAAATGAAAAAAAGTATGCCACAGCATGGATTCGAACACGCGACCAACCGCATCCAGGGGCGAGCATTAACGCAGTGAGCCACTGGACCTGAGTACTCAAACATGCCTACTTTTGCATCTTAGAAACTCTGAATTCACTAAATGTACAACTTTTTCTCCATCAAAATGAACAACTGAGACATTAAATAACATCTACAGATCAAGACGAAGCAAATGGAAGCGGTCCCAGCCTCGTAGCTGCGAACAGCTGTGATCGCAGGAAAATGCTGTTACAAAGATTTCTCAGTATATCTCCGGGACATTTCCCTGGCTTTCCCACCGTCACAATGGACAAACAAGACATGAAATAACATCAACAGATCAAGACGAAGCGAATGGAAGTACCCCCGGAGTCATAATATGTGTAAATCGAGACGAAACATCTCTCTCTCCCCCGCCTGCTTGCGAGGGGGAGGGGCAGTTTACACACACACACAGCTGCTGCATGCAGCCACGCACACACAGGGAGGAGATGGCAGAGAGAACGCACTCCCCTGAAAACTCCCCTTGAATTCCTCCAGACTCAGAAAATGTAAAAGTTCACTTTTTGGAGATCCATAGAAAAAGGGTGAAAATGGAAAAAAGCATTCGAAAATAGTGCCTCATAAGGCGGGTAGAGTCCCTTGAAAACTCCCCTTGAATTCCTCCAGACTCAGAAAAAGTCAAAGTTGACTTTTTGGAGATCCATAGAAAAAGGGTGAAAATGAAAAAAAGAATGCCACAGCATGGATTCGAACACGCGACCAACCGCATCCAGGGGCGAGCATTAACGCAGTGAGCCACTGGACGTGAGTACTCAAACATGCCTACTTTTGCATCTTAGAAACTCTGAATTCACTAAATGTACAACTTTTCCTCCATCAAAATGAACAACTGAGACATTAAATAACATCTACAGATCAAGACGAAGCGAATGGAAGCGGTCCCAGCCTCGTAGCTGCGAACAGCTGTGATCGCAGGAAAATGCTGTTACAAAGATTTCTCAGTATATCTCCGGGACATTTCCCTGGCTTTCCCACCGTCACAATGGACAAACGAGACATGAAATAACATCAACAGATCAAGACGAAGCGAATGGAGGTACCCCCGGAGTCATAGCATGTGTAAATCGAGACGAAACATCTCTCTCTCCCCCGCCTGCTTGCGAGGGGGAGGGGCAGTTTACACACACACGCAGCTGCTGCATGCAACAACACACACACAGGGAGGAGATGGCAGAGAGAACGCACTCCCCTGAAAACTCCCCTTGAATTCCTCCAGACTCAGAAAATGTAAAAGATCACTTTTTGGAGATCCATAGAAAAAGGGTGAAAATGAAAAAAAGTATGCCACAGTATGGATTCGAACACGCGACCAACCGCATCCAGGGGCGAGCATTAACGCAGTGAGCCACTGGACCTGAGTACTCAAACATGCCTACTTTTGCATCTTAGAAACTCTGAATTCACTAAATGTACAACTTTTTCTCCATCAAAATGAACAAATGAGACATTAAATAACATCTACAGATCAAGACGAAACGAATGGAAGCGGTCCCAGCCTCGTAGCTGCGAACAGCTGTGATCGCAGGAAAATGCTGTTCCAAAGATTTCTCAGTATATCTCCGGGACATTTCCCTGGCTTTGCCACCGTCACAATGGACAAATGAGACATGAAATAACATCAACAGATCAAGACGAAGCGAATGGAAGTACCCCCGGAGTCATAGCATGTGTAAATCGAGACGAAACATCTCTCTCTCCCCCGCCTGCTTGCGAAGGGGAGGGGCAGTTTACACACACACACGCAGCTGCTGCATGCAGCAACGCACACAGAGGGAGGAGATGGCAGAGAGAATGCACTCCCCTGAAAACTCCCCTTGAATTCCTCCAGACTCAGAAAATGTAAAAGTTCACTTTTTGGAGATCCATAGAAAAAGGGTGAAAATGGAAAAAAGTATTCGAAAATAGTGCCTCATAAGGCGGGTAGAGTCTCTTGAAAACTCCCCTTGAATTCCTCCAGACTCAGAAAAAGTCAAAGTTGACTTTTTGGAGATCCATAGAAAAAGGGTGAAAATGAAAAAAAGTATGCCACAGTATGGATTCGAACACGCGACCAACCGCATCCAGGGGCGAGCATTAACGCAGTGAGCCACTGGACCTGAGTACTCAAACATGCCTACTTTTGCATCTTAGAAACTCTGAATTCACTAAATGTACAACTTTTTCTCCATCAAAATGAACAAATGAGACATTAAATAACATCTACAGATCAAGACGAAACGAATGGAAGCGGTCCCAGCCTCGTAGCTGCGAACAGCTGTGATCGCAGGAAAATGCTGTTCCAAAGATTTCTCAGTATATCTCCGGGACATTTCCCTGGCTTTGCCACCGTCACAATGGACAAATGAGACATGAAATAACATCAACAGATCAAGACGAAGCGAATGGAAGTACCCCCGGAGTCATAGCATGTGTAAATCGAGACGAAACATCTCTCTCTCCCCCGCCTGCTTGCGAAGGGGAGGGGCAGTTTACACACACACGCAGCTGCTGCATGCAGCAACGCACACACAGGGAGGAGATGGCAGAGAGAACGCACTCCCCTGAAAACTCCCCTTGAATTCCTCCAGACTCAGAAAATGTAAAAGATCACTTTTTGGAGATCCATAGAAAAAGGGTGAAAATGAAAAAAAGAATGCCACAGCATGGATTCGAACACGCGACCAACCGCATCCAGGGGCGAGCGTTAACGCAGTGAGCCACTGGACATGAGTACTCAAACATGCCTACTTTTGCATCTTAGACACTCTGAATTCACTAAATGTACAACTTTTTCTCCATCAAAATGAACAAATGAGACATGAAATAACATCTACAGATCAAGACGAAGCGAATGGAAGCGGTCCCAGCCTCGTAGCTGTGAACAGCTGTGATCGCAGGAAAATGCTGTTACAAAGATTTCTCAGTATATCTCCGGGACATTTCCCTGGCTTTCCCACCGACACAATGGACAAACGAGACATGAAATAACATCAACAGATCAAGACGAAGCGAATGGAGGTACCCCCGGAGTCATAGCATGTGTAAATCGAGACGAAACATCTCTCTCTCCCCCGCCTGCTTGCGAGGGGGAGGGGCAGTTTACACACACACGCAGCTGCTGCATGCAGCAACACACACACAGGGAGGAGATGGCAGAGAGAACGC
The DNA here is from genome assembly GCF_949606895.1 of Notothenia rossii. NCBI lineage: Eukaryota > Metazoa > Chordata > Actinopteri > Perciformes > Nototheniidae > Notothenia > Notothenia rossii. Next base: position 254,425 of record NW_027640057.1, read on the forward strand.
ACTCCCCTGAAAACTCCCCTTGAATTCCTCCAGACTCAGAAAATGTAAAAGATCACTTTTTGGAGATCCATAGAAAAAGGGTGAAAATGAAAAAAAGTATGCCACAGTATGGATTCGAACACGCGACCAACCGCATCCAGGGGCGAGCGTTAACACAGTGAGCCACTGGACCTGAGTACTCAAACATGCCTACTTGTGCATCTTAGACACTCTGAATTTACTAAATGTACAACTTTTTCTCCATCAAAATGAACAAATGAGACATCAAATAACATCTACAGATCAAGACGAAGTGAATGGAAGCGGTCCCAGCCTCGTAGCTGCGAACAGCTGTGATCGCAGGAAAATGCTGTTACAAAGATTTCTCAGTATATCTCCGGGACATTTCCCTGGCTTTCCCACCGTCACAATGGACAAACGAGACATGAAATTACATCAACAGATCAAGACGAAGCGAATGGAAGTACCCCCGGAGTCATAGCATGTGTAAATCGAGACGAAACATCTCTATCTCCCCCGCCTGCTTGCGAAGGGGAGGGGCAGTTTACACACACACACACGCAGCTGCTGCATGCAGCAACGCACACACAGGGAGGAGATGGCAGAGAGAATGCACTCCCCTGAAAACTCCCCTTGAATTCCTCCAGACTCAGAAAATGTAAAAGTTCACTTTTTGGAGATCCATAGAAAAAGGGTGAAAATGGAAAAAAGTATTCGAAAATAGTGCCTCATAAGGCGGGTAGAGTCCCTTGAAAACTCCCCTTGAATTCCTCCAGACTCAGAAAAAGTCAAAGTTGACTTTTTGGAGATCCATAGAAAAAGGGTGAAAATGAAAAAAAGTATGCCACAGCATGGATTCGAACAGGTGTAACCGGCTGTGTCTGACTCTGCGTTGTGTTGTGTAGAAAGACGACGACCCAGACGTGTAGCTTCATTCAGGATGTACATTTATTTTCACTCCTGACGAAACAGCGACAGAAAGAAAACATTTCTCCAGTCAGTACTCTCTTTAACGTGCCCCTCTCCCACAGAGATCAGTATCAAAAGGGCATAACGTAAAAAGTAACACAACATACCTGACGAAACAGCGACAGAAAGAAAACATTTCTCCAGTCAGTACTCTCTTTAACGTGCCCCTATACAAATTAAACAACACAGAAATACATTGTGAACACCCGTGAGACACTACAACAAAAATAAGTAATAAAAAGTAACTTAAATTGCATAAAGTCGACACTAAAACACGGAAATTGCTTCTGGCTGAAGAGCCGCCTACCTCTCCCACAGAGATCAGTATCAAAAGGGGAGAACGATGCATGAACCCCGCGAAAAAAAGGGGAACAGTGTCACATACATAAGGAACGTAGGGGTACACGCTAAAATTATAGTTCCACATACTGATGTGAGTCCTACTGCGTCAGGTATTAACACAAGATGAAACAAGAATAAACACAGATTTTGTGTAATTATATAGACATATTTACATAATATATTATATACAAATGAGACATAACTGTCCCTGTTACACTCACCCCGCTAGAATTATGCAAAATTCTGGGTCGCAAAACAATCCACATATAAACACACTGGCCATTACAACAAGCAACAAAACCATATGAAACAGCAATAAGAGCTTCCTACCTAAAGGATAAGAGAATGAGGGACTCGCTTGGGCCCAGCAAGAACCCACAGTACTCTACAGACAAGGTGAGGTGCAGTTTACACCCCACACCCTGGCCAAACGATGTGGATGAGCGAAAAATAAAAAAAGGCTCAATACAGCAGTATATCACCAGAGCACAAATAATGGCTAACACGCCACATTTCACACATTAATAACAGCACGCGGCCTTATCTCAACCCTCAAGAAGGGACTCAAGTTGTGCCATGGACTCAATGAAGCGGCGCACAGGTCTAATGACTCTGCCGAATCGTGAGGTAACCTGGCCATCTACATGTGATGCTTGACGCTTATTGGCAGGGGGCCGTTGTGGCAGAGGAGCTGGGAAAGCCATTGGGGTCTCTACAGCAGTTGCAGGGTCACTAGAAACGGGGGTGACCAACACAGAAGGAGGTGGTGGGTGGTCTGGATGAACAGAGTCATCAAAAGGGGACTGCTCAAGGACCCATGAGGCGGTGCGGCCATCCTCCCCGTCAACATCCGAGAGGGAACCAGCTAGGGATGGCCCAGCTGTTGCAGCTGCTGTGTCTAACTCGGACACCTCTGTCCCATGCCAATCAGATGCCGGAGCGGTATCGGTCATGCTAGGGGTAGGTGCGGGCACAGGAGCATCATCTTCACCATCCGAGGCCTCCTCCAGCGGAAGGAAGTTGACTTGCAGCAGCAGGTTTCGGTGAACAACACGCTCATGTCCCTCTGGATCCCTGATCCGGTAGATATGGAGGGCTGGTTTTGAGGCCACCACAGTGTGCACAACAGGCATCCACTTGTCAGAAAGCTTGCATTTTCCCTTGGCGCCTTTGTTCGCCAGCAGCACCTGGTCACCGACAGACAGAGGTTGGCCCCTGACCCGTTTGTTATACTGGTCACTCTGATGTCTCTGCTCCGCTGTGCAGTTTTTCTGGGCCAGTGCCATGGCACAGTGCAGGTCTTCCAAGAGGGATTTCACGTAGGCATTGTAGTCACACACAGTCACATCATGAAGTACATTCCTGAACAGAAGGTCCACTGGCAGCCTTGGGATTCTCCCGAACATCAAATAGAAGGGCGCGAACCCAGTGGTCTCATGGACAGTGCAATTGTACACGAAAGTCATTGTCTGTATTATCTGCGGCCACTTCTGTTTGGAGCGAAGTGGTAGAGACCTCAACATGTTGCCCAGGGTGCGGTTGAACCTCTCTGTGCCGCCGTTCCCCATAGGGTGGTAAGGTGTGGTGTGGGACTTGTCAACCCCTGACAACTGCAAGAGCTCAGCAATCAGCTCACTTTCAAAGTTTGCTCCCTGGTCAGAATGAAGGCGCTGAGGGAAGCCATAAACACAGAAAAAGTTGTCCCACAGCTTCTTGGCTACTCTCTTAGCTGTCTGATCCTGGCAGGGGAAAGCATGTGCCAACTTTGTATAGTGATCGGTGATCACAAGAACATCCACAGACTTGTTGTGACGGTCTTCAGCTGACCAGAAGTCGATGCACACAAGCTCCAGAGGGGCAGAGGTCTTAATGCTCTCCAGTGGGGCTCTTGCGGAAGGTTCAGGAGTCTTGCTGAGAACACATCTGTGGCAGTGCTTCACATGATTGCGGACATCCTTCTCCATGTCGTACCAGAAGAAACGCTGGCGGGCCAGAGACAGTGTGCGGGGCTGACCTTGATGGCCAGCATGGTCGTGAACACCAGATAATGCATCTGCCTTTAGCGACTCCGGCACCACGAACTGGGACCTCTTCTGTCTAGTCAAGGGATCTTTCGTGACCCTGTAGAGGACGCCATTCAGAAGAGTCAGTTTATCCCACTGCTTCAAGACTCTCAGAGTCGGCTGACTCTCATTGTAGCGTTCCCGTCTGGAAGGCCTGCGCTTCCTGTCGACATAGAGAGCGACCCTGGAAATTACTGGGTCCTGTTGCTGGTGTGACTGCAGCTCAGAAAGAGATAGGGAATGCAACGTGTCCTGGCCAGGTGGTTCAAAGGTGGTGAGGTGATCAACCAGGGAGGCTGCACGCTGCCTAGGAGCAGAGTCCCACTCGTCCAAGGAGGAAAGAAGAGAAGAGACCTCATCCTCAGACATTGAACCTTCAATGGCGTCAGAGTGAGATGGACCCTCCAGTGACTGTGGTTGGCAGGTGAGGCGGAAGGCATCTTGCACAGACCCATCACTGACGTCACAGACCTGGTCCAGTAGCTCCAAGTAGGGTTCACGCAGCAACCGTTCCCTCAAAGGTTTCACGAAAGGGTCTCTGCTGAGGGCATCCGCCACCACGTTCAACCTGCCGGGAATATGTTTGATTTCGAAGGAATACGGAGCCAACTTAGCAACCCACCGCTGCTCACAGGCGTCAAGTTTCGGCTTGGTCATGATATATGTGAGAGGATTGTTATCTGACCAGACGGTGAATCTGTGACCCTTGAGCCAGTGGCTAAACTTCTCACAAACCGCCCACTTTAGAGCCAAGAACTCCAGTCTGTGTGCAGGATAATTGAGCTGGCTGCGACTGAGAGTTTTGCTTGCAAAGGCGATGGGTCTTGCCTTCTCCTCACCAGCAGAAATTTGGGACAGTACAGCACCCAGACCATCAAGGGAAGCATCGGTGGAGAGGATGAAAGGCCTATCAAAGTCTGGGTGTGCCAGCACCACGCTGTTGAGGAGTGCGTGTCTCAGATCATCAAATGCCTTCTCACAGGCAGGGGTCCAATCCTGAGGAGTCAGTTCTCGAAAGGTGCCAGCTCTTCTCCGACCGAAAGAGCCCTTGGCTTTCCTCTTCTGCCCTGCAGTTAAGGCGTAGAGTGGCTTTGCGATGGAAGAACAGCCAGGAATGAAGTGTTGATAATACAGCACCATCCCGAGGAAAGACCTGACCTTCCGCTGAGATGGGGTGCAACCGTCGTCGTTCATGAGATCCTCCTTCCCGAAAGCTGAGATGACCCTCACCTTCTCTTGGTCGACTGAGACGCCACTGCTGTCTATCACGTGACCCAGAAACCCCACAGTCCTGCGAAGGAAGTAGCACTTCTTCTGAGACAGCTTCAGGTTGTTGGCTCTGAGCCGCGAGAAGACAGTCTCCAGCCGTTTCAGGGCTTCCTCCTCGGATGGAGCAAAGACAAGCAGGTCGTCCAAATAACAGAGGAGGCTGGAGAAGTTCAAATCACCAAACACACTCATCATCATCCGCATAAAGGACGCGGGACTGTTGCAAAGACCTTGGGGAAGTCTGTTGTACTCATACAGGCCTAAGGGTGTTGTGAATGCCGAGTACTTCCTGTCAGACTCATGGAGGGGGATGTTGTAGAACCCCGATGTGAGATCCATGGTGCTGAAAAAGGCGTTTCCACCAAGGGCAGCAAGACAGTCGGCCTGGTGAGGCAGCGGGTGGGCGTCCTTGACGGTCTTGGCATTAAGCCAGCGAAAGTCAGTGCAGATCCTTAACTCTCCTGACTTCTTCCAGACAAGGACCAGCGGCGATGCATACTCACTGACTGATTTACTGATGATGCCTTTCAACTCCATCTCAGACAGCACCTCTCTCAGTTTGTGATAGTGTGCTGGAGGGACACGGCGATAGGGTAGCCTGAAGGGGTGATCATCAGTGAGATGAATCCGGTGGACGAACTCTTTCGCTTCCCCACAGTCCAGCTTGTCTTTGGAGAAGACATCCTGGTAAGTGAGCAACAGTTCAGAGAGTCTCTTTTTCCATTCATCTGACACCGCACAGCCTTCGAGGTCGATGTCTGCCAATCCACAGTCTTTAAGCTGCTGAGGGTGGGTAGAGCTGGCATCTGAGTTGGGAGGAGGGTCAGCTGCCTGACTGGTCTGTGGCCTATTCACACCCTGAGAGAGGGGAAGGTCTTCCATCGCGACACAAGTAAACACATCGGCCACTTTAGCATTGCGGCGTAGTGTCACGGGACTCTTGGTTGGGTTAAGGACCTTCATAGGGACCCAACGATCTCCCCACATGGGTGCCACAACCCGTCCCACAATAATGTCTTTGGGGGCTGAACGGGAGGAGGTGGGCTCCACAATGACAGTGCTCCCAGGGGACACAGGAACACTGCCAGGTAGCTTTCCCCACACCAGATACTCCTTCTGTGGTGCTAGAGTGATAGCTTGCCGTAGCTTGACCGTGCCAACCTTGTCAGGCAGTTCAGGACCAGACCAACGAGTGATGCAGCTGAGCAACTGAAGAAACTGCTCACAGTCGGGGTCTGAGGTGTTGGACTGGATGAGCTCCCAGTACTTCTCATCAGACTTCATCCTCTGTAATATGGGCCTGATGACGTTGCTACCAATAATGAGTTCGTCTCTCTGCCCTGGGACAAGGAAAGTTGGCACAATGAATTTAGAACCGTAAACCTCAATCTCCAGGTCATAGATACATCTGGGTTGTGTCATAAGGCCACCACAGCCAACTAGGACCACCTTCTCTGGCACAGGCTGAGGACAAGGGAGGACACCAGCAGCTCTAAGATTGGACTCTGCCTCTTCGCTGAGTGTGCATGACATGCTCCCTGAATCAAGCATCCCCCTTAAAGTTGACTGACCCCCTACTAACACTGGGGTATAAAACAAGTCATTGGCTCCTTCAACTCTATGTGAACCCACAGCAATCACAGTTTTGTCATCAGGAAGATTACTACAGCAGTTCACATATGTTGATCTTAAGTCATTTTCCTCACTGAGGGTGTCACTAGTGCCGCCCATGCTATCCCTCTCACTGCACGGGCGGGCTAGTTTAAACCAGCATTGGAGGGAGAAGGTGGCATGGCTGAGGAAGGAGAGGCCTGTGGGCACTGATTTCTTATGTGACCAGGACTGAAGCAGTTAAGGCATAATCTGTAAAGCCTGCAGTGTGCATGAGTTGAATGGTCCCTGGAGCCACAAACCTTGCATGGAAAGGACTCAGATGCCTGCTGGTAACGGGGTCGACCATTCTGACGGTGGACTTGTTGGTGGTTGCCTGGCTGACCATTCTGACGGTGGGCTTGTTGGTGGTTACCTGGCTGATGGTAGTCTGGCCTTTGACTGGTTGTAAGGGAAGCGTTGCACATAGCCAGAACTCTGTCAAACATTGCAACTACCTGTTGAACACCAGCGTCGGTAGTAGGTGGGTTGACGGTGGTAGGGGCTGGATCAGAGACAGCAGAGAGAGGCAGGGATAAGGGGGACACTTGGGGACTCACCCTAGCATGGTCTGGCTGAGGCTGACTGTAAGCAAGGGCAGTGGCCGGTAGAGAGTTGGGAGGGGGGTCTGGTTGGTGCGCTAATGAGGCCTGAGACATCCCCAGATTGACAGGGCGAAAAGAATCAGTCACAGGGCTCTGACTATAAACTGACAGACCCACCACATTATGAGACTGCGCTGCTGTTTTTCTCACATTTCTCATATGGGCGTCCAGACGCTCCTGAACCTCAGCCGTGGTCCACCGCTCAGGTGCCTTCAGTTGGAATGATATGGCGAGACTGGGGTCAGGACAGTGATTAATGAACATCAAGACCACTTCTGCACTGGGGTCATCTACACATTTACCTCGCCTCCGGAGGCACTCGTCCGCAGCATCTATTGACTTGTTAAGGCGTATCCAATAGTCCATAGCACTTTCACCAGCACGTGGAACAGTGCCGTAAAAATCTTTCATGGGCAAGTTAGAGTATGACAGCTCACTAAAGTTACCCTTTAATATGTCAAACACAGCTGTGGGCAGGTCGGTCGCACTCAAGTCAGGTCGGCTGCGGATTGACACTTTCACCACATCCCTGGCTTTACCTGTTAGTCTTGACATAATCAGATCAAACCTTTCTACGTGAGTGTCACATTTCACTCTATTCAGGTAACATCTCATCATGTCCTCCCATTCATGAATAGAAAATACATCAGCACGATCACCCCTGAAGTAAGGCGGAGCCTTGGTGTCTGACTGCACCACAACCTTCAATTGAGACAAATCAGCCTGGTGGGACGGGTGTGGATTGGTGGGAGACTGAGGCTGGGCAGCACTGGGCTGGTGCATGGTGCTTGATATGTTCTCACCTATCTGTTTAGCCAAACTTGTTATCATTTCCCCAAAAGCTTCAACAGATACTACTTGTGTAAGTTTACGGTCTGGCTGCATAATAGGTGTGGAGCTTGCAGCAGGTATTAATGTCGGGTTGAAATCACTAGCGAACCCAAATCTTTCACTACCTTTAAGTCGCTGGCCCCTCCCCAACCCAAATGTGACATCATGCCCACTAACATCCATATTGTTAATGACAACAACAAAAAAATCCCACAAAGCAATCAAAACACAGTTTAAAGCCACCCACAAGAGATAAAACACTAAAATAAAATAAAATGATAAAACACAGATAGACAGATATACTCAGTGATAAGTGTCCTCTCAGACTCAGTGCATCTCTCAATTTGAATATGTACACTGTCCCTTTAACGCACCTGCGGTCGCAGCAAGAGAGGGGGAAAAAAAAAAAAAAAAAGAGGAAAAAAAAACACACACTCCAGTCTTTCCTTCTTCCCGCCAGTGGGCAGCAGCTTTACCCCGGGGACCAGACGGCGCTGGTCGCGGATACAACGGGTCGTCACGGCACCAAGTGTAACCGGCTGTGTCTGACTCTGCGTTGTGTTGTGTAGAAAGACGACGACCCAGACGTGTAGCTTCATTCAGGATGTACATTTATTTTCACTCCTGACGAAACAGCGACAGAAAGAAAACATTTCTCCAGTCAGTACTCTCTTTAACGTGCCCCTCTCCCACAGAGATCAGTATCAAAAGGGCATAACGTAAAAAGTAACACAACATACCTGACGAAACAGCGACAGAAAGAAAACATTTCTCCAGTCAGTACTCTCTTTAACGTGCCCCTATACAAATTAAACAACACAGAAATACATTGTGAACACCCGTGAGACACTACAACAAAAATAAGTAATAAAAAGTAACTTAAATTGCATAAAGTCGACACTAAAACACGGAAATTGCTTCTGGCTGAAGAGCCGCCTACCTCTCCCACAGAGATCAGTATCAAAAGGGGAGAACGATGCATGAACCCCGCGAAAAAAAGGGGAACAGTGTCACATACATAAGGAACGTAGGGGTACACGCTAAAATTATAGTTCCACATACTGATGTGAGTCCTACTGCGTCAGGTATTAACACAAGATGAAACAAGAATAAACACAGATTTTGTGTAATTATATAGACATATTTACATAATATATTATATACAAATGAGACATAACTGTCCCTGTTACACAGGCGACCATCCGCATCCAGGGGCGAGCATTAACGCAGTGAGCCACTGGACCTGAGTACTCAAACATGCCTACTTTTGCATCTTAGAAACTCTGAATTCACTAAATGTACAACCTTTTCTCCATCAAAATGAACAAATGAGACATTAAATAACATCTACAGATCAAGACGAAGCGAATGGAAGCGGTCCCAGCCTCGTAGCTGTTTACAGCTGTGATCGCAGGAAAATGCTGTTACAAAGATTTCTCAGTATATCTCCGGGACATTTCCCTGGCTTTCCCACCGTCACAATGGACAAACGAGACATGAAATAACATCAACAGATCAAGACGAAGCGAATGGAGGTACCCCCGGAGTCATAGCATGTGTAAATCGAGACGAAACATCTCTCTCTCCCCCGCCTGCTTGCGAAGGGGAGGGGCAGTTTACACACACACGCAGCTGCTGCATGCAGCAACGCACACACAGGGAGGAGATGGCAGAGAGAACGCACTCCCCTGAAAACTCCCCTTGAATTCCTCCAGACTCAGAAAATGTAAAAGATCACTTTTTGGAGATCCATAGAAAAAGGGTGAAAATGAAAAAAAGAATGCCACAGCATGGATTCGAACACGCGACCAACCGCATCCAGGGGCGAGCGTTAACACAGTGAGCCACTGGACCTGAGTACTCAAACATGCCTACTTGTGCATCTTAGACACTCTGAATGTACTAAATGTACAACTTTTTCTCCATCAAAATGAACAAATGAGACATTAAATAACATCTACAGATCAAGACGAAGTGAATGGAAGCGGTCCCAGCCTCGTAGCTGCGAACAGCTGTGATCGCAGGAAAATGCTGTTACAAAGATTTCTCAGTATATCTCCGAGACATTTCCCTGGCTTTGCCACCGTCACAATGGACAAACGAGACATGAAATAACATCAACAGATCAAGACGAAGCGAATGGAAGTACCCCCGGAGTCATAGCATGTGTAAATCGAGACGAAACATCTCTCTCTCCCCCGCCTGCTTGCGAAGGGGAGGGGCAGTTTACACACACACACGCAGCTGCTGCATGCAGCAACGCACACAGAGGGAGGAGATGGCAGAGAGAATGCACTCCCCTGAAAACTCCCCTTGAATTCCTCCAGACTCAGAAAATGTAAAAGTTCACTTTTTGGAGATCCATAGAAAAAGGGTGAAAATGGAAAAAGTATTCGAAAATAGTGCCTCATAAGGCGGGTAGAGTCCCTTGAAAACTCCCCTTGAATTCCTCCAGACTCAGAAAATGTAAAAGATCACTTTTTGGAGATCCATAGAAAAAGGGTGAAAATGAAAAAAAGAATGCCACAGCATGGATTCGAACACGCGACCAACCGCATCCAGGGGCGAGCGTTAACACAGTGAGCCACTGGAGCTGAGTACTCAAACATGCCTACTTGTGCATCTTAGACACTCTGAATTTACTAAATGTACAACTTTTTCTCCATCAAAATGAACAAATGAGACATTAAATAACATCTACAGATCAAGACGAAGCGAATGGAAGCGGTCCCAGCCTCGTAGCTGCGAACAGCTGTGATCGCAGGAAAATGCTGTTACAAAGATTTATCAGTATATCTCCGGGACATTTCCCTGGCTTTCCCACCGTCACAATGGACAAACGAGACATGAAATAACATCAACAGATCAAGACGAAGCGAATGGAAGTACCCCCGGAGTCATAGCATGTGTAAATCGAGACGAAACATCTCTCTCTCCCCCGCCTGCTTGCGAAGGGGAGGGGCAGTTTACACACACACACGCAGCTGCTGCATGCAGCAACACACACATAGGGAGGAGATGGCAGAGAGAACGCACTCCCCTGAAAACTCCCCTTGAATTCCTCCAGACTCAGAACATGTAAAAGTTCACTTTTTGGAGATCCATAGAAAAAGGGTGAAAATGGAAAAAAGTATTCGAAAATAGTGCCTCGTAAGGCGGGTGGAGTCCCTTGAAAACTCCCCTTGAATTCCTCCAGACTCAGAAAAAGTCAAAGCTGACTTTTTGGAGATCCATAGAAAAAGGGTGAAAATGAAAAAAAGCATGCCACAGTATGGATTCGAACACGCGACCAACCGCATCCAGGGGCGAGCATTAACCTAGTGAGCCACTGGACCTGAGTACTCAAACATGCCTACTTTTGCATCTTACAAACTCTGAATTCACTAAATGTACAACTTTTTCTCCATCAAAATGAATAAATGAGACATGAAATAACATCTACAGATCAAGACGAAGCGAATGGAAGCGGTCCCAGCCTTGTAGCTGTGAACAGCTGTGATCGCAGGAAAATGCTGTTACAAAGATTTCTCAGTATATCTCCGGGACATTTCCCTGGCTTTCCCACCGTCACAATGGACAAACGAGACATGAAATAACATCAACAGATCAAGACGAAGCGAATGGAGGTACCCCCGGAGTCATAGCATTTGTAAATCGAGACGAAACATCTCTCTCTCCCCCGCCTGCTTGCGAGGGGGAGGGGCAGTTTACACACACACGCAGCTGCTGCATGCAGCAACACACACATAGGGAGGAGATGGCAGAGAGAACGCACTCCCCTGAAAACTCCCCTTGAATTCCTCCAGACTCAGAAAATGTAAAAGATCATTTTTTGGAGATCCATAGAAAAAGGGTGAAAATGGAAAAAAGTATTCGAAAATAGTGCCTCATAAGGCGGGTAGAGTCCCTTGAAAACTCCCCTTGAATTCCTCCAGACTCAGAAAATGTAAAAGATCACTTTTTGGAGATCCATAGAAAAAGGGTGAAAATGAAAAAAAGAATGCCACAGCATGGATTCGAACACGCGACCAACCGCATCCAGGGGCGAGCGTTAACACAGTGAGCCACTGGACCTGAGTACTCAAACATGCCTACTTGTGCATCTTAGACACTCTGAATGTACTAAATGTACAACTTTTTCTCCATCAAAATGAACAAATGAGACATGAAATAACATCTACAGATCAAGACGAAGCGAATGGAAGCGGTCCCAGCCTCGTAGCTGTGAACAGCTGTGATCGCAGGAAAATGCTGTTACAAAGATTTCTCAGTATATCTCCAGGACATTTCCCTGGCTTTGCCACCGTCACAATGGACAAAAGAGACATGAAATAACATCAACAGATCAAGACGAAGCGAATGGAAGTACCCCCGGAGTCATAGCATTTGTAAATCGAGACGAAACATCTCTCTCTCCCCCGCCTGCTTGCGAGGGGGAGGGGCAGTTTACACACACACGCAGCTGCTGCATGCAGCAACACACACATAGGGAGGAGATGGCAGAGAGAACGCACTCCCCTGAAAACTCCCCTTGAATTCCTCCAGACTCAGAAAATGTAAAAGATCATTTTTTGGAGATCCATAGAAAAAGGGTGAAAATGGAAAAAAGTATTCGAAAATAGTGCCTCATAAGGCGGGTAGAGTCCCTTGAAAACTCCCCTTGAATTCCTCCAGACTCAGAAAATGTAAAAGATCACTTTTTGGAGATCCATAGAAAAAGGGTGAAAATGAAAAAAAGAATGCCACAGCATGGATTCGAACACGCGACCAACCGCATCCAGGGGCGAGCGTTAACACAGTGAGCCACTGGACCTGAGTACTCAAACATGCCTACTTGTGCATCTTAGACACTCTGAATGTACTAAATGTACAACTTTTTCTCCATCAAAATGAACAAATGAGACATGAAATAACATCTACAGATCAAGACGAAGCGAATGGAAGCGGTCCCAGCCTCGTAGCTGTGAACAGCTGTGATCGCAGGAAAATGCTGTTACAAAGATTTCTCAGTATATCTCCAGGACATTTCCCTGGCTTTGCCACCGTCACAATGGACAAAAGAGACATGAAATAACATCAACAGATCAAGACGAAGCGAATGGAAGTACCCCCGGAGTCATAGCATGTGTAAATCGAGACGAAACATCTCTCTCTCCCCCGCCTGCTTGCGAAGGGGAGGGGCAGTTTACACACACACACGCAGCTGCTGCATGCAGCAACGCACACAGAGGGAGGAGATGGCAGAGAGAATGCACTCCCCTGAAAACTCCCCTTGAATTCCTCCAGACTCAGAAAATGTAAAAGTTCACTTTTTGGAGATCCATAGAAAAAGGGTGAAAATGGAAAAAAGTATTCGAAAATAGTGCCTCATAAGGCGGGTAGAGTCCCTTGAAAACTCCCCTTGAATTCCTCCAGACTTAGAAAAAGTCAAAGTTGACTTTTTGGAGATCCATAGAAAAAGGGTGAAAATGAAAAAAAGTATGCCACAGTATGGATTCGAACACGCGACCAACCGCATCCAGGGGTGAGCATTAACGCAGTGAGCCACTGGACCTGAGTACTCAAACATGCCTACTTTTTCATCTTAGAAACTCTGAATTCACTAAATGTACAACTTTTTCTCCATCAAAATGAACAAATGAGACATTAAATAACATCTACAGATCAAGACGAAGCGAATGGAAGCGGTCCCAGCCTCGTAGCTGTGAATAGCTGTGATCGCAGGAAAATGCTGTTACAAAGATTTCTCAGTATATCTCCGGGACATTTCCCTGGCTTTCCCACCGTCACAATGGACAAACGAGACATGAAATAACATCAACAGATCAAGACGAAGCGAATGGAGGTACCCCCGGAGTCATAGCATTTGTAAATCGAGACGAAACATCTCTCTCTCCCCCGCCTGCTTGCGAGGGGGAGGGGCAGTTTACACACACACGCAGCTGCTGCATGCAGCAACACACACATAGGGAGGAGATTGCAGAGAGAACGCACTCCCCTGAAAACTCCCCTTGAATTCCTCCAGACTCAGAAAATGTAAAAGATCACTTTTTGGAGATCCATAGAAAAAGGGTGAAAATGGAAAAAAGTATTCGAAAATAGTGCCTCATAAGGCGGGTAGAGTCCCTTGAAAACTCCCCTTGAATTCCTCCAGACTCAGAAAAAGTCAAAGTTGACTTTTTGGAGATCCATAGAAAAAGGGTGAAAATGAAAAAAAGTATGCCACAGTATGGATTCGAACACGCGACCAACCGCATCCAGGGGCGAGCATTAACGCAGTGAGCCACTGGACCTGAGTACTCAAACATGCCTACTTTTGCATCTTAGAAACTCTGAATTCACTAAATGTACAACTTTTTCTCCATCAAAATGAACAAATGAGACATTAAATAACATCTACAGATCAAGACGAAGCGAATGGAAGCGGTCCCAGCCTCGTAGCTGTGAACAGCTGTGATCGCAGGAAAATGCTGTTACAAAGATTTCTCAGTATATCTCCGGGACATTTCCCTGGCTTTCCCACCGTCACAATGGACAAACGAGACATGAAATAACATCAACAGATCAAGACGAAGCGAATGGAGGTACCCCCGGAGTCATAGCATGTGTAAATCGAGACGAAACATCTCTCTCTCCCCCGCCTGCTTGCGAAGGGGAGGGGCAGTTTACACACACACACACGTAGCTGCTGCATGCAGCAACGCACACAGAGGGAGGAGATGGCAGAGAGAATGCACTCCCCTGAAAACTCCCCTTTGAATTCCTCCAGACTCAGAAAATGTAAAAGTTCACTTTTTGGAGATCCATAGAAAAAGGGTGAAAATGGAAAAAAGTATTCGAAAATAGTGCCTCATAAGGCGGGTAGAGTCCCTTGAAAACTCCCCTTGAATTCCTCCAGACTCAGAAAAAGTCAAAGTTGACTTTTTGGAGATCCATAGAAAAAGGGTGAAAATGAAAAAAAGTATGCCACAGCATGGACTCGAACACGCGACCAACCGCATCCAGGGGCGAGCGTTAACGCAGTGAGCCACTGGACCTGAGTTTTCAAACATGCCTACTTGTGCATCTTAGAAACTCTGAATTCACTAAATGTACAACTTTTTCTCCATCAAAATGAACAAATGAGACATTAAATAACATCTACAGATCAAGACGAAGCGAATGGAAGCGGTCCCAGCCTTGTAGCTGTGAACAGCTGTGATCGCAGGAAAATGCTGTTACAAAGATTTCTCAGTATATCTCCGGGACATTTCCCTGGCTTTCCCACCGTCACAATGGACAAACGAGACATGAAATAACATCAACAGATCAAGACGAAGCGAATGGAGGTACCCCCGGAGTCATAGCATGTGTAAATCGAGACGAAACATCTCTCTCTCCCCCGCCTGCTTGCGAGAGGGAGGGGCAGTTTACACACACACGCAGCTGCTGCCTGCAGCAACACACACACAGGGAGGAGATGGCAGAGAGAACGCACTCCCCTGAAAACTCCCCTTCAATTCCTCCAGACTCAGAAAATGTAAAAGATCACTTTTTGGAGATCCATAGAAAAAGGGTGAAAATGGAAAAAAGTATTCGAAAATAGTGCCTCATAAGGCGGGTAGAGTCCCTTGAAAACTCCCCTTGAATTCCTCCAGACTCAGAAAAAGTCAAAGTTGACTTTTTGGAGATCCATAGAAAAAGGGTGAAAATGAAAAAAAGTATGCCACAGCATGGACTCGAACACGCGACCAACCGCATCCAGGGGCGAGCGTTAACGCAGTGAGCCACTGGACCTGAGTACTCAAACATGCCTACTTGTGCATCTTAGAAACTCTGAATTCTATAAATGTACAACTTTTTCTCCATCAAAATGAACAAATGAGACATTAAATAACATCTACAGATCAAGACGAAGCGAATGGAAGCGGTCCCAGCCTCGTAGCTGTGAACAGCTGTGATCGCAGGAAAATGCTGTTACAAAGATTTCTCAGTATATCTCCGGGACATTTCCCTGGCTTTGCCACCGTCACAATGGACAAACGAGACATGAAATAACATCAACAGCTCAAGACGAAGCGAATGGAAGTACCCCCGGAGTCATAGCATGTGTAAATCGAGACGAAACATCTCTCTCTCCCCCGCCTGCTTGCGAAGGGGAGGGGCAGTTTACACACACACACGCAGCTGCTGCATGCAGCAACGCACACAGAGGGAGGAGATGGCAGAGAGAATGCACTCCCCTGAAAACTCCCCTTGAATTCCTCCAGACTCAGAAAATGTAAAAGTTCACTTTTTGGAGATCCATAGAAAAAGGGTGAAAATGGAAAAAAGTATTCGAAAATAGTGCCTCATAAGGCGGGTAGAGTCCCTTGAAAACTCCCCTTGAATTCCTCCAGACTCAGAAAAAGTCAAAGTTGACTTTTTGGAGATCCATAGAAAAAGGGTGAAAATGAAAAAAAGTATGCCACAGCATGGATTCGAACACGCGACCAACCGCATCCAGGGGCGAGCGTTAACGCAGTGAGCCACTGGACATGAGTACTCAAACATGCCTACTTTTGCATCTTAGACACTCTGAATTCACTAAATGTACAACTTGTTATCCATCAAAATGAACAAATGAGACATGAAATAACATCTACAGATCAAGACGAAGCGAATGGAAGCGGTCCCAGCCTTGTAGCTGTGAACAGCTGTGACCGCGGGAAAATGCTGTTACAAAGATTTCTCAGTATATCTCCGGGACATTTCCCTGGCTTTCCCACCGTCACAATGGACAAACGAGACATGAAATAACATCAACAGATCAAGACGAAGTGAATGGAAGTACCCCCGGAGTCATAGCATGTGTAAATCGAGACGAAACATCTCTCTCTCCCCCGCCTGCTTGCGAAGGGGAGGGGCAGTTTACACACACACACGCAGCTGCTGCATGCAGCAACGCACACAGAGGGAGGAGATGGCAGAGAGAATGCACTCCCCTGAAAACTCCCCTTGAATTCCTCCAGACTCAGAAAATGTAAAAGTTCACTTTTTGGAGATCCATAGAAAAAGGGTGAAAATGGAAAAAAGTATTCGAAAATAGTGCCTCATAAGGCGGGTAGAGTCCCTTGAAAACTCCCCTTGAATTCCTCCAGACTCAGAAAAAGTCAAAGTTGACTTTTTGGAGATCCATAGAAAAAGGGTGAAAATGAAAAAAAGTATGCCACAGCATGGATTCGAACACGCGACCAACCGCATCCAGGGGCGAGCGTTAACGCAGTGAGCCACTGGACATGAGTACTCAAACATGCCTACTTTTGCATCTTAGACACTCTGAATTCACTAAATGTACAACTTTTCCTCCATCAAAATGAACAAATGAGACATGAAATAACATCTACAGATCAAGACGAAGCGAATGGAAGCGGTCCCAGCCTCGTAGCTGTGAACAGCTGTGATCGCAGGAAAATGCTGTTACAAAGATTTCTCAGTATATCTCCGGGACATTTCCCTGGCTTTGCCACCGTCACAATGGACAAACGAGACATGAAATAACATCAACAGATCAAGACGAAGCGAATGGAAGTACCCCCGGAGTCATAGCATGTGTAAATCGAGACGAAACATCTCTCTCTCCCCCGCCTGCTTGCGAAGGGGAGGGGCAGTTTACACACACACACGCAGCTGCTGCATGCAGCAACGCACACAGAGGGAGGAGATGGCAGAGAGAATGCACTCCCCTGAAAACTCCCCTTTGAATTCCTCCAGACTCAGAAAATGTAAAAGTTCACTTTTTGGAGATCCATAGAAAAAGGGTGAAAATGGAAAAAAGTATTCGAAAATAGTGCCTCATAAGGCGGGTAGAGTCCCTTGAAAACTCCCCTTGAATTCCTCCAGACTCAGAAAAAGTCAAAGTTGACTTTTTGGAGATCCATAGAAAAAGGGTGAAAATGAAAAAAAGTATGCCACAGCATGGACTCAAACACGCGACCAACCGCATCCAGGGGCGAGCGTTAACGCAGTGAGCCACTGGACCTGAGTACTCAAACATGCCTACTTGTGCATCTTAGAAACTCTGAATTCACTAAATGTACAACTTTTTCTCCATCAAAATGAACAAATGAGACATTAAATAACATCTACAGATCAAGACGAAGCGAATGGAAGTGGTCCCAGCCTTGTAGCTGTGAACAGCTGTGATCGCAGGAAAATGCTGTTCCAAAGATTTCTCAGTATATCTCCGGGACATTTCCCTGGCTTTGCCACTGTCACAATGGACAAACGAGACATGAAATAACATCAACAGATCAAGACGAAGCGAATGGAAGTACCCCCGGAGTCATAGCATGTGTAAATCGAGACGAAACATCTCTCTCTCCCCCGCCTGCTTGCGAAGGGGAGGGGCAGTTTACACACACACACGCAGCTGCTGCATACAGCAACGCACACACAGGGAGGAGATGGCAGAGAGAATGCACTCCCCTGAAAACTCCCCTTGAATTCCTCCAGACTCAGAAAATGTAAAAGTTCACTTTTTGGAGATCCATAGAAAAAGTGTGAAAATGGAAAAAAGTATTCGAAAATAGTGCCTCATAAGGCGGGTAGAGTCCCTTGAAAACTCCCCTTGAATTCCTCCAGACTCAGAAAAAGTCAAAGTTGACTTTTTGGAGATCCATAGAAAAAGGGTGAAAATGGAAAAAAGTATTCGAAAATAGTGCCTCATAAGGCGGGTAGAGTCCCTTGAAAACTCCAATTGAATTCCTCCAGACTCAGAAAAAGTCAAAGTTGACTTTTTGGAGATCCATAGAAAAAGGGTGAAAATGAAAAAAAGTATGCCACAGCATGGATTCGAACACGCGACCAACCGCATCCAGGGGCGAGCGTTAACGCAGTGAGCCACTGGACATGAGTACTCAAACATGCCTACTTTTGCATCTTAGACACTCTGAATTCACTAAATGTACAACTTTTTCTCCATCAAAATGAACAAATGAGACATGAAATAACATCTACAGATCAAGACGAAGCGAATGGAGGCGGTCCCAGCCTCGTAGCTGTGAACAGCTGTGATCGCAGGAAAATGCTGTTACAAAGATTTCTCAGTATATCTCCGGAACATTTCCCTGGCTTTGCCACCTTCACAATGGATAAACGAGACATGAAATAACATCAACAGATCAAGACGAAGCGAATGGAAGTACCCCCGGAGTCATAGCATGTGTAAATCGAGACGAAACATCTCTCTCTCCCCCGCCTGCTTGCGAAGGGGAGGGGCAGTTTACACACACACGCAGCTGCTGCATGCAGCAACGCACACACAGGGAGGAGATGGCAGAGAGAACGCACTCCCCTGAAAACTCCCCTTGAATTCCTCCAGACTCAGAAAATGTAAAAGTTCACTTTTTGGAGATCCATAGAAAAAGGGTGAAAATGGAAAAATGTATTCGAAAATAGTGCCTCATAAGGCGGGTAGAGTCCCTTGAAAACTCCCCTTGAATTCATCCAGACTCAGAAAAAGTCAAAGTTGACTTTTTGGAGATCCATAGAAAAAGGGTGAAAATGAAAAAAAGAATGCCACAGCATGGATTCGAACACGCGACCAACCGCATCCAGGGGCGAGTGTTAACGCAGTGAGCCACTGGACCTGAGTACGCAAATATGCCTACTTGTGCATCTTAGACACTCTGAATTCACTAAATGTACAACTTTTTCTCCATCAAAATGAACAAATGAGACATGAAATAACATCTACAGATCAAGACGAAGCGAATGGAAGCGGTCCCAGTCTCGTAGCTGTGAACAGCTGTGATCGCAGGAAAATGCTGTTACAAAGATTTCTCAGTATATCTCCGGGACATTTCCCTGGCTTTCCCACCGTCACAATGGACAAACGAGACATGAAATAACATCAACAGATCAAGACGAAGCGAATGGAGGTACCCCCGGAGTCATAGCATGTGTAAATCGAGACGAAACATCTCTCTCTCCCTCGCCTGCTTGCGAAGGGGAGGGGCAGTTTACACACACACGCAGCTGCTGCATGCAGCAACGCACACACAGGGAGGAGATGGCAGAGAGAACGCACTCCCCTGAAAACTCCCCTTGAATTCCTCCAGACTCAGAAAATGTAAAAGTTCACTTTTTGGAGATCCATAGAAAAAGGGTGAACATGGAAAAAAGTATTCGAAAATAGTGCCTCATAAGGCGGGTAGAGTCCCTTGAAAACTCCCCTTGAATTCCTCCAGACTCAGAAAAAGTCAAAGTTGACTTTTTGGAGATCCATAGAAAAAGGGTGAAAATGAAAAAAAGAATGCCACAGCATGGATTCGAACACGCGACCAACTGCATCCAGGGGCGAGTGTTAACGCAGTGAGCCACTGGACCTGAGTACGCAAATATGCCTACTTGTGCATCTTAGACACTCTGAATTCACTAAATGTACAACTTTTTCTCCATCAAAATGAACAAATGAGACATGAAATAACATCTACAGATCAAGACGAAGCGAATGGAAGCGGTCCCAGCCTCGTAGCTGCGAACAGCTGTGATCGCAGGAAAATGCTGTTACAAAGATTTATCAGTATATCTCCGGGACATTTCCCTGGCTTTCCCACCGTCACAATGGACAAACGAGACATGAAATAACATCAACAGATCAAGACGAAGCGAATGGAGGTACCCCCGGAGTCATAGCATGTGTAAATCGAGACGAAACATCTCTCTCTCCCCCGCCTCATTGCAAGAGGGAGGGGCAGTTTACACACACACGCAGCTGCTGCATGCAGCAACACACACACAGGGAGGAGATGGCAGAGAGAACGCACTCCCCTGAAAACTCCCCTTCAATTCCTCCAGACTCAGAAAATGTAAAAGATCACTTTTTGGAGATCCATAGAAAAAGGGTGAAAATGGAAAAAAGTATTCGAAAATAGTGCCTCATAAGGCGGGTAGAGTCCCTTGAAAACTCCCCTTGAATTCCTCCAGACTCAGAAAAAGTCAAAGTTGACTTTTTGGAGATCCATAGAAAAAGGGTGAAAATGAAAAAAAGTAAGCCACAGCATGGGCTCGAACACGCGACCAACCGCATCCAGGGGCGAGCGTTAACGCAGTGAGCCACTGGACCTGAGTACTCAAACATGCCTACTTGTGCATCTTAGAAACTCTGAATTCTATAAATGTACAACTTTTTCTCCATCAAAATGAACAAATGAGACATTAAATAACATCTACAGATCAAGACGAAGCGAATGGAAGCGGTCCCAGCCTCGTAGCTGTGAACAGCTGTGATCGCAGGAAAATGCTGTTACAAAGATTTCTCAGTATATCTCCGGGACATTTCCCTGGCTTTGCCACCGTCACAATGGACAAACGAGACATGAAATAACATCAACAGCTCAAGACGAAGCGAATGGAAGTACCCCCGGAGTCATAGCATGTGTAAATCGAGACGAAACATCTCTCTCTCCCCCGCCTGCTTGCGAAGGGGAGGGGCAGTTTACACACACACACGCAGCTGCTGCATGCAGCAACGCACACAGAGGGAGGAGATGGCAGAGAGAATGCACTCCCCTGAAAACTCCCCTTGAATTCCTCCAGACTCAGAAAATGTAAAAGTTCACTTTTTGGAGATCCATAGAAAAAGGGTGAAAATGGAAAAAAGTATTCGAAAATAGTGCCTCATAAGGCGGGTAGAGTCCCTTGAAAACTCCCCTTGAATTCCTCCAGACTCAGAAAAAGTCAAAGTTGACTTTTTGGAGATCCATAGAAAAAGGGTGAAAATGAAAAAAAGTATGCCACAGCATGGACTCAAACACGCGACCAACCGCATCCAGGGGCGAGCGTTAACGCAGTGAGCCACTGGACCTGAGTACTCAAACATGCCTACTTGTGCATCTTAGAAACTCTGAATTCACTAAATGTACAACTTTTTCTCCATCAAAATGAACAAATGAGACATTAAATAACATCTACAGATCAAGACGAAGCGAATGGAAGTGGTCCCAGCCTTGTAGCTGTGAACAGCTGTGATCGCAGGAAAATGCTGTTCCAAAGATTTCTCAGTATATCTCCAGGACATTTCCCTGGCTTTGCCACTGTCACAATGGACAAACGAGACATGAAATAACATCAACAGATCAAGACGAAGCGAATGGAAGTACCCCCGGAGTCATAGCATGTGTAAATCGAGACGAAACATCTCTCTCTCCCCCGCCTGCTTGCGAAGGGGAGGGGCAGTTTACACACACACACGCAGCTGCTGCATGCAGCAACGCACACACAGGGAGGAGATGGCAGAGAGAATGCACTCCCCTGAAAACTCCCCTTGAATTCCTCCAGACTCAGAAAAAGTCAAAGTTGACTTTTTGGAGATCCATAGAAAAAGGGTGAAAATGGAAAAAAGTATTCGAAAATAGTGCCTCATAAGGCGGGTAGAGTCCCTTGAAAACTCCAATTGAATTCCTCCAGACTCAGAAAAAGTCAAAGTTGACTTTTTGGAGATCCATAGAAAAAGGGTGAAAATGAAAAAAAGTATGCCACAGCATGGATTCGAACACGCGACCAACCGCATCCAGGGGCGAGCGTTAACGCAGTGAGCCACTGGACATGAGTACTCAAACATGCCTACTTTTGCATCTTAGACACTCTGAATTCACTAAATGTACAACTTTTTCTTCATCAAAATGAACAAATGAGACATGAAATAACATCTACAGATCAAGACGAAGCGAATGGAAGCGGTCCCAGCCTCGTAGCTGTGAACAGCTGTGATCGCAGGAAAATGCTGTTACAAAGATTTCTCAGTATATCTCCGGGACATTCCCTGGCTTTCCCACCGTCACAATGGACAAACGAGACATGAAATAACATCAACAGATCAAGACGAAGCGAATGGAGGTACCCCCGGAGTCATAGCATGTGTAAATCGAGACGAAACATCTCTCTCTCCCTCGCCTGCTTGCGAAGGGGAGGGGCAGTTTACACACACACGCAGCTGCTGCATGCAGCAACGCACACACAGGGAGGAGATGGCAGAGAGAACGCACTCCCCTGAAAACTCCCCTTGAATTCCTCCAGACTCAGAAAATGTAAAAGTTCACTTTTTGGAGATCCATAGAAAAAGGGTGAAAATGGAAAAAAGTATTCGAAAATAGTGCCTCATAAGGCGGGTAGAGTCCCTTGAAAACTCCCCTTGAATTCCTCCAGACTCAGAAAAAGTCAAAGTTGACTTTTTGGAGATCCATAGAAAAAGGGTGAAAATGAAAAAAAGTATGCCACAGCATGGATTCGAACACGCGACCAACCGCATCCAGGGGCGAGCGTTAACGCAGTGAGCCACTGGACATGAGTACTCAAACATGCCTACTTTTGCATCTTAGACACTCTGAATTCACTAAATGTACAACTTTTCCTCCATCAAAATGAACAAATGAGACATGAAATAACATCTACAGATCAAGACGAAGCGAATGGAAGCGGTCCCAGCCTCGTAGCTGTGAACAGCTGTGATCGCAGGAAAATGCTGTTACAAAGATTTCTCAGTATATCTCCGGGACATTTCCCTGGCTTTGCCACCGTCACAATGGACAAACGAGACATGAAATAACATCAACAGATCAAGACGAAGCGAATGGAAGTACCCCCGGAGTCATAGCATGTGTAAATCGAGACGAAACATCTCTCTCTCCCCCGCCTGCTTGCGAAGGGGAGGGGCAGTTTACACACACACACGCAGCTGCTGCATGCAGCAACGCACACAGAGGGAGGAGATGGCAGAGAGAATGCACTCCCCTGAAAACTCCCCTTGAATTCCTCCAGACTCAGAAAATGTAAAAGTTCACTTTTTGGAGATCCATAGAAAAAGGGTGAAAATGGAAAAAAGTATTCGAAAATAGTGCCTCATAAGGCGGGTAGAGTCCCTTGAAAACTCCCCTTGAATTCCTCCAGACTCAGAAAAAGTCAAAGTTGACTTTTTGGAGATCCATAGAAAAAGGGTGAAAATGAAAAAAAGTATGCCACAGCATGGACTCAAACACGCGACCAACCGCATCCAGGGGCGAGCGTTAACGCAGTGAGCCACTGGACCTGAGTACTCAAACATGCCTACTTGTGCATCTTAGAAACTCTGAATTCACTAAATGTACAACTTTTTCTCCATCAAAATGAACAAATGAGACATTAAATAACATCTACAGATCAAGACGAAGCGAATGGAAGTGGTCCCAGCCTTGTAGCTGTGAACAGCTGTGATCGCAGGAAAATGCTGTTCCAAAGATTTCTCAGTATATCTCCAGGACATTTCCCTGGCTTTGCCACTGTCACAATGGACAAACGAGACATGAAATAACATCAACAGATCAAGACGAAGCGAATGGAAGTACCCCCGGAGTCATAGCATGTGTAAATCGAGACGAAACATCTCTCTCTCCCCCGCCTGCTTGCGAAGGGGAGGGGCAGTTTACACACACACACGCAGCTGCTGCATGCAGCAACGCACACACAGGGAGGAGATGGCAGAGAGAATGCACTCCCCTGAAAACTCCCCTTGAATTCCTCCAGACTCAGAAAATGTAAAAGTTCACTTTTTGGAGATCCATAGAAAAAGTGTGAAAATGGAAAAAAGTATTCGAAAATAGTGCCTCATAAGGCGGGTAGAGTCCCTTGAAAACTCCCCTTGAATTCCTCCAGACTCAGAAAAAGTCAAAGTTGACTTTTTGGAGATCCATAGAAAAAGGGTGAAAATGGAAAAAAGTATTCGAAAATAGTGCCTCATAAGGCGGGTAGAGTCCCTTGAAAACTCCAATTGAATTCCTCCAGACTCAGAAAAAGTCAAAGTTGACTTTTTGGAGATCCATAGAAAAAGGGTGAAAATGAAAAAAAGTATGCCACAGCATGGATTCGAACACGCGACCAACCGCATCCAGGGGCGAGCGTTAACGCAGTGAGCCACTGGACATGAGTACTCAAACATGCCTACTTTTGCATCTTAGACACTCTGAATTCACTAAATGTACAACTTTTTCTCCATCAAAATGAACAAATGAGACATGAAATAACATCTACAGATCAAGACGAAGCGAATGGAGGCGGTCCCAGCCTCGTAGCTGTGAACAGCTGTGATCGCAGGAAAATGCTGTTCCAAAGATTTCTCAGTATATCTCCGGAACATTTCCCTGGCTTTGCCACCTTCACAATGGATAAACGAGACATGAAATAACATCAACAGATCAAGACGAAGCGAATGGAAGTACCCCCAGAGTCATAGCATGTGTAAATCGAGACGAAACATCTCTCTCTCCCCCGCCTGCTTGCGAAGGGGAGGGGCAGTTTACACACACACGCAGCTGCTGCATGCAGCAACGCACACACAGGGAGGAGATGGCAGAGAGAACGCACTCCCCTGAAAACTCCCCTTGAATTCCTCCAGACTCAGAAAATGTAAAAGTTCACTTTTTGGAGATCCATAGAAAAAGGGTGAAAATGGAAAAATGTACTCGAAAATAGTGCCTCATAAGGCGGGTAGAGTCCCTTGAAAACTCCCCTTGAATTCATCCAGACTCAGAAAAAGTCAAAGTTGACTTTTTGGAGATCCATAGAAAAAGGGTGAAAATGAAAAAAAGAATGCCACAGCATGGATTCGAACACGCGACCAACCGCATCCAGGGGCGAGTGTTAACGCAGTGAGCCACTGGACATGAGTATGCAAATATGCCTACTTGTGCATCTTAGACACTCTGAATTCACTAAATGTACAACTTTTTCTCCATCAAAATGAACAAATGAGACATGAAATAACATCTACAGATCAAGACGAAGCGAATGGAAGCGGTCCCAGTCTCGTAGCTGTGAACAGCTGTGATCGCAGGAAAATGCTGTTACAAAGATTTCTCAGTATATCTCCGGGACATTTCCCTGGCTTTCCCACCGTCACAATGGACAAACGAGACATGAAATAACATCAACAGATCAAGACGAAGCGAATGGAGGTACCCCCGGAGTCATAGCATGTGTAAATCGAGACGAAACATCTCTCTCTCCCCCGCCTGCTTGCGAAGGGGAGGGGCAGTTTACACACACACGCAGCTGCTGCATGCAGCAACGCACACACAGGGAGGAGATGGCAGAGAGAACGCACTCCCCTGAAAACTCCCCTTGAATTCCTCCAGACTCAGAAAATGTAAAAGTTCACTTTTTGGAGATCCATAGAAAAAGGGTGAAAATGGAAAAAAGTATTCGAAAATAGTGCCTCATAAGGCGGGTAGAGTCCCTTGAAAACTCCCCTTGAATTCCTCCAGACTCAGAAAAAGTCAAAGTTGACTTTTTGGAGATCCATAGAAAAAGGGTGAAAATGAAAAAAAGAATGCCACAGCATGGATTCGAACACGCGACCAACTGCATCCAGGGGCGAGTGTTAACGCAGTGAGCCACTGGACCTGAGTACGCAAATATGCCTACTTGTGCATCTTAGACACTCTGAATTCACTAAATGTACAACTTTTTCTTCATCAAAATGAACAAATGAGACATGAAATAACATCTACAGATCAAGACGAAGCGAATGGAAGCGGTCCCAGCCTCGTAGCTGTGAACAGCTGTGATCGCAGGAAAATGCTGTTACAAAGATTTCTCAGTATATCTCCGGGACATTCCCTGGCTTTCCCACCGTCACAATGGACAAACGAGACATGAAATAACATCAACAGATCAAGACGAAGCGAATGGAGGTACCCCCGGAGTCATAGCATGTGTAAATCGAGACGAAACATCTCTCTCTCCCTCGCCTGCTTGCGAAGGGGAGGGGCAGTTTACACACACACGCAGCTGCTGCATGCAGCAACGCACACACAGGGAGGAGATGGCAGAGAGAACGCACTCCCCTGAAAACTCCCCTTGAATTCCTCCAGACTCAGAAAATGTAAAAGTTCACTTTTTGGAGATCCATAGAAAAAGGGTGAAAATGGAAAAAAGTATTCGAAAATAGTGCCTCATAAGGCGGGTAGAGTCCCTTGAAAACTCCCCTTGAATTCCTCCAGACTCAGAAAAAGTCAAAGTTGACTTTTTGGAGATCCATAGAAAAAGGGTGAAAATGAAAAAAAGTATGCCACAGCATGGATTCGAACACGCGACCAACCGCATCCAGGGGCGAGCGTTAACGCAGTGAGCCACTGGACATGAGTACTCAAACATGCCTACTTTTGCATCTTAGACACTCTGAATTCACTAAATGTACAACTTTTCCTCCATCAAAATGAACAAATGAGACATGAAATAACATCTACAGATCAAGACGAAGCGAATGGAAGCGGTCCCAGCCTCGTAGCTGTGAACAGCTGTGATCGCAGGAAAATGCTGTTACAAAGATTTCTCAGTATATCTCCGGGACATTTCCCTGGCTTTGCCACCGTCACAATGGACAAACGAGACATGAAATAACATCAACAGATCAAGACGAAGCGAATGGAAGTACCCCCGGAGTCATAGCATGTGTAAATCGAGACGAAACATCTCTCTCTCCCCCGCCTGCTTGCGAAGGGGAGGGGCAGTTTACACACACACACGCAGCTGCTGCATGCAGCAACGCACACAGAGGGAGGAGATGGCAGAGAGAATGCACTCCCCTGAAAACTCCCCTTTGAATTCCTCCAGACTCAGAAAATGTAAAAGTTCACTTTTTGGAGATCCATAGAAAAAGGGTGAAAATGGAAAAAAGTATTCGAAAATAGTGCCTCATAAGGCGGGTAGAGTCCCTTGAAAACTCCCCTTGAATTCCTCCAGACTCAGAAAAAGTCAAAGTTGACTTTTTGGAGATCCATAGAAAAAGGGTGAAAATGAAAAAAAGTATGCCACAGCATGGACTCAAACACGCGACCAACCGCATCCAGGGGCGAGCGTTAACGCAGTGAGCCACTGGACCTGAGTACTCAAACATGCCTACTTGTGCATCTTAGAAACTCTGAATTCACTAAATGTACAACTTTTTCTCCATCAAAATGAACAAATGAGACATGAAATAACATCTACAGATCAAGACGAAGCGAATGGAAGTACCCCCGGAGTCATAGCATGTGTAAATCGAGACGAAACATCTCTCTCTTCCCCCGCCTGCTTGCGAAGGGGAGGGGCAGTTTACACACACACACGCAGCTGCTGCATGCAGCAACGCACACACAGGGAGGAGATGGCAGAGAGAATGCACTCCCCTGAAAACTCCCCTTGAATTCCTCCAGACTCAGAAATGTAAAAGTTCACTTTTTGGAGATCCATAGAAAAAGTGTGAAAATGGAAAAAAGTATTCGAAAATAGTGCCTCATAAGGCGGGTAGAGTCCCTTGAAAACTCCCCTTGAATTCCTCCAGACTCAGAAAAAGTCAAAGTTGACTTTTTGGAGATCCATAGAAAAAGGGTGAAAATGGAAAAAAGTATTCGAAAATAGTGCCTCATAAGGCGGGTAGAGTCCCTTGAAAACTCCCCTTGAATTCCTCCAGACTCAGAAAAAGTCAAAGTTGACTTTTTGGAGATCCATAGAAAAAGGGTGAAAATGAAAAAAAGTATGCCACAGCATGGATTCGAACACGCGACCAACCGCATCCAGGGGCGAGCGTTAACGCAGTGAGCCACTGGACATGAGTACTCAAACATGCCTACTTTTGCATCTTAGACACTCTGAATTCACTAAATGTACAACTTTTTCTCCATCAAAATGAACAAATGAGACATGAAATAACATCTACAGATCAAGACGAAGCGAATGGAGGCGGTCCCAGCCTCGTAGCTGTGAACAGCTGTGATCGCAGGAAAATGCTGTTACAAAGATTTCTCAGTATATCTCCGGAACATTTCCCTGGCTTTGCCACCTTCACAATGGATAAACGAGACATGAAATAACATCAACAGATCAAGACGAAGCGAATGGAAGTACCCCCGGAGTCATAGCATGTGTAAATCGAGACGAAACATCTCTCTCTCCCCCGCCTGCTTGCGAAGGGGAGGGGCAGTTTACACACACACGCAGCTGCTGCATGCAGCAACGCACACACAGGGAGGAGATGGCAGAGAGAACGCACTCCCCTGAAAACTCCCCTTGAATTCCTCCAGACTCAGAAAATGTAAAAGTTCACTTTTTGGAGATCCATAGAAAAAGGGTGAAAATGGAAAAATGTATTCGAAAATAGTGCCTCATAAGGCGGGTAGAGTCCCTTGAAAACTCCCCTTGAATTCATCCAGACTCAGAAAAAGTCAAAGTTGACTTTTTGGAGATCCATAGAAAAAGGGTGAAAATGAAAAAAAGAATGCCACAGCATGGATTCGAACACGCGACCAACCGCATCCAGGGGCGAGTGTTAACGCAGTGAGCCACTGGACCTGATTACGCAAATATGCCTACTTGTGCATCTTAGACACTCTGAATTCACTAAATGTACAACTTTTTCTCCATCAAAATGAACAAATGAGACATGAAATAACATCTACAGATCAAGACGAAGCGAATGGAAGCGGTCCCAGTCTCGTAGCTGTGAACAGCTGTGATCGCAGGAAAATGCTGTTACAAAGATTTCTCAGTATATCTCCGGGACATTTCCCTGGCTTTCCCACCGTTACAATGGACAAACGAGACATGAAATAACATCAACAGATCAAGACGAAGCGAATGGAGGTACCCCCGGAGTCATAGCATGTGTAAATCGAGACGAAACATCTCTCTCTCCCCCGCCTCATTGCAAGAGGGAGGGGCAGTTTACACACACACGCAGCTGCTGCATGCAGCAACACACACACAGGGAGGAGATGGCAGAGAGAACGCACTCCCCTGAAAACTCCCCTTGAATTCCTCCAGACTCAGAAAATGTAAAAGATCACTTTTTGGAGAGCCATAGAAAAAGGGTGAAAATGTAAAAAAGTATTCGAAAATAGTGCCTCATAAGGCGGGTAGAGTCCTTTGAAAACTCCCCTTGAATTCCTCCAGACTCAGAAAAAGTCAAAGTTGACTTTTTGGAGATCCATAGAAAAAGGGTGAAAATGAAAAAAAGTATGCCACAGCATGGATTCGAACACGCGACCAACAGCATCCAGGGGCGAGCGTTAACGCAGTGAGCCACTGGACCTGAGTACTCAAACATGCCTACTTGTGCATCTTAGACACTCTGAATTCACTAAATGTACAACCTTTTCTCCATCAAAATGAACAAATGAGACATGAAATAACATCTCCAGATCAAGACGAAGCGAATGGAAGCGGTCCCAGCCTCGTAGCTGTGAACAGCTGTGATCGCAGGAAAATGCTGTTACAAAGATTTCTCAGTATATCTCCGGGACATTCCCTGGCTTTCCCACCGTCACAATGGACAAACGAGACATGAAATAACATCAACAGATCAAGACGAAGCGAATGGAGGTACCCCCGGAGTCATAGCATGTGTAAATCGAGACGAAACATCTCTCTCTCCCTCGCCTGCTTGCGAAGGGGAGGGGCAGTTTACACACACACGCAGCTGCTGCATGCAGCAACGCACACACAGGGAGGAGATGGCAGAGAGAACGCACTCCCCTGAAAACTCCCCTTGAATTCCTCCAGACTCAGAAAATGTAAAAGTTCACTTTTTGGAGATCCATAGAAAAAGGGTGAAAATGGAAAAAGGTATTCGAAAATAGTGCCTCATAAGGCGGGTAGAGTCCCTTGAAAACTCCCCTTGAATTCCTCCAGACTCAGAAAAAGTCAAAGTTGACTTTTTGGAGATCCATAGAAAAAGGGTGAAAATGAAAAAAAGAATGCCACAGCATGGATTCGAACACGCGACCAACCGCATCCAGGGGCGAGTGTTAACGCAGTGAGCCACTGGACCTGAGTATGCAAATATGCCTACTTGTGCATCTTAGACACTCTGAATTCACTAAATGTACAACTTTTTCTCCATCAAAATGAACAAATGAGACATGAAATAACATCTACAGATCAAGACGAAGCGAATGGAAGCGGTCCCAGCCTCGTAGCTGCGAACAGCTGTGATCGCAGGAAAATGCTGTTACAAAGATTTCTCAGTATATCTCCGGGACATTTCCCTGGCTTTCCCACCGTCACAATGGACAAACGAGACATGAAATAACATCAACAGATCAAGACGAAGCGAATGGAGGTACCCCCGGAGTCATAGCATGTGTAAATCGAGACAAAACATCTCTCTCTCCCTCGCCTGCTTGCGAAGGGGAGGGGCAGTTTACACACACACGCAGCTGCTGCATGCAGCAACGCACACACAGGGAGGAGATGGCAGAGAGAACGCACTCCCCTGAAAACTCCCCTTGAATTCCTCCAGACTCAGAAAATGTAAAAGTTCACTTTTTGGAGATCCATAGAAAAAGGGTGAAAATGGAAAAAAGTATTCGAAAATAGTGCCTCATAAGGCGGGTAGAGTCCCTTGAAAACTCCCCTTGAATTCCTCCAGACTCAGAAAAAGTCAAAGTTGACTTTTTGGAGATCCATAGAAAAAGGGTGAAAATGAAAAAAAGAATGCCACAGCATGGATTCGAACACGCGACCAACCGCATCCAGGGGCGAGTGTTAACGCAGTGAGCCACTGGACCTGAGTACGCAAACATGCCTACTTGTGCATCTTAGACACTCTGAATTCACTAAATGTACAACTTTTTCTCCATCAAAATGAACAAATGAGACATGAAATAACATCTACAGATCAAGACGAAGCGAATGGAAGCGGTCCCAGCCTCGTAGCTGTGAACAGCTGTGATCGCAGGAAAATGCTGTTACAAAGATTTCTCAGTATATCTCCGGGACATTTCCCTGGCTTTCCCACCGTCACAATGGACAAACGAGACATGAAATAACATCAACAGATCAAGACGAAGCGAATGGAGGTACCCCCGGAGTCATAGCATGTGTAAATCGAGACGAAACATCTCTCTCTCCCCCGCCTGCTTGCGAGAGGGAGGGGCAGTTTACACACACACGCAGCTGCTGCATGCAGCAACACACACACAGGGAGGAGATGGCAGAGAGAACGCACTCCCCTGAAAACTCCCCTTGAATTCCTCCAGACTCAGAAAATGTAAAAGATCACTTTTTGGAGATCCATAGAAAAAGGGTGAAAATGTAAAAAAGTATTCGAAAATAGTGCCTCATAAGGCGGGTAGAATCCTTTGAAAACTCCCCTTGAATTCCTCCAGACTCAGAAAAAGTCAAAGTTGACTTTTTGGAGATCCATAGAAAAAGGGTGAAAATGAAAAAAAGTATGCCACAGCATGGATTCGAACACGCGACCAACCGCATCCAAGGGCGAGCGTTAACGCAGTGAGCCACTGGACCTGAGTACTCAAACATGCCTACTTGTGCATCTTAGACACTCTGAATTCACTAAATGTACAACCTTTTCTCCATCAAAATGAACAAATGAGACATGAAATAACATCTCCAGATCAAGACGAAGCGAATGGAAGCGGTCCCAGCCTCGTAGCTGTGAACAGCTGTGATCGCAGGAAAATGCTGTTACAAAGATTTCTCAGTATATCTCCGGGACATTTCCCTGGCTTTCCCTCCGTCACAATGGACAAACGAGACATGAAATAACATCAACAGATCAAGACGAAGCGAATGGAGGTACCCCCGGAGTCATAGCATGTGTAAATCGAGACGAAACATCTCTCTCTCCCTCGCCTGCTTGCGAAGGGGAGGGGCAGTTTACACACACACGCAGCTGCTGCATGCAGCAACGCACACACTGGGAGGAGATGGCAGAGAGAACGCACTCCCCTGAAAACTCCCCTTGAATTCCTCCAGACTCAGAAAATGTAAAAGTTCACTTTTTGGAGATCCATAGAAAAAGGGTGAAAATGGAAAAAAGTATTCGAAAATAGTGCCTCATAAGGCGGGTAGAGTCCCTTGAAAACTCCCCTTGAATTCCTCCAGACTCAGAAAAAGTCAAAGTTGACTTTTTGGAGATCCATAGAAAAAGGGTGAAAATGAAAAAAAGAATGCCACAGCATGGATTCGAACACGCGACCAACCGCATCCAGGGGCGAGCGTTAACGCAGTGAGCCACTGGACATGAGTACTCAAACATGCCTACTTTTGCATCTTAGACACTCTGAATTCACTAAATGTACAACTTTTTCTCCATCAAAATGAACAAATGAGACATGAAATAACATCTACAGATCAAGACGAAGCGAATGGAAGCGGTCCCAGTCTCGTAGCTGTGAACAGCTGTGATCGCAGGAAAATGCTGTTACAAAGATTTCTCAGTATATCTCCGGGACATTTCCCTGGCTTTCCCACCGTCACAATGGACAAACGAGACATGAAATAACATCAACAGATCAAGACGAAGCGAATGGAGGTACCCCCGGAGTCATAGCATGTGTAAATCGAGACGAAACATCTCTCTCTCCCCCGCCTGCTTGCGAAGGGGAGGGGCAGTTTACACACACACGCAGCTGCTGCATGCAGCAACGCACACACAGGGAGGAGATGGCAGAGAGAACGCACTCCCCTGAAAACTCCCCTTGAATTCCTCCAGACTCAGAAAATGTAAAAGTTCACTTTTTGGAGATCCATAGAAAAAGGGTGAAAATGGAAAAAAGTATTCGAAAATAGTGCCTCATAAGGCGGGTAGAGTCCCTTGAAAACTCCCCTTGAATTCCTCCAGACTCAGAAAAAGTCAAAGTTGACTTTTTGGAGATCCATA
Organism: Notothenia rossii; assembly: GCF_949606895.1. Taxonomy (NCBI): domain Eukaryota; kingdom Metazoa; phylum Chordata; class Actinopteri; order Perciformes; family Nototheniidae; genus Notothenia; species Notothenia rossii. Next base: position 287,811 of record NW_027640057.1, read on the forward strand.
GAAAAAGGGTGAAAATGAAAAAAAGAATGCCACAGCATGGATTCGAACACGCGACCAACTGCATCCAGGGGCGAGTGTTAACGCAGTGAGCCACTGGACCTGAGTACGCAAATATGCCTACTTGTGCATCTTAGACACTCTGAATTCACTAAATGTACAACTTTTTCTTCATCAAAATGAACAAATGAGACATGAAATAACATCTACAGATCAAGACGAAGCGAATGGAAGCGGTCCCAGCCTCGTAGCTGTGAACAGCTGTGATCGCAGGAAAATGCTGTTACAAAGATTTCTCAGTATATCTCCGGGACATTCCCTGGCTTTCCCACCGTCACAATGGACAAACGAGACATGAAATAACATCAACAGATCAAGACGAAGCGAATGGAGGTACCCCCGGAGTCATAGCATGTGTAAATCGAGACGAAACATCTCTCTCTCCCTCGCCTGCTTGCGAAGGGGAGGGGCAGTTTACACACACACGCAGCTGCTGCATGCAGCAACGCACACACAGGGAGGAGATGGCAGAGAGAACGCACTCCCCTGAAAACTCCCCTTGAATTCCTCCAGACTCAGAAAATGTAAAAGTTCACTTTTTGGAGATCCATAGAAAAAGGGTGAAAATGGAAAAAAGTATTCGAAAATAGTGCCTCATAAGGCGGGTAGAGTCCCTTGAAAACTCCCCTTGAATTCCTCCAGACTCAGAAAAAGTCAAAGTTGACTTTTTGGAGATCCATAGAAAAAGGGTGAAAATGAAAAAAAGTATGCCACAGCATGGATTCGAACACGCGACCAACCGCATCCAGGGGCGAGCGTTAACGCAGTGAGCCACTGGACATGAGTACTCAAACATGCCTACTTTTGCATCTTAGACACTCTGAATTCACTAAATGTACAACTTTTCCTCCATCAAAATGAACAAATGAGACATGAAATAACATCTACAGATCAAGACGAAGCGAATGGAAGCGGTCCCAGCCTCGTAGCTGTGAACAGCTGTGATCGCAGGAAAATGCTGTTACAAAGATTTCTCAGTATATCTCCGGGACATTTCCCTGGCTTTGCCACCGTCACAATGGACAAACGAGACATGAAATAACATCAACAGATCAAGACGAAGCGAATGGAAGTACCCCCGGAGTCATAGCATGTGTAAATCGAGACGAAACATCTCTCTCTCCCCCGCCTGCTTGCGAAGGGGAGGGGCAGTTTACACACACACACGCAGCTGCTGCATGCAGCAACGCACACAGAGGGAGGAGATGGCAGAGAGAATGCACTCCCCTGAAAACTCCCCTTTGAATTCCTCCAGACTCAGAAAATGTAAAAGTTCACTTTTTGGAGATCCATAGAAAAAGGGTGAAAATGGAAAAAAGTATTCGAAAATAGTGCCTCATAAGGCGGGTAGAGTCCCTTGAAAACTCCCCTTGAATTCCTCCAGACTCAGAAAAAGTCAAAGTTGACTTTTTGGAGATCCATAGAAAAAGGGTGAAAATGAAAAAAAGTATGCCACAGCATGGACTCAAACACGCGACCAACCGCATCCAGGGGCGAGCGTTAACGCAGTGAGCCACTGGACCTGAGTACTCAAACATGCCTACTTGTGCATCTTAGAAACTCTGAATTCACTAAATGTACAACTTTTTCTCCATCAAAATGAACAAATGAGACATGAAATAACATCTACAGATCAAGACGAAGCGAATGGAAGTACCCCCGGAGTCATAGCATGTGTAAATCGAGACGAAACATCTCTCTCTCCCCCGCCTGCTTGCGAAGGGGAGGGGCAGTTTACACACACACACGCAGCTGCTGCATGCAGCAACGCACACACAGGGAGGAGATGGCAGAGAGAATGCACTCCCCTGAAAACTCCCCTTGAATTCCTCCAGACTCAGAAAATGTAAAAGTTCACTTTTTGGAGATCCATAGAAAAAGTGTGAAAATGGAAAAAAGTATTCGAAAATAGTGCCTCATAAGGCGGGTAGAGTCCCTTGAAAACTCCCCTTGAATTCCTCCAGACTCAGAAAAAGTCAAAGTTGACTTTTTGGAGATCCATAGAAAAAGGGTGAAAATGGAAAAAAGTATTCGAAAATAGTGCCTCATAAGGCGGGTAGAGTCCCTTGAAAACTCCCCTTGAATTCCTCCAGACTCAGAAAAAGTCAAAGTTGACTTTTTGGAGATCCATAGAAAAAGGGTGAAAATGAAAAAAAGTATGCCACAGCATGGATTCGAACACGCGACCAACCGCATCCAGGGGCGAGCGTTAACGCAGTGAGCCACTGGACATGAGTACTCAAACATGCCTACTTTTGCATCTTAGACACTCTGAATTCACTAAATGTACAACTTTTTCTCCATCAAAATGAACAAATGAGACATGAAATAACATCTACAGATCAAGACGAAGCGAATGGAGGCGGTCCCAGCCTCGTAGCTGTGAACAGCTGTGATCGCAGGAAAATGCTGTTACAAAGATTTCTCAGTATATCTCCGGAACATTTCCCTGGCTTTGCCACCTTCACAATGGATAAACGAGACATGAAATAACATCAACAGATCAAGACGAAGCGAATGGAAGTACCCCCGGAGTCATAGCATGTGTAAATCGAGACGAAACATCTCTCTCTCCCCCGCCTGCTTGCGAAGGGGAGGGGCAGTTTACACACACACGCAGCTGCTGCATGCAGCAACGCACACACAGGGAGGAGATGGCAGAGAGAACGCACTCCCCTGAAAACTCCCCTTGAATTCCTCCAGACTCAGAAAATGTAAAAGTTCACTTTTTGGAGATCCATAGAAAAAGGGTGAAAATGGAAAAATGTATTCGAAAATAGTGCCTCATAAGGCGGGTAGAGTCCCTTGAAAACTCCCCTTGAATTCATCCAGACTCAGAAAAAGTCAAAGTTGACTTTTTGGAGATCCATAGAAAAAGGGTGAAAATGAAAAAAAGAATGCCACAGCATGGATTCGAACACGCGACCAACCGCATCCAGGGGCGAGTGTTAACGCAGTGAGCCACTGGACCTGATTACGCAAATATGCCTACTTGTGCATCTTAGACACTCTGAATTCACTAAATGTACAACTTTTTCTCCATCAAAATGAACAAATGAGACATGAAATAACATCTACAGATCAAGACGAAGCGAATGGAAGCGGTCCCAGTCTCGTAGCTGTGAACAGCTGTGATCGCAGGAAAATGCTGTTACAAAGATTTCTCAGTATATCTCCGGGACATTTCCCTGGCTTTCCCACCGTTACAATGGACAAACGAGACATGAAATAACATCAACAGATCAAGACGAAGCGAATGGAGGTACCCCCGGAGTCATAGCATGTGTAAATCGAGACGAAACATCTCTCTCTCCCCCGCCTCATTGCAAGAGGGAGGGGCAGTTTACACACACACGCAGCTGCTGCATGCAGCAACACACACACAGGGAGGAGATGGCAGAGAGAACGCACTCCCCTGAAAACTCCCCTTGAATTCCTCCAGACTCAGAAAATGTAAAAGATCACTTTTTGGAGAGCCATAGAAAAAGGGTGAAAATGTAAAAAAGTATTCGAAAATAGTGCCTCATAAGGCGGGTAGAGTCCTTTGAAAACTCCCCTTGAATTCCTCCAGACTCAGAAAAAGTCAAAGTTGACTTTTTGGAGATCCATAGAAAAAGGGTGAAAATGAAAAAAAGTATGCCACAGCATGGATTCGAACACGCGACCAACAGCATCCAGGGGCGAGCGTTAACGCAGTGAGCCACTGGACCTGAGTACTCAAACATGCCTACTTGTGCATCTTAGACACTCTGAATTCACTAAATGTACAACCTTTTCTCCATCAAAATGAACAAATGAGACATGAAATAACATCTCCAGATCAAGACGAAGCGAATGGAAGCGGTCCCAGCCTCGTAGCTGTGAACAGCTGTGATCGCAGGAAAATGCTGTTACAAAGATTTCTCAGTATATCTCCGGGACATTCCCTGGCTTTCCCACCGTCACAATGGACAAACGAGACATGAAATAACATCAACAGATCAAGACGAAGCGAATGGAGGTACCCCCGGAGTCATAGCATGTGTAAATCGAGACGAAACATCTCTCTCTCCCTCGCCTGCTTGCGAAGGGGAGGGGCAGTTTACACACACACGCAGCTGCTGCATGCAGCAACGCACACACAGGGAGGAGATGGCAGAGAGAACGCACTCCCCTGAAAACTCCCCTTGAATTCCTCCAGACTCAGAAAATGTAAAAGTTCACTTTTTGGAGATCCATAGAAAAAGGGTGAAAATGGAAAAAGGTATTCGAAAATAGTGCCTCATAAGGCGGGTAGAGTCCCTTGAAAACTCCCCTTGAATTCCTCCAGACTCAGAAAAAGTCAAAGTTGACTTTTTGGAGATCCATAGAAAAAGGGTGAAAATGAAAAAAAGAATGCCACAGCATGGATTCGAACACGCGACCAACCGCATCCAGGGGCGAGTGTTAACGCAGTGAGCCACTGGACCTGAGTATGCAAATATGCCTACTTGTGCATCTTAGACACTCTGAATTCACTAAATGTACAACTTTTTCTCCATCAAAATGAACAAATGAGACATGAAATAACATCTACAGATCAAGACGAAGCGAATGGAAGCGGTCCCAGCCTCGTAGCTGCGAACAGCTGTGATCGCAGGAAAATGCTGTTACAAAGATTTCTCAGTATATCTCCGGGACATTTCCCTGGCTTTCCCACCGTCACAATGGACAAACGAGACATGAAATAACATCAACAGATCAAGACGAAGCGAATGGAGGTACCCCCGGAGTCATAGCATGTGTAAATCGAGACAAAACATCTCTCTCTCCCTCGCCTGCTTGCGAAGGGGAGGGGCAGTTTACACACACACGCAGCTGCTGCATGCAGCAACGCACACACAGGGAGGAGATGGCAGAGAGAACGCACTCCCCTGAAAACTCCCCTTGAATTCCTCCAGACTCAGAAAATGTAAAAGTTCACTTTTTGGAGATCCATAGAAAAAGGGTGAAAATGGAAAAAAGTATTCGAAAATAGTGCCTCATAAGGCGGGTAGAGTCCCTTGAAAACTCCCCTTGAATTCCTCCAGACTCAGAAAAAGTCAAAGTTGACTTTTTGGAGATCCATAGAAAAAGGGTGAAAATGAAAAAAAGAATGCCACAGCATGGATTCGAACACGCGACCAACCGCATCCAGGGGCGAGTGTTAACGCAGTGAGCCACTGGACCTGAGTACGCAAACATGCCTACTTGTGCATCTTAGACACTCTGAATTCACTAAATGTACAACTTTTTCTCCATCAAAATGAACAAATGAGACATGAAATAACATCTACAGATCAAGACGAAGCGAATGGAAGCGGTCCCAGCCTCGTAGCTGTGAACAGCTGTGATCGCAGGAAAATGCTGTTACAAAGATTTCTCAGTATATCTCCGGGACATTTCCCTGGCTTTCCCACCGTCACAATGGACAAACGAGACATGAAATAACATCAACAGATCAAGACGAAGCGAATGGAGGTACCCCCGGAGTCATAGCATGTGTAAATCGAGACGAAACATCTCTCTCTCCCCCGCCTGCTTGCGAGAGGGAGGGGCAGTTTACACACACACGCAGCTGCTGCATGCAGCAACACACACACAGGGAGGAGATGGCAGAGAGAACGCACTCCCCTGAAAACTCCCCTTGAATTCCTCCAGACTCAGAAAATGTAAAAGATCACTTTTTGGAGATCCATAGAAAAAGGGTGAAAATGTAAAAAAGTATTCGAAAATAGTGCCTCATAAGGCGGGTAGAATCCTTTGAAAACTCCCCTTGAATTCCTCCAGACTCAGAAAAAGTCAAAGTTGACTTTTTGGAGATCCATAGAAAAAGGGTGAAAATGAAAAAAAGTATGCCACAGCATGGATTCGAACACGCGACCAACCGCATCCAAGGGCGAGCGTTAACGCAGTGAGCCACTGGACCTGAGTACTCAAACATGCCTACTTGTGCATCTTAGACACTCTGAATTCACTAAATGTACAACCTTTTCTCCATCAAAATGAACAAATGAGACATGAAATAACATCTCCAGATCAAGACGAAGCGAATGGAAGCGGTCCCAGCCTCGTAGCTGTGAACAGCTGTGATCGCAGGAAAATGCTGTTACAAAGATTTCTCAGTATATCTCCGGGACATTTCCCTGGCTTTCCCTCCGTCACAATGGACAAACGAGACATGAAATAACATCAACAGATCAAGACGAAGCGAATGGAGGTACCCCCGGAGTCATAGCATGTGTAAATCGAGACGAAACATCTCTCTCTCCCTCGCCTGCTTGCGAAGGGGAGGGGCAGTTTACACACACACGCAGCTGCTGCATGCAGCAACGCACACACTGGGAGGAGATGGCAGAGAGAACGCACTCCCCTGAAAACTCCCCTTGAATTCCTCCAGACTCAGAAAATGTAAAAGTTCACTTTTTGGAGATCCATAGAAAAAGGGTGAAAATGGAAAAAAGTGTTCGAAAATAGTGCCTCATAAGGCGGGTAGAGTCCCTTGAAAACTCCCCTTGAATTCCTCCAGACTCAGAAAAAGTCAAAGTTGACTTTTTGGAGATCCATAGAAAAAGGGTGAAAATGAAAAAAAGAATGCCACAGCATGGATTCGAACACGCGACCAACCGCATCCAGGGGCGAGTGTTAACGCAGTGAGCCACTGGACCTGAGTACGCAAATATGCCTACTTGTGCATCTTAGACACTCTGAATTCACTAAATGTACAACTTTTTCTCCATCAAAATGAACAAATGAGACATGAAATAACATCTACAGATCAAGACGAAGCGAATGGAAGCAGTCCCAGCCTCGTAGCTGTGAACAGCTGTGATCGCAGGAAAATGCTGTTACAAAGATTTCTCAGTATATCTCCGGGACATTTCCCTGGCTTTCCCACCGTCACAATGGACAAACGAGACATGAAATAACATCAACAGATCAAGACGAAGCGAATGGAGGTACCCCCGGAGTCATAGCATGTGTAAATCGAGACGAAACATCTCTCTCTCCCCCGCCTCATTGCAAGAGGGAGGGGCAGTTTACACACACACGCAGCTGCTGCATGCAGCAACGCACACACAGGGAGGAGATGGCAGAGAGAACGCACTCCCCTGAAAACTCCCCTTGAATTCCTCCAGACTCAGAAAATTTAAAAGTTCACTTTTTGGAGATCCATAGAAAAAGGGTGAAAATGGAAAAAAGTATTCGAAAATAGTGCCTCATAAGGCGGGTAGAGTCCCTTGAAAACTCCCCTTGAATTCCTCCAGACTCAGAAAAAGTCAAAGTTGACTTTTTGGAGATCCATAGAAAAAGGGTGAAAATGAAAAAAAGAATGCCACAGCATGGATTCGAACACGCGACCAACCGCATCCAGGGGCGAGCGTTAACGCAGTGAGCCACTGGACCTGAGTACGCAAATATGCCTACTTGTGCATCTTAGACACTCTGAATTCACTAAATGTACAACTTTTTCTCCATCAAAATGAACAAATGAGACATGAAATAACATCTACAGATCAAGACGAAGCGAATGGAAGCGGTCCCAGCCTCGTAGCTGTGAACAGCTGTGATCGCAGGAAAATGCTGTTACAAAGATTTATCAGTATATCTCCGGGACATTTCCCTGGCTTTCCCACCGTCACAATGGACAAACGAGACATGAAATAACATCAACAGATCAAGACGAAGCGAATGGAGGTACCCCCGGAGTCATAGCATGTGTAAATCGAGACGAAACATCTCTCTCTCCCCCGCCTGCTTGCGAGAGGGAGGGGCAGTTTACACACACACGCAGCTGCTGCATGCAGCAACACACACACAGGGAGGAGATGGCAGAGAGAACGCACTCCCCTGAAAACTCCCCTTGAATTCCTCCAGACTCAGAAAATGTAAAAGATCACTTTTTGGAGATCCATAGAAAAAGGGTGAAAATGTAAAAAAGTATTCGAAAATAGTGCCTCATAAGGCGGGTAGAATCCTTTGAAAACTCCCCTTGAATTCCTCCAGACTCAGAAAAAGTCAAAGTTGACTTTTTGGAGATCCATAGAAAAAGGGTGAAAATGAAAAAAAGTATGCCACAGCATGGATTCGAACACGCGACCAACCGCATCCAGGGGCGAGCGTTAACGCAGTGAGCCACTGGACCTGAGTACTCAAACATGCCTACTTGTGCATCTTAGACACTCTGAATTCACTAAATGTACAACCTTTTCTCCATCAAAATGAACAAATGAGACATGAAATAACATCTCCAGATCAAGACGAAGCGAATGGAAGCGGTCCCAGCCTCGTAGCTGTGAACAGCTGTGATCGCAGGAAAATGCTGTTACAAAGATTTCTCAGTATATCTCCGGGACATTTCCCTGGCTTTCCCACCGTCACAATGGACAAACGAGACATGAAATAACATCAACAGATCAAGACGAAGCGAATGGAGGTACCCCCGGAGTCATAGCATGTGTAAATCGAGACGAAACATCTCTCTCTCCCTCGCCTGCTTGCGAAGGGGAGGGGCAGTTTACACACACACGCAGCTGCTGCATGCAGCAACGCACACACAGGGAGGAGATGGCAGAGAGAACGCACTCCCCTGAAAACTCCCCTTGAATTCCTCCAGACTCAGAAAATGTAAAAGTTCACTTTTTGGAGATCCATAGAAAAAGGGTGAAAATGGAAAAAAGTATTCGAAAATAGTGCCTCATAAGGCGGGTAGAGTCCCTTGAAAACTCCCCTTGAATTCCTCCAGACTCAGAAAAAGTCAAAGTTGACTTTTTGGAGATCCATAGAAAAAGGGTGAAAATGAAAAAAAGTATGCCACAGTATGGATTCAAACACGCGACCAACCGCATCCAGGGGCGAGCGTTAACACAGTGAGCCACTGGACCTGAGTACTCAAACATGCCTACTTGTGCATCTTAGACACTCTGAATTTACTAAATGTACAACTTTTTCTCCATCAAAATGAACAAATGAGACATTAAATAACATCTACAGATCAAGACGAAGCGAATGGAAGCGGTCCCAGCCTCGTAGCTGTGAACAGCTGTGATCGCAGGAAAATGCTGTTACAAAGATTTCTCAGTATATCTCCGGGACATTTCCCTGGCTTTCCCACCGTCACAATGGACAAACGAGACATGAAATAACATCAACAGATCAAGACGAAGCGAATGGAGGTACCCCCGGAGTCATAGCATGTGTAAATCGAGACGAAACATCTCTCTCTCCCACGCCTGCTTGCGAGGGGGAGGGGCAGTTTACACACACACGCAGCTGCTGCATGCAGCAACACACACACAGGGAGGAGATGGCAGAGAGAACGCACTCCCCTGAAAACTCCCCTTGAATTCCTCCAGACTCAGAAAATGTAAAAGATCACTTTTTGGAGATCCATAGAAAAAAGGGTGAAAATGGAAAAAAGTATTCGAAAATAGTGCCTCATAAGGCGGGTAGAGTCCCTTGAAAACTCCCCTTGAATTCCTCCAGACTCAGAAAAAGTCAAAGTTGACTTTTTGGAGATCCATAGAAAAAGGGTGAAAATGAAAAAAAGTATGCCACAGCATGGACTCGAACACGCGACCAACCGCATCCAGGGGCGAGCGTTAACACAGTGAGCCACTGGACCTGAGTACTCAAACATGCCTACTTGTGCATCTTAGAAACTCTGAATTCACTAAATGTACAACTTTTTCTCCATCAAAATGAACAAATGAGACATTAAATAACATCTACAGATCAAGACGAAGCGAATGGAAGCGGTCCCAGCCTCGTAGCTGCGAACAGCTGTGATCGCAGGAAAATGCTGTTACAAAGATTTCTCAGTATATCTCCGGGACATTTCCCTGGCTTTCCCACCGTCACAATGGACAAACGAGACATGAAATAACATCAACAGATCAAGACGAAGCGAATGGAAGTACCCCCGGAGTCATAGCATGTGTAAATCGAGACGAAACATCTCTCTCTCCCCCGCCTGCTTGCGAAGGGGAGGGGCAGTTTACACACACACACGCAGTTGCTGCATGCAGCAACGCACACACAGGGAGGAGATGGCAGAGAGAATGCACTCCCCTGAAAACTCCCCTTGAATTCCTCCAGACTCAGAAAATGTAAAAGTTCACTTTTTGGAGATCCATAGAAAAAGGGTGAAAATGGAAAAAAGTATTCGAAAATAGTGCCTCATAAGGCGGGTAGAGTCCCTTGAAAACTCCCCTTGAATTCCTCCAGACTCAGAAAAAGTCAAAGTTGACTTTTTGGAGATCCATAGAAAAAGGGTGAAAATGAAAAAAAGTATGCCACAGCATGGACTCGAACACGCGACCAACCGCATCCAGGGGCGAGCGTTAACACAGTGAGCCACTGGACCTGAGTACTCAAACATGCCTACTTGTGCATCTTAGACACTCTGAATTTACTAAATGTACAACTTTTTCTCCATCAAAATGAACAAATGAGACATTAAATAACATCTACAGATCAAGACAAAGCGAATGGAAGCGGTCCCAGCCTCGTAGCTGCGAACAGCTGTGATCGCAGGAAAATGCTGTTACAAAGATTTCTCAGTATATCTCCGGGACATTTCCCTGGCTTTCCCACCGTCACAATGGACAAACGAGACATGAAATAACATCAACAGATCAAGACGAAGCGAATGGAGGTACCCCCGGAGTCATAGCATGTGTAAATCGAGACGAAACATCTATCTCTCCCCCGCCTGCTTGCGAGGGGGAGGGGCAGTTTACACACACACACAGCTGCTGCATGCAGCAACGCACACACAGGGAGGAGATGGCAGAGAGAACGCACTCCCCTGAAAACTCCCCTTGAATTCCTCCAGACTCAGAAAATGTAAAAGTTCACTTTTTGGAGATCCATAGAAAAAGGGTGAAAATGAAAAAAAGAATGCCACAGCATGGATTCGAACACGCGACCAACCGCATTTAGGGGCGAGCGTTAACACAGTGAGCCACTGGACCTGAGTACTCAAACATGCCTACTTGTGCATCTTAGACACTCTGAATTTACTAAATGTACAACTTTTTCTCCATCAAAATGAACAAATGAGACATTAAATAACATCTACAGATCAAGACGAAGCGAATGGAATCGGTCCCAGCCTCGTAGCTGCGAACAGCTTTGATCGCAGGAAAATACTGTTACAAAGATTTCTCAGTATATCTCCGGGACATTTCCCTGGCTTTCCAACCGTCACAATGGACAAACGAGACATGAAATAACATCAACAGATCAAGACGAAGCGGATGGAAGTACCCCCGGAGTCATAGCATGTGTAAATCGAGACGAAACATCTCTCTCTCCCCCGCCTGCTTGCGAAGGGGAGGGGCAGTTTACACACACACACGCAGCTGCTGCATGCAGCAACGCACACAGAGGGAGGAGATGGCAGAGAGAATGCACTCCCCTGAAAACTCCCCTTGAATTCCTCCAGACTCAGAAAATGTAAAAGTTCACTTTTTGGAGATCCATAGAAAAAGGGTGAAAATGGAAAAAAGTATTCGAAAATAGTGCCTCATAAGGCGGGTAGAGTCCCTTGAAAACTCCCCTTGAATTCCTCCAGACTCAGAAAAAGTCAAAGTTGACTTTTTGGAGATCCATAGAAAAAGGGTGAAAATGAAAAAAAGTATGCCACAGCATGGATTCGAACACGCGACCAACCGCATCCAGGGGCGAACATTAACGCAGTGAGCCACTGGACCTGAGTACTCAAACATATCTACTTTTGCATCTTAGAAACTCTGAATTCACTAAATGTACAACTTTTTCTCCATCAAAATGAACAACTGAGACATTAAATAACATCTACAGATCAAGACGAAGCGAATGGAATCGGTCCCAGCCTCGTAGCTGCGAACAGCTTTGATCGCAGCAAAATAATGTTACAAAGATTTCTCAGTATATCTCCGGGACATTTCCCTGGCTTTCCCAACGTCACAATGGACAAACGAGACATGGAATAACATCAACAGATCAAGACGAAGCGAATGGAAGTACCCCCGGAGTCATAGCATGTGTAAATCGAGACGAAACATCTCTCTCTCCCCCGCCTGCTTGCGAGGGGGAGGGGCAGTTTACACACACACACAGCTGCTGCATGCAGCAACGCACACACAGGGAGGAGATGGCAGAGAGAACGCACTCCCCTGAAAACTCCCCTTGAATTCCTCCAGACTCAGAAAATGTAAAAGTTCACTTTTTGGAGATCCATAGAAAAAGGGTGAAAATGAAAAAAAGAATGCCACAGCATGGATTCGAACACGCGACCAACCGCATTTAGGGGCGAGCGTTAACACAGTGAGCCACTGGACCTGAGTACTCAAACATGCCTACTTTTGCATTTTAGAAACTCTGAATTCACTAAATGTACAACTTTTTCTCCATCAAAATGAACAACTGAGACATTAAATAACATCTACAGATCAAGACGAAGCGAATGGAAGCGGTCCCAGCCTCGTAGCTGCGAACAGCTTTGATCGCAGTAAAATACTGTTACAAAGATTGCTCAGTATATCTCCGGGACATTTCCCTGGCTTTCCCACCGTCACAATGGACAAACGAGACATGAAATAACATCAACAGATCAAGACGAAGCGAATGGAAGTACCCCCGGAGTCATAGCATGTGTAAATCGAGACGAAACATCTCTCTCTCCCCCGCCTGCTTGCGAGGGGGAGGGGCAGTTTACACACACACACAGCTGCTGCATGCAGCAACGCACACACAGGGAGGAGATGGCAGAGAGAACGCACTCCCCTGAAAACTCCCCTTGAATTCCTCCAGACTCAGAAAATGTAAAAGATCACTTTTTGGAGATCCATAGAAAAAGGGTGAAAATGAAAAAAAGAATGCCACAGCATGGATTCGAACACGCGACCAACAGCATCCAGGGGCGAGCGTTAACACAGTGAGCCACTGGACCTGAGTACTCAAACATGCCTACTTGTGCATCTTAGACACTCTGAATTTACTAAATGTACAACTTTCTCTCCATCAAAATGAACAAATGAGACATTAAATAACATCTACAGATCAAGACGAAGCGAATGGAAGCGGTCCCAGCCTCGTAGCTGTGAACAGCTGTTATTGCAGGAAAATGCTGTTACAAAGATTTCTCAGTATATCTCCGGGACATTTCCCTGGCTTTCCCACCGTCACAATGGACAAACGAGACATGAAATAACATCAAAAGATCAAGACGAAGCGAATGGAAGTACCCCCGGAGTCATAGCATGTGTAAATCGAGAAGAAACATCTCTCTCTCCCCCGCCTGCTTGCGAAGGGGAGGGGCAGTTTACACACACACACGCAGCTGCTGCATGCAGCAACGCACACAGAGGGAGGAGATGGCAGAGAGAATGCACTCCCCTGAAAACTCCCCTTGAATTCCTCCAGACTCAGAAAATGTAAAAGTTCACTTTTTGGAGATCCATAGAAAAAGGGTGAAAATGGAAAAAAGTATTCGAAAATAGTGCCTCATAAGGCGGCTAGAGTCCCTTGAAAACTCCCCTTGAATTCCTCCAGACTCAGAAAAAGTCAAAGTTGACTTTTGGAGATCCATAGAAAAAGGGTGAAAATGAATAAAAGTATGCCACAGCATGGATTCGAACACGCGACGTACCGCATCCAGGGGCGAGCATTAACGCAGTGAGCCACTGGACCTGAGTACTCAAACATGCCTACTTTTGCATCTTAGAAACTCTGAATTCACTAAATGTACAACCTTTTCTCCATCAAAATGAACAAATGAGACATTAAATAACATCTACAGATCAAGACGAAGCGAATGGAAGCGGTCCCAGCCTCGTAGCTGTGAACAGCTGTGATCGCAGGAAAATGCTGTTACAAAGATTTCTCAGTATATCTCCGGGACATTTCCCTGGCTTTCCAACCGTCACAATGGACAAACGAGACATGAAATAACATCAACAGATCAAGACGAAGCGGATGGAAGTACCCCCGGAGTCATAGCATGTGTAAATCGAGACGAAACATCTCTCTCTCCCCCGCCTGCTTGCGAAGGGGAGGGGCAGTTTACACACACACACGCAGCTGCTGCATGCAGCAACGCACACAGAGGGAGGAGATGGCAGAGAGAATGCACTCCCCTGAAAACTCCCCTTGAATTCTTCCAGACTCAGAAAATGTAAAAGTTCACTTTTTGGAGATCCATAGAAAAAGGGTGAAAATGGAAAAAAGTATTCGAAAATAGTGCCTCATAAGGCGGGTAGAGTCCCTTGAAAACTCCCCTTGAATTCCTCCAGACTCAGAAAAAGTCAAAGTTGACTTTTTGGAGATCCATAGAAAAAGGGTGAAAATGAAAAAAAGAATGCCACAGCATGGATTCGAACACGTGACCAACCGCATCCAGGGGCGAGCGTTAACACAGTGAGCCACTGGACCTGAGTACTCAAACATGCCTACTTGTGCATCTTAGACACTCTGAATTTACTAAATGTACAACTTTTTCTCCATCAAAATGAACAAATGAGACATTAAATAACATCTACAGATCAAGACGAAGCGAATGGAAGCGGTCCCAGCCTCGTAGCTGTGAACAGCTGTGATCGCAGGAAATTGCTGTTACAAAGATTTCTCAGTATATCTCCGGGACATTTCCCTGGCTTTCCCACCGTCACAATGGACAAACGAGACATGAAATAACATCAACAGATCAAGACGAAGCGAATGGAGGTACCCCCGGAGTCATAGCATGTGTAAATCGAGACGAAACATCTCTCTCTCCCCCGCCTGCTTGCGAGAGGGAGGGGCAGTTTACACACACACGCAGCTGCTGCATGCAGCAACACACACACAGGGAGGAGATGGCAGAGAGAACGCACTCCCCTGAAAACTCCCCTTGAATTCCTCCAGACTCAGAAAATGTAAAAGATCACTTTTTGGAGATCCATAGAAAAAGGGTGAAAATGAAAAAAAAATGCCACAGCATGGATTCGAACACGCGACCAACCGCATCCAGGGGCGAGCGTTAACGCAGTGAGCCACTGGACATGAGTACTCAAACATGCCTACTTTTGCATATTAGACACTCTGAATTCACTAAATGTACAACTTTTTCTCCATCAAAATGAACAAATGAGACATGAAATAACATCAACAGATCAAGACGAAGCGAATGGAAGTACCCCCGGAGTCATAGCATGTGTAAATCGAGACGAAACATCTCTCTCTCCCCCGCCTGCTTGCGAAGGGGAGGGGCAGTTTACACACACACGCAGCTGCTGCATGCAGCAACGCACACACAGGGAGGAGATGGCAGAGAGAATGCACTCCCCTGAAAACTCCCCTTGAATTCCTCCAGACTCAGAAAATGTAAAAGTTCACTTTTTGGAGATCCATAGAAAAAGGGTGAAAATGGAAAAAAGTATTCAAAAATAGTGCCTCATAAGGCGGGTAGAGTCCCTTGAAAACTCCCCTTGAATTCCTCCAGACTCAGAAAAAGTCAAAGTTGACTTTTTGGAGATCCATAGAAAAAGGGTGAAAATGAAAAAAAGTATGCCACAGCATGGATTCGAACACGCGACCAACCGCATCCAGGGGCGAGCATTAACGCAGTGAGCCACTGGACCTGAGTACTCAAACATGCCTACTTTTGCATTTTAGAAACTCTGAATTCACTAAATGTACAACTTTTTCTCCATCAAAATGAACAACTGAGACATTAAATAACATCTACAGATCAAGACGAAGCGAATGGAAGCGGTCCCAGCCTCGTAGCTGCGAACAGCTTTGATCGCAGGAAAATACTGTTACAAAGATTGCTCAGTATATCTCCGGGACATTTCCCTGGCTTTCCCACCGTCACAATGGACAAACGAGACATGAAATAACATCAACAGATCAAGACGAAGCGAATGGAAGTACCCCCGGAGTCATAGCATGTGTAAATCGAGACGAAACATCTCTCTCTCCCCCGCCTGCTTGCGAGTGGGAGGGGCAGTTTACACACACACGCAGCTGCTGCATGTAGCAACACACACACAGGGAGGAGATGGCAGAGAGAACGCACTCCCCTGAAAACTCCCCTTGAATTCCTCCAGACTCAGAAAATGTAAAAGATCACTTTTTGGAGATCCATAGAAAAAGGGTGAAAATGAAAAAAAGAATGCCACAGCATGGATTCGAACACGCACCAACCGCATCCAGGGGCGAGCGTTAACACAGTGAGCCACTGGACCTGAGTACTCAAACATGCCTACTTGTGCATCTTAGACACTCTGAATTTACTAAATGTACAACTTTTTCTCCATCAAAATGAACAAATGAGACATTAAATAACATCTACAGATCAAGACGAAGCGAATGGAAGCGGTCCCAGTCTCGTAGCTGTGAACAGCTGTGATTGCAGGAAAATGCTGTTACAAAGATTTCTCAGTATATCTCCGGGACATTTCCCTGGCTTTCCCACCGTCACAATGGACAAACGAGACATGAAATAACATCAACAGATCAAGACGAAGCGAATGGAAGTACCCCCGGAGTCATAGCATGTGTAAATCGAGAAGAAACATCTCTCTCTCCCCCGCCTGCTTGCGAAGGGGAGGGGCAGTTTACACACACACACGCAGCTGCTGCATGCAGCAACGCACACAGAGGGAGGAGATGGCAGAGAGAACGCACTCCCCTGAAAACTCCCCTTGAATTCCTCCAGACTCAGAAAATGTAAAAGATCACTTTTTGGAGATCCATAGAAAAAGGGTGAAAATGAAAAAAAGAATGCCACAGCATGGATTCGAACACGCACCAACCGCATCCAGGGGCGAGCGTTAACACAGTGAGCCACTGGACCTGAGTACTCAAACATGCCTACTTGTGCATCTTAGACACTCTGAATTTACTAAATGTACAACTTTTTCTCCATCAAAATGAACAAATGAGACATTAAATAACATCTACAGATCAAGACGAAGCGAATGGAAGCGGTCCCAGCCTCGTAGCTGTGAAAAGCTGTGATTGCAGGAAAATGCTGTTACAAAGATTTCTCAGTATATCTCCGGGACATTTCCCTGGCTTTCCCACCGTCACAATGGACAAACGAGACATGAAATAACATCAACAGATCAAGACGAAGCGAATGGAAGTACCTCCGGAGTCATAGCATGTGTAAATCGAGAAGAAACATCTCTCTCTCCCCCGCCTGCTTGCGAAGGGGAGGGGCAGTTTACACACACACACGCAGCTGCTGCATGCAGCAACGCACACAGAGGGAGGAGATGGCAGAGAGAATGCACTCCCCTGAAAACTCCCCTTGAATTCCTCCAGACTCAGAAAATGTAAAAGTTCACTTTTTGGAGATCCATAGAAAAAGGGTGAAAATGGAAAAAAGTATTCGAAAATAGTGCCTCATAAGGCGGCTAGAGTCCCTTGAAAACTCCCCTTGAATTCCTCCAGACTCAGAAAAAGTCAAAGTTGACTTTTGGAGATCCATAGAAAAAGGGTGAAAATGAAAAAAAGTATGCCACAGCATGGATTCGAACACGCGACGTACCGCATCCAGGGGCGAGCATTAACGCAGTGAGCCACTGGACCTGAGTACTCAAACATGCCTACTTTTGCATCTTAGAAACTCTGAATTCACTAAATGTACAACCTTTTCTCCATCAAAATGAACAAATGAGACATTAAATAACATCTACAGATCAAGACGAAGCGAATGGAAGCGGTCCCAGCCTCGTAGCTGTGAACAGCTGTGATCGCAGGAAAATGCTGTTACAAAGATTTCTCAGTATATCTCCGGGACATTTCCCTGGCTTTGCCACCGTCACAATGGACAAACGAGACATGAAATAACATCAACAGATCAAGACGAAGCGAATGGAAGTACCCCCGGAGTCATAGCATGTGTAAATCGAGACGAAACATCTCTCTCTCCCCCGCCTGCTTGCGAAGGGGAGGGGCAGTTTACACACACACACGCAGCTGCTGCATGCAGCAACGCACACAGAGGGAGGAGATGGCAGAGAGAATACACTCCCCTGAAAACTCCCCTTGACTCAGAAAATGTAAAAGTTCACTTTTTGGAGATCCATAGAAAAAAGGGTGAAAATGAAAAAAAATATTCGAAAATAGTGCCTCATAAGGCGGGTAGAGTCCCTTGAAAACTCCCCTTGAATTCCTCCAGACTCAGAAAAAGTCAAAGTTAACTTTTTGGAGATCCATAGAAAAAGGGTGAAAATGAAAAAAAGTATGCCACAGCATGGATTCGAACACGCGACCAACCGCATCCAGGGGCGAGCGTTAACGCAGTGAGCCACTGGACCTGAGTACTCAAACATGCCTACTTGTGCATCTTAGACACTCTTAATTCACTAAATGTACAACTTTTTCTCCATAAAAATGAACAAATGAGACATTAAATAACATCTACAGATCAAGACGAAGCGAATGGAAGCGGTCCCAGCCTCGTAGCTGTGAACAGCTTTGATCGCAGGAAAATGCTGTTACAAAGATTTCTCAGTATATCTCCGGGACATTTCCCTGGCTTTCCCACCGTCACAATGGACAAACGAGACATGAAATAACATCAACAGATCAAGACGAAGCGAATGGAAGTACCCCCGGAGTCATAGCATGTGTAAATCGAGACGAAACATCTCTCTCTCCCCCGCCTGCTTGCGAAGGGGAGGGGCAGTTTACACACATACGCAGCCGCTGCATGCAGCAACGCACACACAGGGAGGAGATGGCAGAGAGAACACACTCCCCTGAAAATTCCCCTTGAATTCCTCCAGACTCAGAAAATGTAAAAGTTGACTTTTTGGAGATCCATAGAAAAAGGGTGAAAATGAAAAAAAGTATGCCACAGCATGGATTCGAACACGCGACCAACCGCATCCAGGGGCGAGCGTTAACGCAGTGAGCCACTGGACATGAGTACTCAAACATGCCTACTTTTGCAGCTTAGACACTCTGAATTCACTAAATGTACAACTTTTTCTCCATCAAAATAAACAAATGAGACATGAAATAACATCTACAGATCAAGACGAAGCGAATGGAAACGGTCCCAGCCTCGTAGCTGTGAACAGATGTGATCGCAGGAAAATGCTGTTACAAAGATTTCTCAGTATATCTCCGGGACATTTCCCTGGCTTTGCCACCGTCACAATGGACAAACGAGACATGAAATAACATCAACAGATCAAGACGAAGCGAATGGAAGTACCCCCGGAGTCATAGCATGTGTAAATCGAGACGAAACATCTCTCTCTCCCCCGCCTGCTTGCGAAGGGGAGGGGCAGTTTACACACACACGCAGCCGCTGCATGCAGCAACGCACACACAGGGAGGAGATGGCAGAGAGAACACACTCCCCTGAAAACTCCCCTTGAATTCCTCCAGACTCAGAAAATGTAAAAGTTCACTTTTTGGAGAACCATAGAAAAAGGGTGAAAATGAAAAAAAGTATTCGAAAATAGTGCCTCATAAGGCGGGTAGAGTCCCTTGAAAACTCCCCTTGAATTCCTCCAGACTCAGAAAAAGTCAAAGTTGACTTTTTGGAGATCCATAGAAAAAGGGTGAAAATGAAAAAAAGTATGCCACAGCATGGACTCGAACACGCGACCAACCGCATCCAGGGGCGAGCATTAACGCAGTGAGCCACTGGACCTGAGTACTCCATCATGCCTACTTTTGCATCTTAGACACTCTGAATTCACTAAATGTACAACTTTTTCTCCATCAAAATGAACAAATGAGACATGATATAACATCTACAGATCAAGACGAAGCGAATGGAAGCGGTCCCAGCCTCGTAGCTGTGAACAGCTGTGATCGCAGGAAAATGCTGTTACAAAGATTTCTCAGTATATCTCCGGGACATTTCCCTGGCTTTCCCACCGTCACAATGGACAAACAAGACATGAAATAACATCAACAGATCAAGACGAAGCGAATGGAGGTACCCCCGGAGTCATAGCATGTGTAAATCGAGACGACGAAACATCTCTCTCTCCCCCGCCTGCTTGCGAAGGGGAGGGGCAGTTTACACACACACACGCAGCTGCTGCATGCAGCAACGCACACAGAGGGAGGAGATGGCAGAGAGAATGCACTCCCCTGAAAACTCCCCTTGAATTCCTCCAGACTCAGAAAATGTAAAAGTTCACTTTTTGGAGATCCATAGAAAAAGGGTGAAAATGGAAAAAAGTATTCGAAAATAGTGCCTCATAAGGCGGGTAGAGTCCCTTGAAACTCCCCTTGAATTCCTCCAGACTCAGAAAAAGTCAAAGTTAACTTTTTGGAGATCCATAGAAAAAGGGTGAAAATGAAAAAAAGAATGCCACAGCATGGATTCGAACACGCGACCAACCGCATCCAGGGGCGAGCGTTAACACAGTGAGCCACTGGACCTGAGTACTCAAACATGCCTACTTGTGCATCTTAGACACTCTGAATTTACTAAATGTACAACTTTTTCTCCATCAAAATGAACAAATGAGACATTAAATAACATCTACAGATCAAGACGAAGCGAATGGAAGCGGTCCCAGCCTCGTAGCTGTGAACAGCTGTGATCGCAGGAAAATGCTGTTACAAAGATTTCTCAGTATATCTCCGGGACATTTCCCTGGCTTTCCCACCGTCACAATGGACAAACGAGACATGAAATAACATCAACAGATCAAGACGAAGCGAATGGAGGTACCCCCGGAGTCATAGCATGTGTAAATTGAGACGAAACATCTCTCTCTCCCCCGCCTGCTTGCGAGGGGGAGGGGCAGTTTACACACACACGCAGCTGCTGCATGCAGCAACACACACACAGGGAGGAGATGGCAGACAGAATGCACTCCCCTGAAAACTCCCCTTGAATTCCTCCAGACTCAGAAAATGTAAAAGATCACGTTTTGGAGATCCATAGAAAAAGGGTGAAAATGAAAAAAAGAATGCCACAGCATGGATTCCAACACGCGACCAACCGCATCCAGGGTCGAGCATTAACGCAGTGAGCCACTGGACCTGAGTACTCAAACATGCCTACTTTTGCATCTTAGAAACTCTGAATTCACTAAATGTACAACTTTTTCTCCATCAAAATGAACAACTGAGACATTAAATAACATCTACAGATCAAGACGAAGCGAATGGAATCGGTCACAGCCTCGTAGCTGTGAACAGCTGTGATCGCAGGAAATTGCTGTTACAAAGATTTCTCAGTATATCTCCGGGACATTTCCCTGGCTTTCCCACCGTCACAATGGACAAACGAGACATGAAATAACATCAACAGATCAAGATGAAAAGAAATGGAGGTACCCCCGGAGTCATAGCATGTGTAAATCGAGACGAAACATCTCTCTCTCCCCCGCCTGCTTGCGAGGGGGAGGGGCAGTTTACACACACACGCAGCTGCTGCATGTAGCAACACACACACAGGGAGGAGATGGCAGAGAGAACGCACTCCCCTGAAAACTCCCCTTGAATTCCTCCAGACTCAGAAAATGTAAAAGATCACTTTTTGGAGATCCATAGAAAAAGGGTGAAAATGAAAAAAAGTATGCCACAGCATGGATTCGAACACGCGACCAACCGCATCCAGGGGCGAGCGTTAACGCAGTGAGCCACTGGACCTGAGTACTCAAACATGCCTACTTTTGCATCTTAGACACTCTGAATTCACTAAATGTACAACTTTTTCTCCATCAAAATGAACAAATGAGACATGAAATAACATCTACAGATCAAGACGAAGCGAATGGAAGCGGTCCCAGCCTCGTAGCTGTGAACAGCTGTGATCGCAGGAAAATGCTGTTACAAAGATTTCTCAGTATATCTCCGGGACATTTCCCTGGCTTTCCCACCGTCACAATGGACAAACGAGACATGAAATAACATCAACAGATCAAGACGAAGCGAATGGAAGTACCCCCGGAGTCAGTGTAAATCGAGACGAAACATCTCTCTCTCCCCCGCCTGCTTGCGAGAGGGAGGGGCAGTTTACACACACACGCAGCTGCTGCATGCAGCAACACACACACAGGGAGGAGATGGCAGAGAGAACGCACTCCCCTGAAAACTCCCCTTGAATTCCTCCAGACTCAGAAAATGTAAAAGATCACTTTTTGGAGATCCATAGAAAAAGGGTGAAAATGAAAAAAAGAATGCCACAGCATGGATTCGAACTAGCGACCAACCGCATCCAGGGGCCAGTGTTAACGCAGTGAGCCACTGGACCTGAGTACGCAAATATGCCTACTTGTGCATCTTAGACACTCTGAATTCACTAAATGTACAACTTTTTCTCCATAAAAATGAACAAATGAGACATGAAATAACATCTACAGATCAAGACGAAGCGAATGGAAGCGGTCCCAGTCTCGTAGCTGTGAACAGCTGTGATCGCAGGAAAATGCTGTTACAAAGATTTCTCAGTATATCTCCGGGACATTTCCCTGGCTTTCCCACCGTCACAATGGACAAACGAGACATGAAATAACATCAACAGATCAAGACGAAGCGAATGGAAGTACCCCCGGAGTCATAGCATGTGTAAATCGAGACGAAACATCTCTCTCTCCCCCGCCTGCTTGCGAAGGGGAGGGGCAGTTTACACACACACACGCAGCTGCTGCCTGCAGCAACGCACACAGAGGGAGGAGATGGCAGAGAGAATGCACTCCCCTGAAAACTCCCCTTGAATTCCTCCAGACTCAGAAAATGTAAAAGTTCACTTTTTGGAGATCCATAGAAAAAGGGTGAAAATGGAAAAAAGTATTCGAAAATAGTGCCTCATAAGGCGGGTAGAGTCCCTTGAAAACTCCCCTTGAATTCCTCCAGACTCAGAAAAAGTCAAAGTTGACATTTTGGAGATCCATAGAAAAAGGGTGAAAATGAAAAAAAGTATGCTACAGCATGGATTCGAACACGCGACCAACCGCATCCAGGGGCGAGCGTTAACGCAGTGAGCCACTGGACCTGAGTACTCAAACATGCCTACTTTTGCATCTTAGACACTCTGAATTCACTAAATGTACAACTTTTTCTCCATCAAAATGAACAAATGAGACATGAAATAACATCTACAGATCAAGACGAAGCGAATGGAAGCGGTCCCAGCCTCGTAGCTGTGAACAGCTGTGATCGCAGGAAAATGCTGTTACAAAGATTTCTCAGTATATCTCCGGGACATTTCCCTGGCTTTCCCACCGTCACAATGGACAAACGAGACATGAAATAACATCAACAGATCAAGACGAAGGGAATGGAAGTACCCCCGGAGTCAGTGTAAATCGAGACGAAACATCTCTCTCTCCCCCGCCTGCTTGCGAGAGGGAGGGGCAGTTTACACACACACGCAGCTGCTGCATGCAGCAACACACACACAGGGAGGAGATGGCAGAGAGAACGTACTCCCCTGAAAACTCCCCTTGAATTCCTCCAGACTCAGAAAATGTAAAAGATCACTTTTTGGAGATCCATAGAAAAAGGGTGAAAATGAAAAAAAGAATGCCACAGCATGGATTCGAACACGCGACCAACCGCATCCAGGGGCCAGTGTTAACGCAGTGAGCCACTGGACCTGAGTACGCAAATATGCCTACTTGTGCATCTTAGACACTCTGAATTCACTAAATGTACAACTTTTTCTCCATCAAAATGAACAAATGAGACATGAAATAACATCTACAGATCAAGACGAAGCGAATGGAAGCGGTCCCAGTCTCATAGCTGTGAACAGCTGTGATCGCAGGAAAATGCTGTTACAAAGATTTCTCAGTATATCTCCGGGACATTTCCCTGGCTTTTCCACCGTCACAATGGACAAACGAGACATGAAATAACATCAACAGATCAAGACGAAGCGAATGGAAGTACCCCCGGAGTCATAGCATGTGTAAATCGAGACGAAACATCTCTCTCTCCCCTGCCTGCTTGCGAAGGGGAGGGGCAGTTTACACACACACACGCAGCTGCTGCCTGCAGCAACGCACACAGAGGGAGGAGATGGCAGAGAGAATGCACTCCCCTGAAAACTCCCCTTGAATTCCTCCAGACTCAGAAAATGTAAAAGTTCACTTTTTGGAGATCCATAGAAAAAGGGTGAAAATGAAAAAAAGAATGCCACAGCATGGATTCGAACACGCGACCAACCGCATCCAGGGGCCAGTGTTAACGCAGTGAGCCACTGGACCTGAGTAAGCAAATATGCCTACTTGTGCATCTTAGACACTATGAATTCACTAAATGTACAACCTTTTCTCCATCAAAATGAACAAATGAGACATTAAATAACATCTACAGATCAAGACGAAGCGAATGGAAGCGGTCCCAGCCTCGTAGCTGTGAACAGCTGTGATCGCAGGAAAATGCTGTTACAAAGATTTCTCAGTATATCTCCGGGACATTTCCCTGGCTTTCCCACCGTCACAATGGACAAACGAGACATGAAATAACATCAACAGATCAAGACGAAGCGAATGGAAGTACCCCCGGAGTCATAGCATGTGTAAATCGAGACGAAACATCTCTCTCTCCCCCGCCTGCTTGCGAAGGGGAGGGGCAGTTTACACACACACACGCAGTTGCTGCATGCAGCAACACACACACAGGGAGGAGATGGCAGAGAGAACGCACTCCCCTGAAAACTCCCCTTGAATTCCTCCAGACTCAGAAAATGTAAAAGATCACTTTTTGGAGATGCATAGAAAAAGGGTGAAAATGAAAAAAAGAATGCCACAGCATGGATTCGAACACGCGACCAACCGCATCCAGGGGCGAGCGTTAACACAGTGAGCCACTGGACCTGAGTACTCAAACATGCCTACTTGTGCATCTTAGACACTCTGAATTTACTAAATGTACAACTTTTTCTCCATCAAAATGAACAAATGAGACATTAAATAACATCTACAGATCAAGACGAAGCGAATGGAAGCGGTCCCAGCCTCGTAGCTGCGAACAGCTGTGATCGCAGGAAAATGCTGTTCCAAAGATTTCTCAGTATATCTCCGGGACATTTCCCTGGCTTTCCCACCGTCACAATGGACAAACGAGACATGAAATAACATCAACAGATCAAGACGAAGCGAATGGAAGTACCCCCGGAGTCATAGCATGTGTAAATCGAGACGAAACATCTCTCTCTCCCCCGCCTGCTTGCGAGGGGGAGGGGCAGTTTACACACACACGCAGCTGCTGTATGCAGCAACGCACACACAGGGAGGAGATGGCAGAGAGAATGCACTCCCCTGAAAACTCCCCTTGAATTCCTCCAGACTCAGAAAATGTAAAAGTTCACTTTTTGGAGATCCATAGAAAAAGGGTGAAAATGGAAAAAAGTATTCGAAAATAGTGCCTCATAAGGCGGGTAGAGTCCCTTGAAAACTCCCCTTGAATTCCTCCAGACTCAGAAAAAGTCAAAGTTGACTTTTTGGAGATCCATAGAAAAAGGGTGAAAATGAAAAAAAGAATGCCACAGCATGGATTCGAACACGCGACCAACCGCATCCAGGGGCGAGCATTAACGCAGTGAGCCACTGGACCTGAGTACTCAAACATGCCTACTTGTGCATCTTAGAAACTCTGAATTCACTAAATGTACAACTTTTTCTCCATCAAAATGAACAAATGAGACATTAAATAACATCTACAGATCAAGACGAAGCGAATGGAAGCGGTCCCAGCCTCGTAGCTGTGAACAGCTGTGATCGCAGGAAAATGCTGTTACAAAGATTTCTCAGTATATCTCCGGGACATTTCCCTCGCTTTCCCACCGTCACAATGGACAAACGAGACATGAAATAACATCAACAGATCAAGACGAAGCGAATGGAGGTACCCCCGGAGTCATAGCATGTGTAAATCGAGACGAAACATCTCTCTCTCCCCCGCCTGCTTGCGAGAGGGAGGGGCAGTTTACACACACACGCAGCTGCTGCATGCAGCAACACACACACAGGGAGGAGATGGCAGAGAGAACGCACTCCCCTGAAAACTCCCCTTGAATTCCTCCAGACTCAGAAAATGTAAAAGATCACTTTTTGGAGATCCATAGAAAAAGGGTGAAAATGAAAAAAAGAATGCCACAGCATGGATTCGAACACGCGACCAACCGCATCCAGGGGCCAGTGTTAACGCAGTGAGCCACTGGACCTGAGTAAGCAAATATGCCTACTTGTGCATCTTAGACACTATGAATTCACTAAATGTACAACCTTTTCTCCATCAAAATGAACAAATGAGACATTAAATAACATCTACAGATCAAGACGAAGCGAATGGAAGCGGTCCCAGCCTCGTAGCTGCGAACAGCTGTGATCGCAGGAAAATGCTGTTACAAAGATTTCTCAGTATATCTCCGGGACATTTCCCTGGCTTTCCCACCGTCACAATGGACAAACGAGACATGAAATAACATCAACAGATCAAGACGAAGCGAATGGAGGTACCCCCGGAGTCATAGCATGTTTAAATCGAGACGAAACATCTCTCTCTCCCCCGCCTGCTTGCGAGGGGGAGGGGCAGTTTACACACACACGCAGCTGCTGCATGCAGCAACACACACACAGGGAGGAGATGGCAGAGAGAACGCACTCCCCTGAAAACTCCCCTTGAATTCCTCCAGACTCAGAAAATGTAAAAGATCACTTTTTGGAGATCCATAGAAAAAGGGTGAAAATGAAAAAAAGAATGCCACAGCATGGATTCGAACACGCGACCAACCGTATCCAGGGGCGAGCGTTAACACAGTGAGCCACTGTACCTGAGTACTCAAACATGCCTACTTGTGCATCTTAGACACTCTGAATTTACTAAATGTACAACTTTTTCTCCATCAAAATGAACAAATGAGACATTAAATAACATCTACAGATCAAGACGAAGCGAATGAAAGCGGTCCCAGCCTCGTAGCTGCGAACAGCTGTGATCGCAGGAAAATGCTGTTACAAAGATTTCTCAGTATATCTCCGGGACATTTCCCTGGCTTTCCCACCGTCACAATGGACAGACGAGACATGAAATAACATCAACAGATCAAGACGAAGCGAATGGAAGTACCCCCGGAGTCATAGCATGTGTAAATTGAGACGAAACATCTCTCTCTCCCCCGCCTGCTTGCGAAGGGGAGGGGCAGTTTACACACACACACGCAGCTGCTACATGCAGCAACGCACACACAGGGAGGAGATGGCAGAGAGAATGCACTCCCCTGAAAACTCCCCTTGAATTCCTCCAGACTCAGAAAATGTAAAAGTTCACTTTTTGGAGATCCATAGAAAAAGGGTGAAAATGGAAAAAAGTATTCGAAAATAGTGCCTCATAAGGCGGGTAGAGTCCCTTGAAAACTCCCCTTGAATTCCTCCAGACTCAGAAAAAGTCAAAGTTGACTTTTTGGAGATCCATAGAAAAGGGTGAAAATGAAAAAAAGTATGCCACAGCATGGACTCGAACACGCGACCAACCGCATCCAGGGGCGACCGTTAACGCAGTGAGCCACTGGACCTGAGTACTCAAACACGCCTACTTGTGCATCTTAGAAACTCTGAATTCACTAAATGTACAACTTTTTCTCCATCAAAATGAACAAATGAGACATTAAATAACATCTACAGATCAAGACGAAGCGAATGGAGGCGGTCCCAGCCTCGTAGCTGCGAACAGCTGTGATCGCAGGAAAATGCTGTTACAAAGATTTCTCAGTATATCTCCGGGACATTTCCCTGGCTTTCCCACCGTCACAATGGACAAACGAGACATGAAATAACATCAACAGATCAAGACGAAGCGAATGGAGGTACCCCCGGAGTCATAGCATGTGTAAATCGAGACGAAACATCTCTCTCTCCCCCGCCTGCTTGCGAGGGGGAGGGGCAGTTTACACACACACGCAGCTGCTGCATGCAGCAACACACACACAGGGAGGAGATGGCAGAGAGAACGCACTCCCCTGAAAACTCCCCATGAATTCCTCCAGACTCAGAAAATGTAAAAGTTCACTTTTTGGAGATCCATAGAAAAAGGGTGAAAATGGAAAAAAGTATTCGAAAATAGTGCCTCATAAGGCGGGTAGAGTCCCTTGAAAACTCCCCTTGAATTCCTCCAGACTCAGAAAAAGTCAAAGTTGACTTTTTGGAGATCCATAGAAAAAGGGTGAAAATGAAAAAAAGTATGCCACAGCATGGACTCGAACACGCGACCAACCGCATCCAGGGGCGACCGTTAACGCAGTGAGCCACTGGACCTGAGTACTCAAACACGCCTACTTGTGCATCTTAGAAACTCTGAATTCACTAAATGTACAACTTTTTCTCCATCAAAATGAACAAATGAGACATTAAATAACATCTACAGATCAAGACGAAGCGAATGGAGGCGGTCCCAGCCTCGTAGCTGCGAACAGCTGTGATCGCAGGAAAATGCTGTTACAAAGATTTCTCAGTATATCTCCGGGACATTTCCCTGGCTTTCCCACCGTCACAATGGACAAACGAGACATGAAATAACATCAACAGATCAAGACGAAGCGAATGGAGGTACCCCCGGAGTCATAGCATGTGTAAATCGAGACGAAACATCTCTCTCTCCCCCGCCTGCTTGCGAGGGGGAGGGGCAGTTTACACACACACGCAGCTGCTGCATGCAGCAACACACACACAGGGAGGAGATGACAGAGAGAACGCACTCCCCTGAAAACTCCCCTTGAATTCCTCCAGACTCAGAAAATGTAAAAGATCACTTTTTGGAGATCCATAGAAAAAGGGTGAAAATGGAAAAAAGTATTCGAAAATAGTGCCTCATAAGGCGGGTAGAGTCCCTTGAAAACTCCCCTTGAATTCCTCCAGACTCAGAAAAAGTCAAAGTTGACTTTTTGGAGATCCATAGAAAAAGGGTGAAAATGAAAAAAAGTATGCCACAGCATGGATTCGAACACGCGACCAACCGCATCCAGGGGCGAGCATTAACGCAGTGAGCCACTGGACCTGAGTACTCAAACATGCCTACTTGTGCATCTTAGAAACTCTGAATTCACTAAATGTACAACTTTTTCTCCATCAAAATGAACAAATGAGACATTAAATAACATCTACAGATCAAGACGAAGCGAATGGAAGTGGTCCCAGCCTTGTAGCTGTGAACAGCTGTGATCGCAGGAAAATGCTGTTACAAAGATTTCTCAGTATATCTCCGGGACATTTCCCTGGCTTTGCCACCGTCACAATGTACAAACAAGACATGAAATAACATCAACAGATCAAGACGAAGCGAATGGAAGTACCCCCGGAGTCATAGCATGTGTAAATCGAGACGAAACATCTCTCTCTCCCCCGCCTGCTTGCGAAGGGGAGGGGCAGTTTACACACACACACGCAGCTGCTGCATGCAGCAACGCACACAGAGGGAGGAGATGGCAGAGAGAATGCACTCCCCTGAAAACTCCCCTTGAATTCCTCCAGACTCAGAAAATGTAAAAGTTCACTTTTTGGAGATCCATAGAAAAAGGGTGAAAATGGAAAAAAGTATTCGAAAATAGTGCCTCATAAGGCGGGTAGAGTCCCTTGAAAACTCCCCTTGAATTCCTCCAGACTCAGAAAAAGTCAAAGTTGACTTTTTGGAGATCCATAGAAAAAGGGTGAAAATGAAAAAAAGTATGCTACAGCATGGATTCGAACACGCGACCAACGGCATCCAGGGGCGAGCGTTAACGCAGTGAGCCACTGGACATGAGTACTCAAACATGTCTACTTTTGCATCTTAGACACTCTGAATTCACTAAATGTACAACTTTTTCTCCATCAAAATGAACAAATGAGACATGAAATAACATCTACAGATCAAGACGAAGCGAATGGAAGCGGTCCCAGCCTCGTAGCTGTGAACAGCTGTGATCGCAGGAAAATGCTGTTACAAAGATTTCTCAGTATATCTCCGGGACATTCCCCTGGCTTTGCCACCGTCACAATGGACAAACGAGACATGAAATAACATCAACAGATCAAGACGAAGCGAATGGAAGTACCCCCGGAGTCATAGCATGTGTAAATCGAGACGAAACATCTCTCTCTCCCCCGCCTGCTTGCGAAGGGGAGGGGCAGTTTACACACACACACGCAGCTGCTGCATGCAGCAACGCACACAGAGGGAGGAGATGGCAGAGAGAATGCACTCCCCTGAAAACTCCCCTTGAATTCCTCCAGACTCAGAAAATGTAAAAGTTCACTTTTTGGAGATCCATAGAAAAAGGGTGAAGATGGAAAAAAGTATTCGAAAATAGTGCCTCATAAGGCGGGTAGAGTCCCTTGAAAACTCCCCTTGAATTCCTCCAGACTCAGAAAAAGTCAAAGTTGACTTTTTGGAGATCCATAGAAAAAGGGTGAAAATGAAAAAAAGTATGCCACAGTATGGATTCGAACACGCGACCAACCGCATCCAGGGGCGAGCATTAACGCAGTGAGCCACTGGACCTGAGTACTCAAACATGCCTACTTTTGCATCTTAGAAACTCTGAATTCACTAAATGTACAACTTTTTCTCCATCAAAATGAACAAATGAGACATGAAATAACATCTACAGATCAAGACGAAGCGAATGGAAGCGGTCCCAGCCTCGTAGCTGTGAACAGCTGTGATCGCAGGAAAATGCTGTTACAAAGATTTATCAGTATATCTCCGGGACATTTCCCTGGCTTTCCCACCGACACAATGGACAAACGAGACATGAAATAACATCAACAGATCAAGACGAAGCGAATGGAGGTACCCCCGGAGTCATAGCATGTGTAAATCGAGACGAAACATCTCTCTCTCCCCCGCCTGCTTGCGAAGGGGAGGGGCAGTTTACACACACACACGCAGCTGCTGCATGCAGCAACGCACACAGAGGGAGGAGATGGCAGAGAGAATGCACTCCCCTGAAAACTCCCCTTGAATTCCTCCAGACTCAGAAAATGTAAAAGTTCACTTTTTGGAGATCCATAGAAAAAGGGTGAAAATGGAAAAAAGTATTCGAAAATAGTGCCTCATAAGGCGGGTAGAGTCCCTTGAAAACTCCCCTTGAATTCCTCCAGACTCAGAAAAAGTCAAAGTTGACTTTTTGGAGATCCATAGAAAAAGGGTGAAAATGAAAAAAAGTATGCCACAGTATGGATTCGAACACGCGACCAACCGCATCCAGGGGCGAGCATTAACGCAGTGAGCCACTGGACTTGAGTACTCAAACATGCCTACTTTTGCATATTAGAAACTCTGAATTCACTAAATGTACAACTTTTTCTCCATCAAAATGAACAAATGAGACATGAAATAACATCTACAGATCAAGACGAAGCGAATGGAAGCGGTCCCCGCCTCGTAGCTGTGAACAGCTGTGATCGCAGGAAAATGCTGTTACAAAGATTTCTCAGTATATCTCCGGGACATTTCCCTGGCTTTCCCACCGACACAATGGACAAACGAGACATGAAATAACATCAACAGATCAAGACGAAGCGAATGGAGGTACCCCCGGAGTCATAGCATGTGTAAATCGAGACGAAACATCTCTCTCTCCCCCGCCTGCTTGCGAAGGGGAGGGGCAGTTTACACACACACACGCAGCTGCTGCATGCAGCAACGCACACACAGGGAGGAGATGGCAGAGAGAATGCACTCCCCTGAAAACTCCCCTTGAATTCCTCCAGACTCAGAAAATGTAAAAGTTCACTTTTTGGAGATCCATAGAAAAAGGGTGAAAATGGAAAAAAGTATTCGAAAATAGTGCCTCATAAGGCGGGTAGAGTCCCTTGAAAACTCCCCTTGAATTCCTCCAGACTCAGAAAAAGTCAAAGTTGACTTTTTGGAGATCCATAGAAAAAGGGTGAAAATGAAAAAAAGAATGCCACAGCATGGATTCGAACACGCGACCAACCACATCCAGGGGCGAGCGTTAACACAGTGAGCCACTGGACCTGAGTACTCAAACATGCCTACTTGTGCATCTTAGACACTCTGAATTTACTAAATGTACAACTTTTTCTCCATCAAAATGAACAAATGAGACATTAAATAACATCTACAGATCAAGACGAAGCGAATGGAAGCGGTCCCAGCCTCGTAGCTGTGAACAGCTGTGATCGCAGGAAAATGCTGTTACAAAGATTTCTCAGTATATCTCCGGGACATTTCCCTGGCTTTCCCACCGTCACAATGGACAAACAAGACATGAAATAACATCAACAGATCAAGACGAAGCGAATGGAGGTACCCCCGGAGTCATAGCATGTGTAAATCGAGACGAAACATCTCTCTCTCCCCCGCCTGCTTGCGAGAGGGAGGGGCAGTTTACACACACACGCAGCTGCTGCATGCAGCAACACACACACAGGGAGGAGATGGCAGAGAGAATGCACTCCCCTGAAAACTCCCCTTGAATTCCTCCAGACTCAGAAAATGTAAAAGTTCACTTTTTGGAGATCCATAGAAAAAGGGTGAAAATGGAAAAAAGTATTCGAAAATAGTGCCTCATAAGGCGGGTAGAGTCCCTTGAAAACTCCCCTTGAATTCCTCCAGACTCAGAAAAAGTCAAAGTTGACTTTTTGGAGATCCATAGAAAAAGGGTGAAAATGAAAAAAAGAATGCCACAGCATGGATTCGAACACGCGACCAACCGCATCCAGGGGTGAGCGTTAACACAGTGAGCCACTGGACCTGAGTACTCAAACATGCCTACTTGTGCATCTTAGACACTCTGAATTTACTAAATGTACAACTTTTTCTCCATCAAAATGAACAAATGAGACATTAAATAACATCTACAGATCAAGACGAAGCGAATGGAAGCGGTCCCAGCCTCGTAGCTGCGAACAGCTGTGATCGCAGGAAAATGCTGTTACAAAGATTTCTCAGTATATCTCCGGGACATTTCCCTAGCTTTCCCACCGTCACAATGGACAAACGAGACATTAAATAACATCAACAGATCAAGACGAAGCGAATGGAAGTACCCCCGGAGTCATAGCATGTGTAAATCGAGACGAAACATCTCTCTCTCCCCCGCCTGCTTGCGAAGGGGAGGGGCAGTTTACACACACACACGCAGCTGCTGCATGCAGCAACGCACACACAGGGAGGAGATGGCAGAGAGAATGCACTCCCCTGAAAACTCCCCTTGAATTCCTCCAGACTCAGAAAATGTAAAAGTTCACTTTTTGGAGATCCATAGAAAAAGGGTGAAAATGGAAAAAAGTATTCGAAAATAGTGCCTCATAAGGCGGGTAGAGTCCTTTGAAAACTCCCCTTGAATTCCTCCAGACTCAGAAAAAGTCAAAGTTGACTTTTTGGAGATCCATAGAAAAAGGGTGAAAATGAAAAAAAGTATGCCACAGCATGGATTCGACCACGTGACCAACCACATCCAGGGGCGAGCGTTAACGCAGTGAGCCACTGGACCTGAGTACTCAAACATGCCTACTTGTGCATCTTAGACACTCTGAATTCACTAAATGTACAACCTTTTCTCCATCAAAATGAACAAATGAGACATGAAATAACATCTCCAGATCAAGACGAAGCGAATGGAAGCGGTCCAAGCCTCGTAGCTGTGAACAGCTGTGATCGCAGGAAAATGCTGTTACAAAGATTTCTCAGTATATCTCCGGGACATTTCCCTGGCTTTACCACCGACACAATGGACAAACGAGACATGAAATAACATCAACAGATCAAGACGAAGCGAATGGAGGTACCCCCGGAGTCATAGCATGTGTAAATCGAGACGAAACATCTCTCTCTCCCCCGCCTGCTTGCGAGGGGGAGGGGCAGTTTACACACACACGCAGCTGCTGCATGCAGCAACACACACACAGGGTGGAGATGGCAGAGAGAACGCACTCCCCTGAAAACTCCCCTTGAATTCCTCCAGACTCAGAAAATGTAAAAGATCACTTTTTGGAGATGCATAGAAAAAGGGTGAAAATGAAAAAAAGAATGCCACAGCATGGATTCGAACACGCGACCAACCGCATCCAGGGGCGAGCGTTAACACAGTGAGCCACTGGACCTGAGTACTCAAACATGCCTACTTGTGCATCTTAGACACTCTGAATTTACTAAATGTACAACTTTTTCTCCATCAAAATGAACAAATGAGACATTAAATAACATCTACAGATCAAGACGAAGCGAATGGAAGCGGTCCCAGCCTCGTAGCTGTGAACAGCTGTGATCGCAGGAAAATGCTGTTACAAAGATTTCTCAGTATATCTCCGGGACATTTCCCTGGCTTTCCCACCGTCACAATGGACAAACGAGACATGAAATAACATCAACAGATCAAGACGAAGCGAATGGAGGTACCCCCGGAGTCATAGCATGTGTACATCGAGACGAAACATCTCTCTCTCCCCCGCCTGCTTGCGAGAGGGAGGGGCAGTTTACACACACACGCAGCTGCTGCATGCAGCAACACACACACAGGGAGGAGATGGCAGAGAGAACGCACTCCCCTGAAAACTCCCCTTGAATTCCTCCAGACTCAGAAAATGTAAAAGATCACTTTTTGGAGATCCATAGAAAAAGGGTGAAAATGGAAAAAAGTATTCGAAAATAGTGCCTCATAAGGCGGGTAGAGTCCCTTGAAAACTCCCCTTGAATTCCTCCAGACTCAGAAAAAGTCAAAGTTGACTTTTTGGAGATCCATAGAAAAAGGGTGAAAATGAAAAAAAGTATGCCACAGCATGGATTCGAACACGCGACCAACCGCATCCAGGGGCGAGCATTAACGCAGTGAGCCACTGGACCTGAGTACTCAAACATGCCTACTTGTGCATCTTAGAAACTCTGAATTCACTAAATGTACAACTTTTTCTCCATCAAAATGAACAAATGAGACATTAAATAACATCTACAGATCAAGACGAAGCGAATGGAAGCGGTCCCAGCCTCGTAGCTGTGAACAGCTGTGATCGCAGGAAAATGCTGTTACAAAGATTTCTCAGTATATCTCCGGGACATTTCCCTGGCTTTCCCACCGTCACAATGGACAAACGAGACATGAAATAACATCAACAGATCAAGACGAAGCGAATGGAGGTACCCCCGGAGTCATAGCATGTGTAAATCGAGACGAAACATCTCTCTCTCCCCCGCCTGCTTGCGAGAGGGAGGGGCAGTTTACACACACACGCAGCTGCTGCATGCAGCAACACACACACAGGGAGGAGATGGCAGAGAGAACGCACTCCCCTGAAAACTCCCCTTGAATTCCTCCAGACTCAGAAAATGTAAAAGATCACTTTTTGGAGATCCATAGAAAAAGGGTGAAAATGAAAAAAAGAATGCCACAGCATGGATTCGAACACGCGACCAACCGCATCCAGGGGCCAGTGTTAACGCAGTGAGCCACTGGACCTGAGTACGCAAAGATGCCTACTTGTGCATCTTAGACACTATGAATTCACTAAATGTACAACCTGTTCTCCATCAAAATGAACAAATGAGACATTAAATAACATCTACAGATCAAGACGAAGCGAATGGAAGCGGTCCCAGCCTCGTAGCTGTGAACAGCTGTGATCGCAGGAAAATGCTGTTACAAAGATTTCTCATTATATCTCCGGGACATTTCCCTGGCTTTCCCACCGACACAATGGACAAACGAGACATGAAATAACATCAACAGATCAAGACGAAGCGAATGGAGGTACCCCCGGAGTCATAGCATGTGTAAATCGAGACGAAACATCTCTCTCTCCCCCGCCTGCTTGCGAGGGGGAGGGGCAGTTTACACACACACGCAGCTGCTGCATGCAGCAACACACACACAGGGTGGAGATGGCAGAGAGAACGCACTCCCCTGAAAACTCCCCTTGAATTCCTCCAGACTCAGAAAATGTAAAAGATCACTTTTTGGAGATGCATAGAAAAAGGGTGAAAATGAAAAAAAGAATGCCACAGCATGGACTCGAACACGCGACCAACCGCATCCAGGGGCGAGCGTTAACACAGTGAGCCACTGGACCTGAGTACTCAAACATGCCTACTTGTGCATCTTAGACACTCTGAATTTACTAAATGTACAACTTTTTCTCCATCAAAATGAACAAATGAGACATTAAATAACATCTACAGATCAAGACGAAACGAATGGAAGCGGTCTGAGCCTCATAGCTGTGAACAGCTGTGATCGCAGGAAAATGCTGTTATAAAAGATTTATCAGTATATCTCCGGGACATTTCCCTGGCTTTCCCACCGTCACAATGGACAAACGAGACATGAAATAACATCAACAGATCAAGACGAAGCGAATGGAAGTACCCTCGGAGTCATAGCATGTGTAAATCGAGACGAAACATATCTCTCTCCCCCGCCTGCTTGCGAAGGGGAGGGGCAGTTTACACACACACACGCAGCTGCTGCATGCAGCAACGCACACACAGGGAGGAGATGGCAGAGAGAATGCACTCCCCTGAAAACTCCCCTTGAATTCCTCCAGACTCAGAAAATGTAAAAGTTCACTTTTTGGAGATCCATAGAAAAAGGGTGAAAATGGAAAAAAGTATTCGAAAATAGTGCCTCATAAGGCGGGTAGAGTCCCTTGAAAACTCCCCTTGAATTCCTCCAGACTCAGAAAAAGTCAAAGTTGACTTTTTGGAGATCCATAGAAAAAGGGTGAAAATGAAAAAAAGAATGCCACAGCATGGATTCGAACACGCGACCAACCGCATCCAGGGGTGAGCGTTAACACAGTGAGCCACTGGACCTGAGTACTCAAACATGCCTACTTGTGCATCTTAGACACTCTGAATTTACTAAATGTACAACTTTTTCTCCATCAAAATGAACAAATGAGACATTAAATAACATCTACAGATCAAGACGAAGCGAATGGAAGCGGTCCCAGCCTCGTAGCTGCGAACAGCTGTGATCGCAGGAAAATGCTGTTACAAAGATTTCTCAGTATATCTCCGGGACATTTCCCTAGCTTTCCCACCGTCACAATGGACAAACGAGACATGAAATAACATCAACAGATCAAGACGAATCGAATGGAATTACCCCCGGAGTCATAGCATGTGTAAATCGAGACGAAACATCTCTCTCTCCCCCGCCTGCTTGCGAAGGGGAGGGGCAGTTTACACACACACACGCAGCTGCTGCATGCAGCAACGCACACACAGGGAGGAGATGGCAGAGAGAATGCACTCCCCTGAAAACTCCCCTTGAATTCCTCCAGACTCAGAAAATGTAAAAGTTCACTTTTTGGAGATCCATAGAAAAAGGGTGAAAATGGAAAGAAGTATTCGAAAATAGTGCCTCATAAGGCGGGTAGAGTCCTTTGAAAACTCCCCTTGAATTCCTCCAGACTCAGAAAAAGTCAAAGTTGACTTTTTGGAGATCCATAGAAAAAGGGTGAAAATGAAAAAAAGTATGCCACAGCATGGATTCGACCACGTGACCAACCGCATCCAGGGGCGAGCGTTAACGCAGTGAGCCACTGGACCTGAGTACTCAAACATGCCTACTTGTGCATCTTAGACACTCTGAATTCACTAAATGTATCACCTTTTCTCCATCAAAATGAACAAATGAGACATGAAATAACATCTCCAGATCAAGACGAAGCGAATGGAAGCGGTCCAAGCCTCGTAGCTGTGAACAGCTGTGATCGCAGGAAAATGCTGTTACAAAGATTTCTCAGTATATCTCCGGGACATTTCCCTGGCTTTCCCACCGTCACAATGGACAAACGAGACATGAAATAACATCAACAGATCAAGACGAAGCGAATGGAGGTACCCCCGGAGTCATAGCATGTGTAAATCGAGACGAAACATCTCTCTCTCCCCCGCCTGCTTGCGAGAGGGAGGGGCAGTTTACAGACACACACAGCCGCTGCATGCAGCAACGCACACACAGGGAGGAGATGGCAGAGAGAATGCACTCCCCTGAAAACTCCCCTTGAATTCCTCCAGACTCAGAAAATGTAAAAGTTCACTTTTTGGAGATCCATAGAAAAGGGTGAAAATGGAAAAAAGTATTCGAAAATAGTACCTCATAAGGCGGGTAGAGTCCCTTGAAAACGCCCCTTGAATTCCTCCAGGCTCAGAAAAAGTCAAAGTTGACTTTTTGGAGATCCATAGAAAAAGGGTGAAAATGAAAAAAAGTATGCCACAGCATGGATTCGAACACGTGACCAACCGCATCCAGGGGCGAGCGTTAACGCAGTGAGCCACTGGACCTGAGTACTCAAACATGCCTACTTTTGCATCTTAGACACTCTGAATTCACTAAATGTACAACTTTTTCTCCATCAAAATGAACAAATGAGACATGAAATAACATCTACAGATCAAGACGAAGCGAATGGAAGCGGTCCCAGCCTCGTAGCTTTGAACAGCTGTGATCGCAGGAAAATGCTGTTACAAAGATTTCTCAGTATATCTCCGGGACATTTCCCTGGCTTTCCCACCGTCACAATGGACAAACGAGACATGAAATAACATCAACAGATCAAGACGAAGCGAATGGAAGTACCCCCGGATTCATAGCATGTGTAAATCGAGACGAAACATCTCTCTCTCCCCCGCCTGCTTGCGAAGGGGAGGGGCAGTTTACACACACACACGCAGCTGCTGCATGCAGCAACGCACACAGAGGGAGGAGATGGCAGAGAGAATGCACTCCCCTGAAAACTCCCCATGAATTCCTCCAGACTCAGAAAATGTAAAAGTTCCCTTTTTGGAGATCCATAGAAAAAGGGTGAAAATGGAAAAAAGTATTCGAAAATAGTGCCTCATAAGGCGGGTAGAGTCCCTTGAAAACTGCCCTTGAATTCCTCCAGACTCAGAAAAGTCAAAGTTGACTTTTTGGAGATCCATAGAAAAAGGGTGAAAATTAAAAAAAGTATGCCACAGCATGGATTCGAACACGCGACCAACCGCATCCAGGGGCGAGCGTTAACGCAGTGAGCCACTGGACCTGAGTACTCAAATATGCCTACTTGTGCATCTTAGACACTCTGAATTCACTAAATGTACAACTTTTTATCCATCAAAATGAACAAATGAGACATGAAATAACATCTACAGATCAAGACGAAGCGAATGGAAGCGGTCCCAGCCTCGTAGCTGTGAACAGCT
The DNA here is from genome assembly GCF_949606895.1 of Notothenia rossii. Classification (NCBI taxonomy): domain Eukaryota; kingdom Metazoa; phylum Chordata; class Actinopteri; order Perciformes; family Nototheniidae; genus Notothenia; species Notothenia rossii. The sequence continues at coordinate 326,958 of NW_027640057.1, forward strand.
GTGATCGCAGGAAAATGCTGTTACAAAGATTTCTCAGTATATCTCCGGGACATTTCCCTAGCTTTCCCACCGTCACAATGGACAAACGAGACAGGAAATAACATCAACAGATCAAGACGAAGCGAATGGAAGTACCCCCGGAGTCATAGCATGTGTAAATCGAGACGAAACATCTCTCTCTCCCCCGCCTGCTTGTGAAGGGGAGGGGCAGTTTACACACACACACGCAGCTGCTGCATGCAGCAACGCACACACAGGGAGGAGATGGCAGAGAGAATGCACTCCCCTGAAAACTCCCCTTGAATTCCTCCAGACTCAGAAAATGTAAAAGTTCACTTTTTGGAGATCCATAGAAAAAGGGTGAAAATGGAAAAAATGTATTCGAAAATAGTGCCTCATAAGGCGGGTAGAGTCCCTTGAAAACGCCCCTTGAATTCCTCCAGGCTCAGAAAAAGTCAAAGTTGACTTTTTGGAGATCCATAGAAAAAGGGTGAAAATGAAAAAAAGTATGCCACAGCATGGATTCGAACACGTGACCAACCGCATCCAGGGGCGAGCGTTAACGCAGTGAGCCACTGGACCTGAGTACTCAAACATGCCTACTTTTGCATCTTAGACACTCTGAATTCACTAAATGTACAACTTTTTATCCATCAAAATGAACAAATGAGACATGAAATAACATCTACATATCAAGACGAAGCGAATGGAAGCGGTCCCAGCCTCGTAGCTTTGAACAGCTGTGATCGCAGGAAAATGCTGTTACAAAGATTTCTCAGTATATCTCCGGGACATTTCCCTGGCTTTCCCACCGTCACAATGGACAAACGAGACATGAAATAACATCAACAGATCAAGACGAAGCGAATGGAAGTACCCCCGGAGTCATAGCATGTGTACATCAAGACGAAACATCTCGCTCTCCCCCGCCTGCTTGCGAAGGGGAGGGGCAGTTTACACACACACACGCAGCTGCTGCATGCAGCAACGCACACAGAGGGAGGAGATGGCAGAGAGAATGCACTCCCCTGAAAACTCCCAATGAATTCCTCCAGACTCAGAAAATGTAAAAGTTCACTTTTTGGAGATCCATAGAAAAAGGGTGAAAATGGAAAAAAGTATTCGAAAATAGTGCATCATAAGGCGGGTAGAGTCCCTTGAAAACTCCCCTTGAATTCCTCCAGACTCAGAAAAAGTCAAAGTTGACTTTTTGGAGATCCATAGAAAAAGGGTGAAAATGAAAAAAAGTATGCCACAGCATGGACTCGAACACGCGACCAACCGCATCCAGGGGCGAGCGTTAACGCAGTGAGCCACTGGACCTGAGTACTCAAACATGCCTACTTGTGCATCTTAGACACTCTGAATTCACTAAATGTACAACCTTTTCTCCATCAAAATGAACAAATGAGACATGAAATAACATCTCCAGATCAAGACGAAGCGAATGGAAGTGGTCCCAGCCTCGTAGCTGTGAACAGCTGTGATCGCAGGAAAATGCTGTTACAAAGATTTCTCAGTAAATCTCCGGGACATTTCCCTGGCTTTCCCACCGTCACAATGGACAAACGAGACATGAAATAACATCAACAGATCAAGACGAAGCGAATGTAGGTACCCCCGGAGTCATAGCATGTGTAAATCGAGACGAAACATCTCTCTCCCCCGCCTGCTTGCGAAGGGGAGGGGCAGTTTACACACACACACGCAGCTGCTGCATGCAGCAACGCACACACAGGGAGGAGATGGCAGAGAGAATGCACTCCCCTGAAAACTCCCCTTGAATTCCTCCAGACTCAGAAAATGTAAAAGTTCACTTTTTGGACATCCATAGAAAAAGGGTGAAAATGGAAAAAAGTATTCGAAAATAGTGCCTCATAAGGCGGGTAGAGTCCCTTGAAAACTCCCCTTGAATTCCTCCAGACTCAGAAAAAGTCAAAGTTGACTTTTTGGAGATCCATAGAAAAAGGGTGAAAATGAAAAAAAGTATGCCACAGCATGGATTCGAACACGCGACCAACCGCATCCAGCGGCGAGCATTAACGCAGTGAGCCACTGGACCTGAGTACTCAAACATGCCTACTTTTGCATCTTAGACACTCTGAATTCACTAAATGTACAACTTTTTCTCCATCAAAATGAACAAATGAGACATTAAATAACATCTACAGATCAAGACGAAGCGAATGGAAGCGGTCCCAGCCTCGTAGCTTTGAACAGCTGTGATCGCAGGAAAATGCTGTTACAAAGATTTCTCAGTATATCTCCGGGACATTTCCCTGGCTTTCCCACCGTCACAATGGACAAACGAGACATGAAATAACATCAACAGATCAAGACGAAGCGAATGGAAGTACCCCCGGAGTCATAGCATGTGTAAATCGAGACGAAACATCTCTCTCTACCCCGCCTGCTTGCCAAGGGGAGGGGTAGTTTACACACACACACGCAGCTGCTGCATGCAGCAACGCACACAGAGGGAGGAGATGGCAGAGAGAATGCACTCCCCTGAAAACTCCCCATGAATTCCTCCAGACTCAGAAAATGTAAAAGTTCACTTTTTGGAGATCCATAGAAAAAGGGTGAAAATGGAAAAAAGTATTCGAAAATAGTGCCTCATAAGGCGGGTAGAGTCCCTTGAAAACTCCCCTTGAATTCCTCCAGACTCAGAAAAAGTCAAAGTTGACTTTTTGGAGATCCATAGAAAAAGGGTGAAAATGAAAAAAAGTATGCCAAAGCATGGATTCGAACACGCGACCAACCGCATCCAGGGGCGAGCGTTAACGCAGTGAGCCACTGGACCTGAGTACTCAAATATGCCTACTTGTGCATCTTAGACACTCTGAATTCACTAAATGTACAACTTTTTCTCCATCAAAATGAACAAATGAGACATGAAATAACATCTACAGATCAAGACGAAGCGAATGGAAGCGGTCCCAGCCTCGTAGCTGTGAACAGCTGTGATCGCAGGAAAATGCTGTTACAAAGATTTCTCAGTATATCTCCGGGACATTTCCCTAGCTTTCCCACCGTCACAATGGACAAACGAGACAGGAAATAACATCAACAGATCAAGACGAAGCGAATGGAAGTACCCCCGGAGTCATAGCATGTGTAAATCGAGACGAAACATCTCTCTCTCCCCCGCCTGCTTGTGAAGGGGAGGGGCAGTTTACACACACACACGCAGCTGCTGCATGCAGCAACGCACACAGAGGGAGGAGATGGCAGAGAGAATGCACTCCCCTGAAAACTCCCAATGAATTCCTCCAGACTCAGAAAATGTAAAAGTTCACTTTTTGGAGATCCATAGAAAAAGGGTGAAAATGGAAAAAAGTATTCGAAAATAGTGCATCATAAGGCGGGTAGAGTCCCTTGAAAACTCCCCTTGAATTCCTCCAGACTCAGAAAAAGTCAAAGTTGACTTTTTGGAGATCCATAGAAAAAGGGTGAAAATGAAAAAAAGTATGCCACAGCATGGACTCGAACACGCGACCAACCGCATCCAGGGGCGAGCGTTAACGCAGTGAGCCACTGGACCTGAGTACTCAAACATGCCTACTTGTGCATCTTAGACACTCTGAATTCACTAAATGTACAACCTTTTCTCCATCAAAATGAACAAATGAGACATGAAATAACATCTCCAGATCAAGACGAAGCGAATGGAAGTGGTCCCAGCCTCGTAGCTGTGAACAGCTGTGATCGCAGGAAAATGCTGTTACAAAGATTTCTCAGTATATCTCCGGGACATTTCCCTAGCTTTCCCACCGTCACAATGGACAAACGAGACAGGAAATAACATCAACAGATCAAGACGAAGCGAATGGAGGTACCCCCGGAGTCATAGCATGTGTAAATCGAGACGAAACATCTCTCTCTCCCCCGCCTGCTTGCGAAGGGGAGGGGCAGTTTACACACACACACGCAGCTGCTGCATGCAGCAACGCACACACAGGGAGGAGATGGCAGAGAGAATGCACTCCCCTGAAAACTCCCCTTGAATTCCTCCAGACTCAGAAAATGTAAAAGTTCACTTTTTGGACATCCATAGAAAAAGGGTGAAAATGGAAAAAAGTATTCGAAAATAGTGCCTCATAAGGCGGGTAGAGTCCCTTGAAAACTCCCCTTGAATTCCTCCAGACTCAGAAAAAGTCAAAGTTGACTTTTTGGAGATCCATAGAAAAAGGGTGAAAATGAAAAAAAGTATGCCACAGCATGGATTCGAACACGCGACCAACCGCATCCAGCGGCGAGCATTAACGCAGTGAGCCACTGGGCCTGAGTACTCAAACATGCCTACTTTTGCATCTTAGACACTCTGAATTCACTAAATGTACAACTTTTTCTCCATCAAAATGAACAAATGAGACATTAAATAACATCTACAGATCAAGACGAAGCGAATGGAAGCGGTCCCAGCCTCGTAGCTTTGAACAGCTGTGATCGCAGGAAAATGCTGTTACAAAGATTTCTCAGTATATCTCCGGGACATTTCCCTGGCTTTCCCACCGTCACAATGGACAAACGAGACATGAAATAACATCAACAGATCAAGACGAAGCGAATGGAAGTACCCCCGGAGTCATAGCATGTGTACATCAAGACGAAACATCTCTCTCTCCCCCGCCTGCTTGCGAAGGGGAGGGGCAGTTTACACACACACACGCAGCTGCTGCATGCAGCAACGCACACAGAGGGAGGAGATGGCAGAGAGAATGCACTCCCCTGAAAACTCCCAATGAATTCCTCCAGACTCAGAAAATGTAAAAGTTCACTTTTTGGAGATCCATAGAAAAAGGGTGAAAATGGAAAAAAGTATTCGAAAATAGTGCATCATAAGGCGGGTAGAGTCCCTTGAAAACTCCCCTTGAATTCCTCCAGACTCAGAAAAAGTCAAAGTTGACTTTTTGGAGATCCATAGAAAAAGGGTGAAAATGAAAAAAAGTATGCCACAGCATGGACTCGAACACGCGACCAACCGCATCCAGGGGCGAGCGTTAACGCAGTGAGCCACTGGACCTGAGTACTCAAACATGCCTACTTGTGCATCTTAGACACTCTGAATTCACTAAATGTACAACCTTTTCTCCATCAAAATGAACAAATGAGACATGAAATAACATCTCCAGATCAAGACGAAGCGAATGGAAGTGGTCCCAGCCTCGTAGCTGTGAACAGCTGTGATCGCAGGAAAATGCTGTTACAAAGATTTCTCAGTATATCTCCGGGACATTTCCCTGGCTTTCCCACCGTCACAATGGACAAACGAGACATGAAATAACATCAACAGATCAAGACGAAGCGAATGGAGGTACCCCCGGAGTCATAGCATGTGTAAATCGAGACGAAACATCTCTCTCTCCCCCGCCTGCTTGCGAAGGGGAGGGGCAGTTTACACACACACACGCAGCTGCTGCATGCAGCAACGCACACACAGGGAGGAGATGGCAGAGAGAATGCACTCCCCTGAAAACTCCCCTTGAATTCCTCCAGACTCAGAAAATGTAAAAGTTCACTTTTTGGACATCCATAGAAAAAGGGTGAAAATGGAAAAAAGTATTCGAAAATAGTGCCTCATAAGGCGGGTAGAGTCCCTTGAAAACTCCCCTTGAATTCCTCCAGACTCAGAAAAAGTCAAAGTTGACTTTTTGGAGATCCATAGAAAAAGGGTGAAAATGAAAAAAAGTATGCCACAGCATGGATTCGAACACGCGACCAACCGCATCCAGCGGCGAGCATTAACGCAGTGAGCCACTGGACCTGAGTACTCAAACATGCCTACTTTTGCATCTTAGACACTCTGAATTCACTAAATGTACAACTTTTTCTCCATCAAAATGAACAAATGAGACATTAAATAACATCTACAGATCAAGACGAAGCGAATGGAAGCGGTCCCAGCCTCGTAGCTTTGAACAGCTGTGATCGCAGGAAAATGCTGTTACAAAGATTTCTCAGTATATCTCCGGGACATTTCCCTGGCTTTCCCACCGTCACAATGGACAAACGAGACATGAAATAACATCAACAGATCAAGACGAAGCGAATGGAAGTACCCCCGGAGTCATAGCATGTGTACATCAAGACGAAACATCTCTCTCTCCCCCGCCTGCTTGCGAAGGGGAGGGGCAGTTTACACACACACACGCAGCTGCTGCATGCAGCAACGCACACAGAGGGAGGAGATGGCAGAGAGAATGCACTCCCCTGAAAACTCCCAATGAATTCCTCCAGACTCAGAAAATGTAAAAGTTCACTTTTTGGAGATCCATAGAAAAAGGGTGAAAATGGAAAAAAGTATTCGAAAATAGTGCATCATAAGGCGGGTAGAGTCCCTTGAAAACTCCCCTTGAATTCCTCCAGACTCAGAAAAAGTCAAAGTTGACTTTTTGGAGATCCATAGAAAAAGGGTGAAAATGAAAAAAAGTATGCCACAGCATGGACTCGAACACGCGACCAACCGCATCCAGGGGCGAGCGTTAACGCAGTGAGCCACTGGACCTGAGTACTCAAACATGCCTACTTGTGCATCTTAGACACTCTGAATTCACTAAATGTACAACCTTTTCTCCATCAAAATGAACAAATGAGACATGAAATAACATCTCCAGATCAAGACGAAGCGAATGGAAGTGGTCCCAGCCTCGTAGCTGTGAACAGCTGTGATCGCAGGAAAATGCTGTTACAAAGATTTCTCAGTATATCTCCGGGACATTTCCCTGGCTTTCCCACCGTCACAATGGACAAACGAGACATGAAATAACATCAACAGATCAAGACGAAGCGAATGGAGGTACCCCCGGAGTCATAGCATGTGTAAATCGAGACGAAACATCTCTCTCTCCCCCGCCTGCTTGCGAAGGGGAGGGGCAGTTTACACACACACACGCAGCTGCTGCATGCAGCAACGCACACACAGGGAGGAGATGGCAGAGAGAATGCACTCCCCTGAAAACTCCCCTTGAATTCCTCCAGACTCAGAAAATGTAAAAGTTCACTTTTTGGACATCCATAGAAAAAGGGTGAAAATGGAAAAAAGTATTCGAAAATAGTGCCTCATAAGGCGGGTAGAGTCCCTTGAAAACTCCCCTTGAATTCCTCCAGACTCAGAAAAAGTCAAAGTTGACTTTTTGGAGATCCATAGAAAAAGGGTGAAAATGAAAAAAAGTATGCCACAGCATGGATTCGAACACGCGACCAACCGCATCCAGCGGCGAGCATTAACGCAGTGAGCCACTGGACCTGAGTACTCAAACATGCCTACTTTTGCATCTTAGACACTCTGAATTCACTAAATGTACAACTTTTTCTCCATCAAAATGAACAAATGAGACATTAAATAACATCTACAGATCAAGACGAAGCGAATGGAAGCGGTCCCAGCCTCGTAGCTTTGAACAGCTGTGATCGCAGGAAAATGCTGTTACAAAGATTTCTCAGTATATCTCCGGGACATTTCCCTGGCTTTCCCACCGTCACAATGGACAAACGAGACATGAAATAACATCAACAGATCAAGACGAAGCGAATGGAAGTACCCCCGGAGTCATAGCATGTGTACATCAAGACGAAACATCTCTCTCTCCCCCGCCTGCTTGCGAAGGGGAGGGGCAGTTTACACACACACACGCAGCTGCTGCATGCAGCAACGCACACAGAGGGAGGAGATGGCAGAGAGAATGCACTCCCCTGAAAACTCCCAATGAATTCCTCCAGACTCAGAAAATGTAAAAGTTCACTTTTTGGAGATCCATAGAAAAAGGGTGAAAATGGAAAAAAGTATTCGAAAATAGTGCATCATAAGGCGGGTAGAGTCCCTTGAAAACTCCCCTTGAATTCCTCCAGACTCAGAAAAAGTCAAAGTTGACTTTTTGGAGATCCATAGAAAAAGGGTGAAAATGAAAAAAAGTATGCCACAGCATGGACTCGAACACGCGACCAACCGCATCCAGGGGCGAGCGTTAACGCAGTGAGCCACTGGACCTGAGTACTCAAACATGCCTACTTGTGCATCTTAGACACTCTGAATTCACTAAATGTACAACCTTTTCTCCATCAAAATGAACAAATGAGACATGAAATAACATCTCCAGATCAAGACGAAGCGAATGGAAGTGGTCCCAGCCTCGTAGCTGTGAACAGCTGTGATCGCAGGAAAATGCTGTTACAAAGATTTCTCAGTATATCTCCGGGACATTTCCCTGGCTTTCCCACCGTCACAATGGACAAACGAGACATGAAATAACATCAACAGATCAAGACGAAGCGAATGGAGGTACCCCCGGAGTCATAGCATGTGTAAATCGAGACGAAACATCTCTCTCTCCCCCGCCTGCTTGCGAAGGGGAGGGGCAGTTTACACACACACACGCAGCTGCTGCATGCAGCAACGCACACACAGGGAGGAGATGGCAGAGAGAATGCACTCCCCTGAAAACTCCCCTTGAATTCCTCCAGACTCAGAAAATGTAAAAGTTCACTTTTTGGACATCCATAGAAAAAGGGTGAAAATGGAAAAAAGTATTCGAAAATAGTGCCTCATAAGGCGGGTAGAGTCCCTTGAAAACTCCCCTTGAATTCCTCCAGACTCAGAAAAAGTCAAAGTTGACTTTTTGGAGATCCATAGAAAAAGGGTGAAAATGAAAAAAAGTATGCCACAGCATGGATTCGAACACGCGACCAACCGCATCCAGCGGCGAGCATTAACGCAGTGAGCCACTGGACCTGAGTACTCAAACATGCCTACTTTTGCATCTTAGACACTCTGAATTCACTAAATGTACAACTTTTTCTCCATCAAAATGAACAAATGAGACATGAAATAACATCTACAGATCAAGACGAAGCGAATGGAAGCGGTCCCAGCCTCGTAGCTTTGAACAGCTGTGATCGCAGGAAAATGCTGTTACAAAGATTTCTCAGTATATCTCCGGGACATTTCCCTGGCTTTCCCACCGTCACAATGGACAAACGAGACATGAAATAACATCAACAGATCAAGACGAAGCGAATGGAAGTACCCCCGGAGTCATAGCATGTGTAAATTGAGACGAAACATCTCTCTCTACCCCGCCTGCTTGCCAAGGGGAGGGGCAGTTTACACACACACACGCAGCTGCTGCATGCAGCAACGCACACAGAGGGAGGAGATGGCAGAGAGAATGCACTCCCCTGAAAACTCCCCATGAATTCCTCCAGACTCAGAAAATGTAAAAGTTCACTTTTTGGAGATCCATAGAAAAAGGGTGAAAATGGAAAAAAGGATTCGAAAATAGTGCCTCATAAGGCGGGTAGAGTCCCTTGAAAACTCCCCTTGAATTCCTCCAGACTCAGAAAAAGTCAAAGTTGACTTTTTGGAGATCCATAGAAAAAGGGTGAAAATTTAAAAAAGTATGCCACAGCATGGATTCGAACACGCGACCAACCGCATCCAGGGGCGAGCGTTAACGCAGTGAGCCACTGGACCTGAGTACTCAAACATGCCTACTTTTGCATCTTAGACACTCTGAATTCACTAAATGTACAACTTTTTCTCCATCAAAATGAACAAATGAGACATGAAATAACATCTACAGATCAAGACGAAGCGAATGGAAGCGGTCCCAGCCTCGTAGCTGTGAACAGCTGTGATCGCAGGAAAATGCTGTTACAAAGGTTTCTCAGTATATCTCCGGGACATTTCCCTAGCTTTCCCACCGTCACAATGGACAAACGAGACATGAAATAACATCAACAGATCAAGACGAAGCGAATGGAAGTACCCCCGGAGTCATAGCATGTGTAAATCGAGACGAAACATCTCTCTCTCCCCCGCCTGCTTGCGAAGGGGAGGGGCAGTTTACACACACACGCAGCTGCTGCATGCAGCAACGCACACACAGGGAGGAGATGGCAGAGAGAATGCACTCCCCTGAAAACTCCCCTTGAATTCCTCCAGACTCAGAAAATGTAAAAGTTCACTTTTTGGAGATCCATAGAAAAAGGGTGAAAATGGAAAAAAGTATTCGAAAATAGTGCCTCATAAGGCGGGTAGAGTCCCTTGAAAACGCCCCTTGAATTCCTCCAGGCTCAGAAAAAGTCAAAGTTGACTTTTTGGAGATCCATAGAAAAAGGGTGAAAATGAAAAAAAGTATGCCACAGCATGGATTCGAACACGTGACCAACCGCATCCAGGGGCGAGCGTTAACGCAGTGAGCCACTGGACCTGAGTACTCAAACATGCCTACTTTTGCATCTTAGACACTCTGAATTCACTAAATGTACAACTTTTTATCCATCAAAATGAACAAATGAGACATGAAATAACATCTACATATCAAGACGAAGCGAATGGAAGCGGTCCCAGCCTCGTAGCTGTGAACAGCTGTGATCGCAGGAAAATGCTGTTACAAAGATTTCTCAGTATATCTCCGGGACATTTCCCTAGCTTTCCCTACGTCACAATGGACAAACGAGACAGGAAATAACATCAACAGATCAAGACGAAGCGAATGGAAGTACCCCCGGAGTCATAGCATGTGTAAATCGAGACGAAACATCTCTCTCTCCCCCGCCGGCTTGTGAAGGGGAGGGGCAATTTACACACACACACGCAGCTGCTGCATGCAGCAACGCACACAGAGGGAGGAGATGGCAGAGAGAATGCACTCCCCTGAAAACTCCCCATGAATTCCTCCAGACTCAGAAAATGTAAAAGTTCACTTTTTGGAGGTCCATAGAAAAAGGGTGAAAATGGAAAAAAGTATTCGAAAATAGTGCCTCATAAGGCGGGTAGAGTCCCTTGAAAACTCCCCTTGAATTCCTCCAGACTCAGAAAAAGTCAAAGTTGACTTTTTGGAGATCCATAGAAAAAAGGGTGAAAATGAAAAAAAGTATGCCACAGCATGGATTCGAACACGTGACCAACCGCATCCAGGGGCGAGCGTTAACGCAGTGAGCCACTGGACCTGAGTACTCAAACATGCCTACTTTTGCATCTTAGACACTCTGAATTCACTAAATGTACAACTTTTTCTCCATCAAAATGAACAAATGAGACATGAAATAACATCTACAGATCAAGACGAAGCGAATGGAAGCGGTCCCAGCCTCGTAGCTGTGAACAGCTGTGATCGCAGGAAAATGCTGTTACAAAGATTTCTCAGTATATCTCCGGGACATTTCCCTAGCTTTCCCACCGTCACAATGGACAAACGAGACAGGAAATAACATCAACAGATCAAGACGAAGCGAATGGAAGTACCCCCGGAGTCATAGCATGTGTAAATCGAGACGAAACATCTCTCTCTCCCCCGCCTGCTTGTGAAGGGGAGGGGCAATTTACACACACACACGCAGCTGCTGCATGCAGCAACGCACACAGAGGGAGGAGATGGCAGAGAGAATGCACTCCCCTGAAAACTCCCCATGAATTCCTCCAGACTCAGAAAATGTAAAAGTTCACTTTTTGGAGGTCCATAGAAAAAGGGTGAAAATGGAAAAAAGTATTCGAAAATAGTGCCTCATAAGGCGGGTAGAGTCCCTTGAAAACTCCCCTTGAATTCCTCCAGACTCAGAAAAAGTCAAAGTTGACTTTTTGGAGATCCATAGAAAAAGGGTGAAAATGAAAAAAAGTATGCCACAGCATGGATTCGAACACGTGACCAACCGCATCCAGGGGCGAGCGTTAACGCAGTGAGCCACTGGACCTGAGTACTCAAACATGCCTACTTTTGCATCTTAGACACTCTGAATTCACTAAATGTACAACTTTTTCTCCATCAAAATGAACAAATGAGACATGAAATAACATCTACAGATCAAGACGAAGCGAATGGAAGCGGTCCCAGCCTCGTAGCTGTGAACAGCTGTGATCGCAGGAAAATGCTGTTACAAAGATTTCTCAGTATATCTCCGGGACATTTCCCTAGCTTTCCCACCGTCACAATGGACAAACGAGACAGGAAATAACATCAACAGATCAAGACGAAGCGAATGGAAGTACCCCCGGAGTCATAGCATGTGTAAATCGAGACGAAACATCTCTCTCTCCCCCGCCTGCTTGTGAAGGGGAGGGGCAATTTACACACACACACGCAGCTGCTGCATGCAGCAACGCACACAGAGGGAGGAGATGGCAGAGAGAATGCACTCCCCTGAAAACTCCCCATGAATTCCTCCAGACTCAGAAAATGTAAAAGTTCACTTTTTGGAGGTCCATAGAAAAAGGGTGAAAATGGAAAAAAGTATTCGAAAATAGTGCCTCATAAGGCGGGTAGAGTCCCTTGAAAACTCCCCTTGAATTCCTCCAGACTCAGAAAAAGTCAAAGTTGACTTTTTGGAGATCCATAGAAAAAGGGTGAAAATGAAAAAAAGTATGCCACAGCATGGATTCGAACACGTGACCAACCGCATCCAGGGGCGAGCGTTAACGCAGTGAGCCACTGGACCTGAGTACTCAAACATGCCTACTTTTGCATCTTAGACACTCTGAATTCACTAAATGTACAACTTTTTCTCCATCAAAATGAACAAATGAGACATGAAATAACATCTACAGATCAAGACGAAGCGAATGGAAGCGGTCCCAGCCTCGTAGCTGTGAACAGCTGTGATCGCAGGAAAATGCTGTTACAAAGATTTCTCAGTATATCTCCGGGACATTTCCCTAGCTTTCCCACCGTCACAATGGACAAACGAGACATGAAATAAGATCAACAGATCAAGACGAAGCGAATGGAAGTACCCCCGGAGTCATAGCATGTGTAAATCGAGACGAAACATCTCTCTCTCCCCCGCCTGCTTGCGAAGGGGAGGGGCAGTTTACACAAACACACGCAGCTGCTGCATGCAGCAACGCACACACAGGGAGGAGATGGCAGAGAGAATGCACTCCCCTGAAAACTCCCCTTGAATTCCTCCAGACTCAGAAAATGTAAAAGTTCACTTTTTGGAGATCCATAGAAAAAGGGTGAAAATGGAAAAAAGTATTCGAAAATAGTGCCTCATAAGGCGGGTAGAGTCCCTTGAAAACTCCCCTTGAATTCCTCCAGACTCAGAAAAAGTCAAAGTTGACTTTTTGGAGATCCATAGAAAAAGGGTGAAAATGAAAAAAAGTATGCCACAGCATGGATTCGAACACGCGACCAACCGCATCCAGGGGCGAGCGTTAACGCAGTGAGCCACTGGACCTGAGTACTCAAACATGCCTACTTTTGCATCTTAGACACTCTGAATTCACTAAATGTACAACTTTTTCTCCATCAAAATGAACAAATGAGACATGAAATAACATCTACAGATCAAGACGAAGCGAATGGAAGCGGTCCCAGCCTCGTAGCTTTGAACAGCTGTGATCGCAGGAAAATGCTGTTACAAAGATTTCTCAGTATATCTCCGGGACATTTCCCTGGCTTTCCCACCGTCACAATGGACAAACGAGACATGAAATAACATCAACAGATCAAGACGAAGCGAATGGAAGTACCCCCGGAGTCATAGCATGTGTAAATCGAGACGAAACATCTCTCTCTACCCCGCGTGCTTGCCAAGGGGAGGGGCAGTTTACACACACACACGCAGCTGCTGCATGCAGCAACGCACACAGAGGGAGGAGATGGCAGAGAGAATGCACTCCCCTGAAAACTCCCCATGAATTCCTCCAGACTCAGAAAATGTAAAAGTTCACTTTTAGGAGATCCATAGAAAAAGGGTGAAAATGGAAAAAAGTATTCGAAAATAGTGCCTCATAAGGCGGGTAGAGTCCCTTGAAAACTCCCCTTGAATTCCTCCAGACTCAGAAAAAGTCAAAGTTGACTTTTTGGAGATCCATAGAAAAAGGGTGAAAATGAAAAAAAGTATGCCACAGCATGGATTGGAACACGCGACCAACCGCATCCAGGGGCGAGCGTTAACACAGTGAGCCACTGGACCTGAGTACTCAAATATGCCTACTTGTGCATCTTAGACACTCTGAATTCACTAAATGTACAACCTTTTCTCCATCAAAATGAACAAATGAGACATGAAATAACATCTACAGATCAAGACGAAGCGAATGGAAGCGGTCCCAGCCTCGTAGCTGTGAACAGCTGTGATCGCAGGAAAATGCTGTTACAAAGATTTCTCAGTATATCTCCGGGACATTTCCCTAGCTTTCCCACCGTCACAATGGACAAACGAGACAGGAAATAACATCAACAGATCAAGACGAAGCGAATGGAAGTACCCCCGGAGTCATAGCATGTGTAAATCGAGACGAAACATCTCTCTCTCCCCCGCCTGCTTGTGAAGGGGAGGGGCAATTTACACACACACACGCAGCTGCTGCATGCAGCAACGCACACAGAGGGAGGAGATGGCAGAGAGAATGCACTCCCCTGAAAACTCCCCATGAATTCCTCCAGACTCAGAAAATGTAAAAGTTCACTTTTTGGAGGTCCATAGAAAAAGGGTGAAAATGGAAAAAAGTATTCGAAAATAGTGCCTCATAAGGCGGGTAGAGTCCCTTGAAAACTCCCCTTGAATTCCTCCAGACTCAGAAAAAGTCAAAGTTGACTTTTTGGAGATCCATAGAAAAAGGGTGAAAATGAAAAAAAGTATGCCACAGCATGGATTCGAACACGTGACCAACCGCATCCAGGGGCGAGCGTTAACGCAGTGAGCCACTGGACCTGAGTACTCAAACATGCCTACTTTTGCATCTTAGACACTCTGAATTCACTAAATGTACAACTTTTTCTCCATCAAAATGAACAAATGAGACATGAAATAACATCTACAGATCAAGACGAAGCGAATGGAAGCGGTCCCAGCCTCGTAGCTGTGAACAGCTGTGATCGCAGGAAAATGCTGTTACAAAGATTTCTCAGTATATCTCCGGGACATTTCCCTAGCTTTCCCACCGTCACAATGGACAAACGAGACATGAAATAAGATCAACAGATCAAGACGAAGCGAATGGAAGTACCCCCGGAGTCATAGCATGTGTAAATCGAGACGAAACATCTCTCTCTCCCCCGCCTGCTTGCGAAGGGGAGGGGCAGTTTACACAAACACACGCAGCTGCTGCATGCAGCAACGCACACACAGGGAGGAGATGGCAGAGAGAATGCACTCCCCTGAAAACTCCCCTTGAATTCCTCCAGACTCAGAAAATGTAAAAGTTCACTTTTTGGAGATCCATAGAAAAAGGGTGAAAATGGAAAAAAGTATTCGAAAATAGTGCCTCATAAGGCGGGTAGAGTCCCTTGAAAACTCCCCTTGAATTCCTCCAGACTCAGAAAAAGTCAAAGTTGACTTTTTGGAGATCCATAGAAAAAGGGTGAAAATGAAAAAAAGTATGCCACAGCATGGATTCGAACACGCGACCAACCGCATCCAGGGGCGAGCGTTAACGCAGTGAGCCACTGGACCTGAGTACTCAAATATGCCTACTTGTGCAGCTTAGACACTCTGAATTCACTAAATGTACAACTTTTTATCCATCAAAATGAACAAATGAGACATGAAATAACATCGACAGATCAAGACAAAGCGAATGGAAGCGGTCCCAGCCTCGTAGCTGTGAACAGCTGTGATCGCAGGAAAATGCTGTTACAAAGATTTCTCAGTATATCTCCGGGACATTTCCCTAGCTTTCCCACCGTCACAATGGACAAACGAGACATGAAATAACATCAACAGATCAAGACGAAGCGAATGGAAGTACCCCCGGAGTCATAGCATGTGTAAATCGAGACGAAACATCTCTCTCTCCCCCGCCTGCTTGCGAAGGGGAGGGGCAGTTTACACAAACACACGCAGCTGCTGCATGCAGCAACGCACACACAGGGAGGAGATGGCAGAGAGAATGCACTCCCCTGAAAACTCCCCTTGAATTCCTCCAGACTCAGAAAATGTAAAAGTTCACTTTTTGGAGATCCATAGAAAAAGGGTGAAAATGGAAAAAAGTATTCGAAAATAGTGCCTCATAAGGCGGGTAGAGTCCCTTGAAAACTCCCCTTGAATTCCTCCAGACTCAGAAAAAGTCAAAGTTGACTTTTTGGAGATCCATAGAAAAAGGGTGAAAATGAAAAAAAGTATGCCACAGCATGGATTCGAACACGTGACCAACCGCATCCAGGGGCAAGCGTTAACGCAGTGAGCCACTGGACCTGAGTACTCAAACATGCCTACTTTTGCATCTTAGACACTCTGAATTCACTAAATGTACAACTTTTTCTCCATCAAAATGAACAAATGAGACATGAAATAACATCTACAGATCAAGACGAAGCGAATGGAAGCGGTCCCAGCCTCGTAGCTTTGAACAGCTGTGATCGCAGGAAAATGCTGTTACAAAGATTTCTCAGTATATCTCCGGGACATTTCCCTGGCTTTCCCACCGTCACAATGGACAAACGAGACATAAAATAACATCAACAGATCAAGACGAAGCGAATGGAAGTACCCCCGGAGTCATAGCATGTGTAAATCGAGACGAAACATCTCTCTCTCCCCCGCCTGCTTGCGAAGGGGAGGGGCAGTTTACACACACACACGCAGCTGCTGCATGCAGCAACGCACACACAGGGAGGAGATGGCAGAGAGAATGCACTCCCCTGAAAACTCCCCTTGAATTCCTCCAGACTCAGAAAATGTAAAAGTTCACTTTTTGGAGATCCATAGAAAAGGGTGAAAATGGAAAAAAGTATTCGAAAATAGTGCCTCATAAGGCGGGTAGAGTCCTTTGAAAACTCCCCTTGAATTCCTCCAGACTCAGAAAAAGTCAAAGTTGACTTTTTGGAGATCCATAGAAAAAGGGTGAAAATGAAAAAAAGTATGCCACAGCATGGATTCGAACACGCGACCAACCGCATCCAGGGGCGAGCGTTAACGCAGTGAGCCACTGGACCTGAGTACTCAAATATGCCTACTTGTGCATCTTAGACACTCTGAATTCACTAAATGTACAACTTTTTATCCATCAAAATGAACAAATGAGACATGAAATAACATCGACAGATCAAGACGAAGCGAATGGAAGCGGTCCCAGCCTCGTAGCTGTGAACAGCTGTGATCGCAGGAAAATGCTGTTACAAAGATTTCTCAGTATATCTCCGGGACATTTCCCTAGCTTTCCCACCGTCACAATGGACAAACGAGACAGGAAATAACATCAACAGATCAAGACGAAGCGAATGGAAGTACCCCCAGAGTCATAGCATGTGTAAATCGAGACGAAACATCTCTCTCTCCCCCGCCTGCTTGTGAAGGGGAGGGGCAGTTTACACACACACACGCAGCTGCTGCATGCAGCAACGCACACACAGGGAGGAGATGGCAGAGAGAATGCACTCCCCTGAAAACTCCCCTTGAATTCCTCCAGACTCAGAAAATGTAAAAGTTCACTTTTTGGAGATCCATAGAAAAAGGGTGAAAATGGAAAAAAGTATTCGAAAATAGTGCCTCATAAGGCGGGTAGAGTCCCTTGAAAACGCCCCTTGAATTCCTCCAGACTCAGAAAAAGTCAAAGTTGACTTTTTGGAGATCCATAGAAAAAGGGTGAAAATGAAAAAAAGTATGCCACAGCATGGATTCGAACACGTGACCAACCGCATCCAGGGGCGAGCGTTAACGCAGTGAGCCACTGGACCTGAGTACTCAAACATGCCTACTTTTGCATCTTAGACACTCTGAATTCACTAAATGTACAACTTTTTCTCCATCAAAATGAACAAATGAGACATGAAATAACATCTACAGATCAAGACGAAGCGAATGGAAGCGGTCCAAGCCTCGTAGCTGTGAACAGCTGTGATCGCAGGAAAATGCTGTTACAAAGATTTCTCAGTATATCTCCGGGACATTTCCCTAGCTTTCCCACCGTCACAATGGACAAACGAGACATGAAATAACATCAACAGATCAAGACGAAGCGAATGGAAGTACCCCCGGAGTCATAGCATGTGTAAATCGAGACGAAACATCTCTCTCTCCCCCGCCTGCTTGCGAAGGGGAGGGGCAGTTTACACACACACACGCAGCTGCTGCATGCAGCAACGCACACACAGGGAGGAGATGGCAGAGAGAATGCACTCCCCTGAAAACTCCCCTTGAATTCCTCCAGACTCAGAAAAAGTCAAAGTTGACTTTTTGGAGATCCATAGAAAAAGGGTGAAAATTTAAAAAAGTATGCCACAGCATGGATTCGAACACGCGACCAACCGCATCCAGGGGCGAGCGTTAACGCAGTGAGCCACTGGACCTGAGTACTCAAACATGCCTACTTTTGCATCTTAGACACTCTGAATTCACTAAATGTACAACTTTTTCTCCATCAAAATCAACAAATGAGACATGAAATAACATCTACATCTACAGACGAAGCGAATGGAAGCGGTCCCAGCCTCGTAGCTGTGAACAGCTGTGATCGCATGAAAATGCTGTTACAAAGATTTCTCAGTATATCTCCGGGACATTTCCCTGGCTTTCCCACCGTCACAATGGACAAACGAGACATGAAATAACATCAACAGATCAAGACGAAGCGAATGGAAGTACCCCCGGAGTCATAGCATGTGTAAATCGAGACGAAACATCTCTCTCTACCCCGCCTGCTTGCCAAGGGGAAGGGCAGTTTACACACACACACGCAGCTGCTGCATGCAGCAACGCACACAGAGGGAGGAGATGGCAGAGAGAATGCACTCCCCTAAAAACTCCCCATGAATTCCTCCAGACTCAGAAAATGTAAAAGTTCACTTTTTGGAGATCCATAGAAAAAGGGTGAAAATGGAAAAAAGTATTCGAAAATAGTGCCTCATAAGGCGGGTAGAGTCCCTTGAAAACTCCCCTTGAATTCCTCCAGACTCAGAAAAAGTCAAAGTTGACTTTTTGGAGATCCATAGAAAAAGGGTGAAAATGAAAAAAAGTATGCCACAGCATGGATTCGAACACGCGACCAACCGCATCCAGGGGCGAGCGTTAACGCAGTGAGCCACTGGACCTGAGTACTCAAATATGCCTACTTGTGCATCTTAGACACTCTGAATTCACTAAATGTACAACTTTTTATCCATCAAAATGAACAAATGAGACATGAAATAACATCTACAGATCAAGACGAAGCGAATGGAAGCGGTCCCAGCCTCGTAGCTGTGAACAGCTGTGATCGCAGGAAAATGCTGTTACAAAGATTTCTCAGTATATCTCCGGGACATTTCCCTAGCTTTCCCACCGTCACAATGGACAAACGAGACAGGAAATAACATCAACAGATCAAGACGAAGCGAATGGAAGTACCCCCGGAGTCATAGCATGTGTAAATCGAGACGAAACATCTCTCTCTCCCCCGCCTGCTTGTGAAGGGGAGGGGCAATTTACACACACACACGCAGCTGCTGCATGCAGCAACGCACACAGAGGGAGGAGATGGCAGAGAGAATGCACTCCCCTGAAAACTCCCCATGAATTCCTCCAGACTCAGAAAATGTAAAAGTTCACTTTTTGGAGATCCATAGAAAAAGGGTGAAAATGGAAAAAAGTATTCGAAAATAGTGCCTCATAAGGCGGGTAGAGTCCCTTGAAAACTCCCCTTGAATTCCTCCAGACTCAGAAAAAGTCAAAGTTGACTTTTTGGAGATCCATAGAAAAAGGGTGAAAATGAAAAAAAGTATGCCACAGCATGGATTCGAACACGTGACCAACCGCATCCAGGGGCGAGCGTTAACGCAGTAAGCCACTGGACCTGAGTACTCAAACATGCCTACTTTTGCATCTTAGACACTCTGAATTCACTAAATGTACAACTTTTTCTCCATCAAAATGAACAAATGAGACATGAAATAACATCTACAGATCAAGACGAAGCGAATGGAAGCGGTCCCAGCCTCGTAGCTGTGAACAGCTGTGATCGCAGGAAAATGCTGTTACAAAGATTTCTCAGTATATCTCCGGGACATTTCCCTAGCTTTCCCACCGTCACAATGGACAAATGAGACATGAAATAACATCAACAGATCAAGACGAAGCGAATGGAAGTACCCCCGGAGTCATAGCATGTGTAAATCGAGACGAAACATCTCTCTCTCCCCCGCCTGCTTGCGAAGGGGAGGGGCAGTTTACACAAACACACGCAGCTGCTGCATGCAGCAACGCACACACAGGGAGGAGATGGCAGAGAGAATGCACTCCCCTGAAAACTCCCCTTGAATTCCTCCAGACTCAGAAAATGTAAAAGTTCACTTTTTGGAGATCCATAGAAAAAGGGTGAAAATGGAAAAAAGTATTCGAAAATAGTGCCTCATAAGGCGGGTAGAGTCCCTTGAAAACTCCCCTTGAATTCGTCCAGACTCAGAAAAAGTCAAAGTTGACTTTTTGGAGATCCATAGAAAAAGGGTGAAAATGAAAAAAAGTATGCCACAGCATGGATTCGAACACGCGACCAACCGCATCCAGGGGCGAGCGTTAACGCAGTGAGCCACTGGACCTGAGTACTCAAACATGCCTACTTTTGCATCTTAGACACTCTGAATTCACTAAATGTACAACTTTTTCTCCATCAAAATGAACAAATGAGACATGAAATAACATCTACAGATCAAGACGAAGCGAATGGAAGCAGTCCCAGCCTCGTAGCTTTGAACAGCTGTGATCGCAGGAAAATGCTGTTACAAAGATTTCTCAGTATATCTCCGGGACATTTCCCTGGCTTTCCCACCGTCACAATGGACAAACGAGACATGAAATAACATCAACAGATCAAGACAAAGCGAATGGAAGTACCCCCGGAGTCATAGCATGTGTAAATCGAGACGAAAAAACTCTCTCTACCCCGCCTGCTTGCCAAGGGGAGGGGCAGTTTACACACACACACGCAGCTGCTGCATGCAGCAACGCACACAGAGGGAGGAGATGGCAGAGAGAATGCACTCCCCTGAAAACTCCCCATGAATTCCTCCAGACTCAGAAAATGTAAAAGTTCACTTTTTGGAGATCCATAGAAAAAGGGTGAAAATGGAAAAAAGTATTCGAAAATAGTGCCTCATAAGGCGGGTAGAGTCCCTTGAAAACTCCCCTTGAATTCCTCCAGACTCAGAAAAAGTCAAAGTTGACTTTTTGGAGATCCATAGAAAAAGGGTGAAAATGAAAAAAAGTATGCCACAGCATGGATTCGAACACGCGACCAACCGCATCCAGGGGCGAGCGTTAACGCAGTGAGCCACTGGACCTGAGTACTCAAACATGCCTACTTTTGCATCTTAGACACTCTGAATTCACTAAATGTACAACTTTTTCTCCATCAAAATCAACAAATGAGACATGAAATAACATCTACATCTACAGACGAAGCGAATTGAAGCGGTCCCAGCCTCGTAGCTTTGAACAGCTGTGATCGCAGGAAAATGCTGTTACAAAGATTTCTCAGTATATCTCCGGGACATTTCCCTGGCTTTCCCACCGTCACAATGGACAAACGAGACATGAAATAACATCAACAGATCAAGACGAAGCGAATGGAAGTACCCCCGGAGTCATATCATGTGTAAATCGAGACGAAACATCTCTCTCTCCCCCGCCTGCTTGCGAAGGGGAGGGGCAGTTTACACACACACACGCAGCTGCTGCATGCAGCAACGCACACAGAGGGAGGAGATGGCAGAGAGAATGCACTCCCCTGAAAACTCCCCATGAATTCCTCCAGACTCAGAAAATGTAAAAGTTCACTTTTTGGAGATCCATATAAAAAGGGTGAAAATGGAAAAAAGTATTCGAAAATAGTGCCTCATAAGGCGGGTAGAGTCCCTTGAAAACTCCCCTTGAATTCCTCCAGACTCAGAAAAAGTCAAAGTTGACTTTTTTGAGATCCATAGAAAAAGGGTGAAAATGAAAAAAAGTATGCCACAGCATGGATTCGAACACGCGACCAACCGCATCCAGGGGCGAGAGTTAACGCAGTGAGCCACTGGACCTGAGTACTCAAATATGCCTACTTGTGCATCTTAGACACTCTGAATTCACTAAATGTACAACTTTTTATCCATCAAAATGAACAAATGAGACATGAAATAACATCTACAGATCAAGACGAAGCGAATGGAAGCGGTCCCAGCCTCGTAGCTTTGAACAGCTGTGATCGCAGGAAAATGCTGTTACAAAGATTTCTATGTATATCTCCGGGACATTTCCCTGGCTTTCCCACCGTCACAATGGACAAACGAGACATGAAATAACATCAACAGATCAAGACGAAGCGAATGGAGGTACCCCCGGAGTCATAGCATGTGTAAATCGAGACGAAACATCTCTCTCTCCCCCGCCTGCTTGCGAGAGGGAGGGGCAGTTTACACACACACACAGCCGCTGCATGCAGCAACGCACACACAGGGAGGAAATGGCAGAGAGAATGCACTCCCCTGAAAACTCCCCTTGAATTCCTCCAGACTCAGAAAATGTAAATGTTCACTTTTTGGAGATCCATAGAAAAAGGGTGAAAATGGAAAAAAGTATTCGAAAATAGTGCCTCATAAGGCGGGTAGAGTCCCTTGAAAACGCCCCTTGAATTCCTCCAGACTCAGAAAAAGTCAAAGTTGACTTTTTGGAGATCCATAGAAAAAGGGTGAAAATGAAAAAAAGTATGCCACAGCATGGATTCGAACACGTGACCAACCGCATCCAGGGGCGAGCGTTAACGCAGTGAGCCACTGGACCTGAGTACTCAAACATGCCTACTTTTGCATCTTAGACACTCTGAATTCACTAAATGTACAACTTTTTCTCCATCAAAATGAACAAATGATACATGAAATAACATCTACAGATCAAGACGAAGCGAATGGAAGCGGTCCCAGCCTCGTAGCTTTGAACAGCTGTGATCACAGGAAAATGCTGTTACAAAGATTTCTCAGTATATCTCCGGGACATTTCCCTGGCTTTCCCACCGTCAAAATGGACAAACGAGACATGAAATAACATCAACAGATCAAGACGAAGCGAATGGAGGTACCCCCGGAGTCATAGCATGTGTAAATCGAGACGAAACATCTCTCTCTCCCGCGCCTGCTTGCGAGAGGGAGGGGCAGTTTACACACACACACGCAGCTGCTGCATGCAGCAACGCACACACAGGGAGGAGATGGCAGAGAGAATGCACTCCCCTGAAAACTCCCCTTGAATTCCTCCAGACTCAGAAAATGTAAAAGTTCACTTTTTGGAGATCCATAGAAAAAGGGTGAAAATGGAAAAAAGTATTCGAAAATAGTGCCTCATAAGGCGGGTAGAGTCCTTTGAAAACTGCCCTTGAATTCCTCCAGACTCAGAAAAAGTCAAAGTTGACTTTTTGGAGATCCATAGAAAAAGGGTGAAAATTAAAAAAAGTATGCCACAGCACGGATTCGAACACGCGACCAACCGCATCCAGGGGTGAGCGTTAACGCAGTGAGCCACTGGACCTGAGTACTCAAAAATGCCTACTTGTGCATCTTAGACACTCTGAATTCACTAAATGTACAACCTTTTCTCTATCAAAATGAACAAATGAGACATGAAATAACATCTCCAGATCAAGACGAAGCGACTGGAAGCGGTCCAAGCCTCGTAGCTGTGAACAGCTGTGATCGCAGGAAAATGCTGTTACAAAGATTTCTCAGTATATCTCCGGGACATTTCCCTGGCTTTCCCACCGTCACAATGGACAAACGAGACATGAAATAACATCAACAGATCAAGACGAAGCGAATGGAGGTACCCCGGGAGTCATAGCATGTGTAAATCGAGACGAAACATCTCTCTCTCCCCCGCCTGCTTGCGAGAGGGAGGGGCAGTTTACACACACACACAGCCGCTGCATGCAGCAACGCACACACAGGGAGGAGATGGCAGAGAGAATGCACTCCCCTGAAAACTCCCCTTGAATTCCTCCAGACTCAGAAAATGTAAAAGTTCACTTTTTGGAGATCCATAGAAAAAGGGTGAAAATGGAAAAAAGTATTCGAAAATAGTGCCTCATAAGGCGGGTAGAGTCCCTTGAAAACTCCCCTTGAATTCCTCCAGACTCAGAAAAAGTCAAAGTTGACTTTTTTGAGATCCATAGAAAAAGGGTGAAAATGAAAAAAAGTATGCCACAGCATGGATTCGAACACGCGACCAACCGCATCCAGGGGCGAGAGTTAACGCAGTGAGCCACTGGACCTGAGTACTCAAATATGCCTACTTGTGCATCTTAGACACTCTGAATTCACTAAATGTACAACTTTTTATCCATCAAAATCAACAAATGAGACATGAAATAACATCTACATCTACAGACGAAGCGAATGGAAGCGGTCCCAGCCTCGTAGCTTTGAACAGCTGTGATCGCAGGAAAATGCTGTTACAAAGATTTCTCAGTATATCTCCGGGACATTTCCCTGGCTTTCCCACCGTCACAATGGACAAACGAGACATGAAATAACATCAACAGATCAAGACGAAGCGAATGGAGGTACCCCCGGAGTCATAGCATGTGTAAATCGAGACGAAACATCTCTCTCTCCCCCGCCTGCTTGCGAGAGGGAGGGGCAGTTTACACACACACACAGCCGCTGCATGCAGCAACGCACACACAGGGAGGAGATGGCAGAGAGAATGCACTCCCCTGAAAACTCCCCTTGAATTCCTCCAGACTCAGAAAATGTAAAAGTTCACTTTTTGGAGATCCATAGAAAAAGGGTGAAAATGGAAAAAAGTATTCGAAAATAGTGCCTCATAAGGCGGGTAGAGTCCCTTGAAAACGCCCCTTGAATTCCTCCAGACTCAGAAAAAGTCAAAGTTGACTTTTTGGAGATCCATAGAAAAAGGGTGAAAATGAAAAAAAGTATGCCACAGCATGGATTCGAACACACGACCAACCGCATCCAGGGGCGAGCGTTAACGCAGTGAGCCACTGGACCTGAGTACTCAAATATGCCTACTTGTGCATCTTAGACACTCTGAATTCACTAAATGTACAACTTTGTATCCATCAAAATGAACAAATGAGACATGCAATAACATCTACAGATCAAGACAAAGCGAATGGAAGCGGTCCCAGCCTCGTAGCTGTGAACAGCTGTGATCGCAGGAAAATGCTGTTACAAAGATTTCTCAGTATATCCCCGGGACATTTCCCTAGCTTTCCCACCGTCACAATGGACAAACGAGACAGGAAATAACATCAACAGATCAAGACGAAGCGAATGGAAGTACCCCCGGAGTCATAGCATGTGTAAATCGAGACGAAACATCTCTCTCTCCCCCGCCTGCTTGTGAAGGGGAGGGGCAGTTTACACACACACACGCAGATGCTGCATGCAGCAACGCACACAGAGGGAGGAGATGGCAGAGAGAATGCACTCCCCTGAAAACTCCCCATGAATTCCTCCAGATTCAGAAAATGTAAAAGTTCACTTTTTGGAGATCCATAGAAAAAGGGTGAAAATGGAAAAAAGTATTCGAAAATAGTGCCTCATAAGGCGGGTAGAGTCCTTTGAAAACTGCCCTTGAATTCCTCCAGACTCAGAAAAAGTCAAAGTTGACTTTTTGGAGATCCATAGAAAAAGGGTGAAAATGAAAAAAAGTATGCCACAGCATGGATTCGAACACGCGACCAACCGCATCCAGGGGTGAGCGTTAACGCAGTGAGCCACTGGACCTGAGTACTCAAATATGCCTACTTGTGCATCTTAGACACTCTGAATTCACTAAATGTACAACTTTTTCTCCATCAAAATGAACAAATGAGACATGAAATAACATCTACAGATCAAGACGAAGCGAATGGAAGCGGTCCCAGCCTCGTAGCTGTGAACAGCTGTGATCGCAGGAAAATGCTGTTACAAAGATTTCTCAGTATATCTCCGGGACATTTCCCTAGCTTTCCCACCGTCACAATGGACAAACGAGACAGGAAATAACATCAACAGATCAAGACGAAGCGGATGGAAGTACCCCCGGAGTCATAGCATGTGTAAATCGAGACGAAACATCTCTCTCTCCCCCGCCTGCTTGTGAAGGGGAGGGGCAGTTTACACACACACACGCAGCTGCTGCATGCAGCAACGCACACAGAGGGAGGAGATGGCAGAGAGAATGCACTCCCCTGAAAACTCCCCATGAATTCCTCCAGACTCAGAAAATGTAAAAGTTCACTTTTTGGAGATCCATAGAAAAAGGGTGAAAATGGAAAAAAGTATTCGAAAATAGTGCCTCATAAGGCGGGTAGAGTACCTTGAAAACGCCCCTTGAATTCCTCCAGGCTCAGAAAAAGTCAAAGTTGACTTTTTGGAGATCCAAAGAAAAAGGGTGAAAATTAAAAAAAGTATGCCACAGCATGGATTCGAACACGCGACCAACCGCATCCAGGGGCGAGCGTTAACGCAGTGAGCCACTGGACCTGAGTACTCAAACATGCCTACTTTTTTGCATCTTAGACACTCTGAATTCACTAAATGTACAACTTTTTCTCCATCAAAATGAACAAATGAGACATGAAATAACATCTACAGATCAAGACGAAGCGAATGGAAGCGGTCCCAGCCTCGTAGCTTTGAACAGTAGTGATCGCAGGAAAATGCTGTTACAAAGATTTATCAGTATATCTCCGGGACATTTCCCTGGCTTTCCCACCGTCACAATGGACAAACGAGACATGAAATAACATCAACAGATCAAGACGAAGCGAATGGAAGTACCCCCGGAGTCATATCATGTGTAAATCGAGACGAAACATCTCTCTCTCCCCCGCCTGCTTGCGAAAGGGAGGGGCAGTTTACACACACACACACGCAGCTGCTGCATGCAGCAACGCACACAGAGGGAGGAGATGGCAGAGAGAATGCACTCCCCTGAAAACTCCCCATGAATTCCTCCAGACTCAGAAAATGTAAAAGTTCACTTTTTGGAGATCCATATAAAAAGGGTGAAAATGGAAAAAAGAATTCGAAAATAGTGCCTCATAATGCGGGTAGAGTCCCTTGAAAACTCCCCTTGAATTCCTCCAGACTCAGAAAAAGTCAAAGTTGACTTTTTGGAGATCCATAGAAAAAGGGTGAAAATGAAAAAAAGTATGCCACAGCATGGATTCGAACACGCGACCAACCGCATCCAGGGGCGAGCGTTAACGCAGTGAGCCACTGGACCTGAGTACTCAAACATGCCTACTTTTGCATCTTAGACACTCTGAATTCACTAAATGTACAACTTTTTCTCCATCAAAATGAACAAATGAGACATGAAATAACATCTACAGATCAAGACGAAGCGAATGGAAGCGGTCCCAGCCTCATAGCTTTGAACAGCTGTGATCGCAGGAAAATGCTGTTACAAAGATTTCTCAGTATATCTCCGGGACATTTCCCTGGCTTTCCCACCGTCACAATGGACAAACGAGACATGAAATAACATCAACAGATCAAGACGAAGCGAATGGAAGTACCCCCGGAGTCATATCATGTGTAAATCGAGACGAAACATCTCTCTCTCCCCCGCCTGCTTGCGAAAGGGAGGGGCAGTTTACACACACACACACGCAGCTGCTGCATGCAGCAACGCACACAGAGGGAGGAGATGGCAGAGAGAATGCACTCCCCTGAAAACTCCCCATGAATTCCTCCAGACTCAGAAAATGTAAAAGTTCACTTTTTGGAGATCCATATAAAAAGGGTGAAAATGGAAAAAAGAATTCGAAAATAGTGCCTCATAATGCGGGTAGAGTCCCTTGAAAACTCCCCTTGAATTCCTCCAGACTCAGAAAAAGTCAAAGTTGACTTTTTGGAGATCCATAGAAAAAGGGTGAAAATGAAAAAAAGTATGCCACAGCATGGATTCGAACACGCGACCAACCGCATCCAGGGGCGAGCGTTAACGCAGTGAGCCACTGGACCTGAGTACTCAAACATGCCTACTTTTGCATCTTAGACACTCTGAATTCACTAAATGTACAACTTTTTCTCCATCAAAATGAACAAATGAGACATGAAATAACATCTACAGATCAAGACGAAGCGAATGGAAGCGGTCCCAGCCTCATAGCTTTGAACAGCTGTGATCGCAGGAAAATGCTGTTACAAAGATTTCTCAGTATATCTCCGGGACATTTCCCTGGCTTTCCCACCGTCACAATGGACAAACGAGACATGAAATAACATCAACAGATCAAGACGAAGCGAATGGAAGTACCCCCGGAGTCATATCATGTGTAAATCGAGACGAAACATCTCTCTCTCCCCCGCCTGCTTGCGAAAGGGAGGGGCAGTTTACACACACACACACGCAGCTGCTGCATGCAGCAACGCACACAGAGGGAGGAGATGGCAGAGAGAATGCACTCCCCTGAAAACTCCCCATGAATTCCTCCAGACTCAGAAAATGTAAAAGTTCACTTTTTGGAGATCCATAGAAAAAGGGTGAAAATGGAAAAAAGCATTCGAAAATAGTGCCTCATAAGGCGGGTAGAGTCCCTTGAAAACTCCCCTTGAATTCCTCCAGACTCAGAAAAAGTCAAAGTTGACTTTTTGGAGATCCATAGAAAAAGGGTGAAAATGAAAAAAAGAATGCCACAGCATGGATTCGAACACGCGACCAACCGCATCCAGGGGCGAGCATTAACGCAGTGAGCCACTGGACCTGAGTACTCAAACATGCCTACTTTTGCATCTTAGAAACTCTGAATTCACTAAATGTACAACTTTTCCTCCATCAAAATGAACAACTGAGACATTAAATAACATCTACAGATCAAGACGAAGCGAATGGAAGCGGTCCCAGCCTCGTAGCTGCGAACAGCTGTGATCGCAGGAAAATGCTGTTACAAAGATTTCTCAGTATATCTCCGGGACATTTCCCTGGCTTTCACACAGTCACAATGGACAAACAAGACATGAAATAACATCAACAGATCAAGACGAAGCGAATGGAAGTACCCCCGGAGTCATAGCATGTGTAAATCGAGACGAAACATCTCTCTCTCCCCCGCCTGCTTGCGAGGGGGAGGGGCAGTTTACACACACACACACAGCTGCTGCATGCAGCAACGCACACACAGGGAGGAGATGGCAGAGAGAACGCACTCCCCTGAAAACTCCCCTTGAATTCCTCCAGACTCAGAAAATGTAAAAGTTCACTTTTTGGAGATCCATAGAAAAAGGGTGAAAATGGAAAAAAGTATTCGAAAATAGTGCCTCATAAGGCGGGTAGAGTCCCTTGAAAACTCCCCTTGAATTCCTCCAGACTCAGAAAAAGTCAAAGTTGACTTTTTGGAGATCCATAGAAAAAGGGTGAAAATGAAAAAAAGTATGCCACAGCATGGATTCGAACACGCGACCAACCGCATCCAGGGATGAGCATTAACGCAGTGAGCCACTGGACCTGAGTACTCAAACATGCCTACTTTTGCATCTTAGAAACTCTGAATTCACTAAATGTACAACATGTTCTCCATCAAAATGAACAAATGAGACATTAAATAACATCTACAGATCAAGACGAAGCGAATGGAAGCGGTCCCAGCCTCGTAGCTGTGAACAGCTGTGATCGCAGGAAAATGCTGTTACAAAGATTTCTCAGTATATCTCCGGGACATTTCCCTGGCTTTCCCACCGTCACAATGGACAAACGAGACATGAAATAACATCAACAGATCAAGACGAAGCGAATGGAGGTACCCCCGGAGTCATAGCATGTGTAAATCGAGACGAAACATCTCTCTCTCCCCCGCCTGCTTGCGAGGGGGAGGGGCAGTTTACACATCCACGCAGCTGCTGCATGCAGCAGCACACACATAGGGAGGAGATGGCAGAGAGAACGCACTCCCCTGAAAACTCCCCTTGAATTCCTCCAGACTCAGAAAATGTAAAAGATCACTTTTTGGAGATCCATAGAAAAAGGGTGAAAATGAAAAAAAGTATGCCACAGCATGGATTCGAACACGCGACCAACCGCATCCAGGGGCGAGCATTAACGCAGTGAGCCACTGGACCTGAGTACTCAAACATGCCTACTTTTGCATCTTAGAAACTCTGAATTCACTAAATGTACAACTTTTTCTCCATCAAAATGAACAACTGAGACATTAAATAACATCTACAGATCAAGACGAAGCGAATGGAAGCGGTCCCAGCCTCGTAGCTGCGAACAGCTGTGATCGCAGGAAAATGCTGTTACAAAGATTTCTCAGTATATCTCCGGGACATTTCCCTGGCTTTCCCACCGTCACAATGGACAAACAAGACATGAAATAACATCAACAGATCAAGACGAAGCGAATGGAAGTACCCCCGGAGTCATAATATGTGTAAATCGAGACGAAACATCTCTCTCTCCCCCGCCTGCTTGCGAGGGGGAGGGGCAGTTTACACACACACACAGCTGCTGCATGCAGCCACGCACACACAGGGAGGAGATGGCAGAGAGAACGCACTCCCCTGAAAACTCCCCTTGAATTCCTCCAGACTCAGAAAATGTAAAAGTTCACTTTTTGGAGATCCATAGAAAAAGGGTGAAAATGGAAAAAAGTATTCGAAAATAGTGCCTCATAAGGCGGGTAGAGTCCCTTGAAAACTCCCCTTGAATTCCTCCAGACTCAGAAAAAGTCAAAGTTGACTTTTTGGAGATCCATAGAAAAAGGGTGAAAATGAAAAAAAGTACACCACAGCATGGATTCGAACACGGGACCAACCGCATCCAGGGGCGAGCGTTAACGCAGTGAGCCACTGGACCTGAGTACTCAAACATGCCTACTTGTGCATCTTAGAAACTCTGAATTCACTAAATGTACAACTTTTTCTCCATCAAAATGAACAAATGAGACATTAAATAACATCTACAGATCAAGACGAAGCGAATGGAAGCGGTCCCAGCCTCGTAGCTGTGAACAGCTGTGATCGCAGGAAAATACTGTAACAAAGATTTCTCAGTATATCTCCGGGACATTTCCCTGGCTTTCCCACCGTCACAATGGACAAACGAGACATGAAATAACATCAACAGATCAAGACGAAGCGAATGGAGATACCCCCGGAGTCATAGCATGTGTAAATCGAGACGAAACATCTCTCTCTCCCCCGCCTGCTTGCGAGGGGGAGGGGCAGTTTACACACACACGCAGCTGCTGCATGCAGCAACACACACACAGGGAGGAGATGGCAGAGAGAACGCACTCCCCTGAAAACTCCCCTTGAATTCCTCCAGACTCAGAAAATGTAAAAGATCACTTTTTGGAGATCCATAGAAAAAGGGTGAAAATGAAAAAAAGTATTCGAAAATAGTGCCTCATAAGGCGGGTAGAGTCCCTTGAAAACTCCCCTTGAATTCCTCCAGACTCAGAAAAAGTCAAAGTTGACTTTTTGGAGATCCATAGAAAAAGGGTGAAAATGAAAAAAAGAATGCCACAGCATGGATTTGAACACGCGACCAACCGCATCCAGGGGCGAGCGTTAACACAGTGAGCCACTGGACCTGAGTACTCAAACATGCCTACTTGTGCATCTTAGACACTCTGAATTTACTAAATGTACAACTTTTTCTCCATCAACATGAACAAATGAGACATGAAATAACATCTACAGATCAAGACGAAGCGAATGGAAGCGGTCCCAGCCTCGTAGCTGCGAACAGCTGTGATCGCAGGAAAATGCTGTTACAAAGATTTCTCAGTATATCTCCGGGACATTTCCCTGGCTTTCCCACAGTCACAATGGACAAACGAGACATGAAATAACATCAACAGATCAAGACGAAGCGAATGGAGGTACCCCCGGAGTCATAGCATGTGTAAATCGAGACGAAACATCTCTCTCTCCCCCGCCTGCTTGCGAGGGGGAGGGGCAGTTTACACACACACGCAGCTGCTGCATGCAACAACACACACACAGGGAGGAGATGGCAGAGAGAACGCACTCCCCTGAAAACTCCCCTTGAATTCCTCCAGACTCAGAAAATGTAAAAGATCACTTTTTGGAGATCCATAGAAAAAGGGTGAAAATGAAAAAAAGTATGCCACAGCATGGATTCGAACACGCGACCAACCGCATCCAGGGGCGAGCATTAACGCAGTGAGCCACTGGACCTGAGTACTCAAACATGCCTACTTTTGCATCTTAGACACTCTGAATTCACTAAATGTACAACTTTTCCTCCATCAAAATGAACAACTGAGACATTAAATAACATCTACAGATCAAGACGAAGCGAATGGAAGCGGTCCCAGCCTCGTAGCTGCGAACAGCTGTGATCGCAGGAAAATGCTGTTACAAAGATTTCTCAGTATATCTCCGGGACATTTCCCTGGCTTTCCCACCGTCACAATGGACAAACAAGACATGAAATAACATCAACAGATCAAGACGAAGCGAATGGAAGTACCCCCGGAGTCATAATATGTGTAAATCGAGACGAAACATCTCTCTCTCCCCCGCCTGCTTGCGAGGGGGAGGGGCAGTTTACACACACACACAGCTGCTGCATGCAGCCACGCACACACAGGGAGGAGATGGCAGAGAGAACGCACTCCCCTGAAAACTCCCCTTGAATTCCTCCAGACTCAGAAAATGTAAAAGTTCACTTTTTGGAGATCCATAGAAAAAGGGTGAAAATGGAAAAAAGTATTCGAAAATAGTGCCTCATAAGGCGGGTAGAGTCCCTTGAAAACTCCCCTTGAATTCCTCCAGACTCAGAAAAAGTCAAAGTTGACTTTTTGGAGATCCATAGAAAAAGGGTGAAAATGAAAAAAAGTACACCACAGCATGGATTCGAACACGGGACCAACCGCATCCAGGGGCGAGCGTTAACGCAGTGAGCCACTGGACCTGAGTACTCAAACATGCCTACTTGTGCATCTTAGAAACTCTGAATTCACTAAATGTACAACTTTTTCTCCATCAAAATGAACAAATGAGACATTAAATAACATCTACAGATCAAGACGAAGCGAATGGAAGCGGTCCCAGCCTCGTAGCTGTGAACAGCTGTGATCGCAGGAAAATACTGTAACAAAGATTTCTCAGTATATCTCCGGGACATTTCCCTGGCTTTCCCACCGTCACAATGGACAAACGAGACATGAAATAACATCAACAGATCAAGACGAAGCGAATGGAGATACCCCCGGAGTCATAGCATGTGTAAATCGAGACGAAACATCTCTCTCTCCCCCGCCTGCTTGCGAGGGGGAGGGGCAGTTTACACACACACGCAGCTGCTGCATGCAGCAACACACACACAGGGAGGAGATGGCAGAGAGAACGCACTCCCCTGAAAACTCCCCTTGAATTCCTCCAGACTCAGAAAATGTAAAAGATCACTTTTTGGAGATCCATAGAAAAAGGGTGAAAATGAAAAAAAGTATTCGAAAATAGTGCCTCATAAGGCGGGTAGAGTCCCTTGAAAACTCCCCTTGAATTCCTCCAGACTCAGAAAAAGTCAAAGTTGACTTTTTGGAGATCCATAGAAAAAGGGTGAAAATGAAAAAAAGAATGCCACAGCATGGATTTGAACACGCGACCAACCGCATCCAGGGGCGAGCGTTAACACAGTGAGCCACTGGACCTGAGTACTCAAACATGCCTACTTGTGCATCTTAGACACTCTGAATTTACTAAATGTACAACTTTTTCTCCATCAACATGAACAAATGAGACATGAAATAACATCTACAGATCAAGACGAAGCGAATGGAAGCGGTCCCAGCCTCGTAGCTGCGAACAGCTGTGATCGCAGGAAAATGCTGTTACAAAGATTTCTCAGTATATCTCCGGGACATTTCCCTGGCTTTCCCACCGTCACAATGGACAAACGAGACATGAAATAACATCAACAGATCAAGACGAAGCGAATGGAGGTACCCCCGGAGTCATAGCATGTGTAAATCGAGACGAAACATCTCTCTCTCCCCCGCCTGCTTGCGAGGGGGAGGGGCAGTTTACACACACACGCAGCTGCTGCATGCAACAACACACACACAGGGAGGAGATGGCAGAGAGAACGCACTCCCCTGAAAACTCCCCTTGAATTCCTCCAGACTCAGAAAATGTAAAAGATCACTTTTTGGAGATCCATAGAAAAAGGGTGAAAATGAAAAAAAGTATGCCACAGCATGGATTCGAACACGCGACCAACCGCATCCAGGGGCGAGCATTAACGCAGTGAGCCACTGGACCTGAGTACTCAAACATGCCTACTTTTGCATCTTAGACACTCTGAATTCACTAAATGTACAACTTTTCCTCCATCAAAATGAACAACTGAGACATTAAATAACATCTACAGATCAAGACGAAGCGAATGGAAGCGGTCCCAGCCTCGTAGCTGCGAACAGCTGTGATCGCAGGAAAATGCTGTTACAAAGATTTCTCAGTATATCTCCGGGACATTTCCCTGGCTTTCCCACCGTCACAATGGACAAACAAGACAGGAAATAACATCAACAGATCAAGACGAAGCGAATGGAAGTACCCCCGGAGTCATAGCATGTGTAAATCGAGACGAAACATCTCTCTCTCCCCCGCCTGCTTGCGAGGGGGAGGGGCAGTTTACACACACACACAGCTGCTGCATGCAGCAACGCACACACAGGGAGGAGATGGCAGAGAGAACGCACTCCCCTGAAAACTCCCCTTGAATTCCTCCAGACTCAGAAAATGTAAAAGTTCACTTTTTGGAGATCCATAGAAAAAGGGTGAAAATGGAAAAAAGTATTCGAAAATAGTGCCTCATAAGGCGGGTAGAGTCCCTTGAAAACTCCCCTTGAATTCCTCCAGACTCAGAAAAAGTCAAAGTTGACTTTTTGGAGATCCATAGAAAAAGGGTGAAAATGAAAAAAAGTATGCCACAGCATGGATTCGAACACGCGACCAACCGCATCCAGGGGCGAGCATTAACGCAGTGAGCCACTGGACCTGAGTACTCAAACATGCCTACTTTTGCATCTTAGAAACTCTGAATTCACTAAATGTACAACATTTTCTCCATCAAAATGAACAAATGAGACATTAAATAACATCTACAGATCAAGACGAAGCGAAGGGAAGCGGTCCCAGCCTCGTAGCTGTGAACAGCTGTGATCGCAGGAAAATGCTGTTACAAAGATTTCTCAGTATATCTCCGGGACATTTCCCTGGCTTTCCCACCGTCACAATGGACAAACGAGACATGAAATAACATCAACAGATCAAGACGAAGCGAATGGAGGTACCCCCGGAGTCATAGCATGTGTAAATCGAGACGAAACATCTCTCTCTCCCCCGCCTGCTTGCGAGGGGGAGGGGCAGTTTACACATCCACGCAGCTGCTGCATGCAGCAGCACACACATAGGGAGGAGATGGCAGAGAGAACGCACTCCCCTGAAAACTCCCCTTGAATTCCTCCAGACTCAGAAAATGTAAAAGATCACTTTTTGGAGATCCATAGAAAAAGGGTGAAAATGAAAAAAAGTATGCCACAGCATGGATTCGAACACGCGACCAACCGCATCCAGGGGCGAGCATTAACGCAGTGAGCCACTGGACCTGAGTACTCAAACATGCCTACTTTTGCATCTTAGAAACTCTGAATTCACTAAATGTACAACTTTTTCTCCATCAAAATGAACAACTGAGACATTAAATAACATCTACAGATCAAGACGAAGCGAATGGAAGCGGTCCCAGCCTCGTAGCTGCGAACAGCTGTGATCGCAGGAAAATGCTGTTACAAAGATTTCTCAGTATATCTCCGGGACATTTCCCTGGCTTTCCCACCGTCACAATGGACAAACAAGACATGAAATAACATCAACAGATCAAGACGAAGCGAATGGAAGTACCCCCGGAGTCATAATATGTGTAAATCGAGACGAAACATCTCTCTCTCCCCCGCCTGCTTGCGAGGGGGAGGGGCAGTTTACACACACACACAGCTGCTGCATGCAGCCACGCACACACAGGGAGGAGATGGCAGAGAGAACGCACTCCCCTGAAAACTCCCCTTGAATTCCTCCAGACTCAGAAAATGTAAAAGTTCACTTTTTGGAGATCCATAGAAAAAGGGTGAAAATGGAAAAAAGTATTCGAAAATAGTGCCTCATAAGGCGGGTAGAGTCCCTTGAAAACTCCCCTTGAATTCCTCCAGACTCAGAAAAAGTCAAAGTTGACTTTTTGGAGATCCATAGAAAAAGGGTGAAAATGAAAAAAAGTACACCACAGCATGGATTCGAACACGGGACCAACCGCATCCAGGGGCGAGCGTTAACGCAGTGAGCCACTGGACCTGAGTACTCAAACATGCCTACTTGTGCATCTTAGAAACTCTGAATTCACTAAATGTACAACTTTTTCTCCATCAAAATGAACAAATGAGACATTAAATAACATCTACAGATCAAGACGAAGCGAATGGAAGCGGTCCCAGCCTCGTAGCTGTGAACAGCTGTGATCGCAGGAAAATACTGTAACAAAGATTTCTCAGTATATCTCCGGGACATTTCCCTGGCTTTCCCACCGTCACAATGGACAAACGAGACATGAAATAACATCAACAGATCAAGACGAAGCGAATGGAGATACCCCCGGAGTCATAGCATGTGTAAATCGAGACGAAACATCTCTCTCTCCCCCGCCTGCTTGCGAGGGGGAGGGGCAGTTTACACACACACGCAGCTGCTGCATGCAGCAACACACACACAGGGAGGAGATGGCAGAGAGAACGCACTCCCCTGAAAACTCCCCTTGAATTCCTCCAGACTCAGAAAATGTAAAAGATCACTTTTTGGAGATCCATAGAAAAAGGGTGAAAATGAAAAAAAGTATTCGAAAATAGTGCCTCATAAGGCGGGTAGAGTCCCTTGAAAACTCCCCTTGAATTCCTCCAGACTCAGAAAAAGTCAAAGTTGACTTTTTGGAGATCCATAGAAAAAGGGTGAAAATGAAAAAAAGAATGCCACAGCATGGATTTGAACACGCGACCAACCGCATCCAGGGGCGAGCGTTAACACAGTGAGCCACTGGACCTGAGTACTCAAACATGCCTACTTGTGCATCTTAGACACTCTGAATTTACTAAATGTACAACTTTTTCTCCATCAACATGAACAAATGAGACATGAAATAACATCTACAGATCAAGACGAAGCGAATGGAAGCGGTCCCAGCCTCGTAGCTGCGAACAGCTGTGATCGCAGGAAAATGCTGTTACAAAGATTTCTCAGTATATCTCCGGGACATTTCCCTGGCTTTCCCACCGTCACAATGGACAAACGAGACATGAAATAACATCAACAGATCAAGACGAAGCGAATGGAGGTACCCCCGGAGTCATAGCATGTGTAAATCGAGACGAAACATCTCTCTCTCCCCCGCCTGCTTGCGAGGGGGAGGGGCAGTTTACACACACACGCAGCTGCTGCATGCAACAACACACACACAGGGAGGAGATGGCAGAGAGAACGCACTCCCCTGAAAACTCCCCTTGAATTCCTCCAGACTCAGAAAATGTAAAAGATCACTTTTTGGAGATCCATAGAAAAAGGGTGAAAATGAAAAAAAGTATGCCACAGCATGGATTCGAACACGCGACCAACCGCATCCAGGGGCGAGCATTAACGCAGTGAGCCACTGGACCTGAGTACTCAAACATGCCTACTTTTGCATCTTAGAAACTCTGAATTCACTAAATGTACAACTTTTCCTCCATCAAAATGAACAACTGAGACATTAAATAACATCTACAGATCAAGACGAAGCGAATGGAAGCGGTCCCAGCCTCGTAGCTGCGAACAGCTGTGATCGCAGGAAAATGCTGTTACAAAGATTTCTCAGTATATCTCCGGGACATTTCCCTGGCTTTCCCACCGTCACAATGGACAAACAAGACAGGAAATAACATCAACAGATCAAGACGAAGCGAATGGAAGTACCCCCGGAGTCATAGCATGTGTAAATCGAGACGAAACATCTCTCTCTCCCCCGCCTGCTTGCGAGGGGGAGGGGCAGTTTACACACACACACAGCTGCTGCATGCAGCAACGCACACACAGGGAGGAGATGGCAGAGAGAACGCACTCCCCTGAAAACTCCCCTTGAATTCCTCCAGACTCAGAAAATGTAAAAGTTCACTTTTTGGAGATCCATAGAAAAAGGGTGAAAATGGAAAAAAGCATTCGAAAATAGTGCCTCATAAGGCGGGTAGAGTCCCTTGAAAACTCCCCTTGAATTCCTCCAGACTCAGAAAAAGTCAAAGTTGACTTTTTGGAGATCCATAGAAAAAGGGTGAAAATGAAAAAAAGTACACCACAGCATGGATTCGAACACGCGACCAACCGCATCCAGGGGCGAGCGTTAACACAGTGAGCCACTGGACCTGAGTACTCAAACACGCCTACTTGTGCAGCTTAGACACTCTGAATTCACTAAATGTACAACTTTTTCTCCATCAAAATGAAAAAATGAGACATTAAATAACATCTACAGATCAAGACGAAGCGAATGGAAGAAGTCCCAGCCTCGTAGCTGTGAACAGCTGTGATCGCAGGAAAATACTGTTACAAAGATGTATCAGTATATCTCCGGGACATTTCCCTGGCTTTCCCACCGTCACAATGGACAAACGAGACATGAAATAACATCAACAGATCAAGACGAAGCGAATGGAGGTACCCCCGGAGTCATAGCATGTGTACATCGAGACGAAACATCTCTCTCTCCCCCGCCTGCTTGCGAAGGGGAGGGGCAGTTTACACACACACACGCAGCTGCTGCATGCAGCAACGCACACACAGGGAGGAGATGGCAGAGAGAATGCACTCCCCTGAAAACTCCCCTTGAATTCCTCCAGACTCAGAAAATGTAAAAGTTCACTTTTTGGAGATCCATAGAAAAAGGGTGAAAATGGAAAAAAGTATTCGAAAATAGTGCCTCATAAGGCTGGTAGAGTCCCTTGAAAACTCCCCTTGAATTCCTCCAGACTCAGAAAAAGTCAAAGTTGACTTTTTGGAGATCCATAGAAAAAGGGTGAAAATGAAAAAAAGTACACCACAGCATGGATTCGAACACGCGACCAACCGCATCCAGGGGCGAGCGTTAACGCAGTGAGCCACTGGACCTGAGTACTCAAACATGGCTACTTGTGCATCTTAGAAACTCTGAATTCACTAAATGTACAACTTTTTCTCCATCAAAATGAACAACTGAGACATTAAATAACATCTACAGATCAAGACGAAGCGAATGGAAGCGGTCCCAGCCTCGTAGCTGCGAACAGCTGTGATCGCAGGAAAATGCTGTTTCAAAGATTTCTCAGTATATCTCCGGGACATTTCCCTGGCTTTCCCACCATCACAATGGACAAACGAGACATGAAATAACATCAACAGATCAAGACGAAGCGAATGGAGGTACCCCCGGAGTCATAGCATGTGTAAATCGAGACGAAACATCTCTCTCTCCCCCGCCTGCTTGCGAGGGGGAGGGGCAGTTTACACACACACACAGCTGCTGCATGCAGCAACGCACACACAGGGAGGAGATGGCAGAGAGAACGCACTCCCCTGAAAACTCCCCTTGAATTCCTCCAGTCTCAGAAAATGTAAAAGTTCACTTTTTGGAGATCCATAGAAAAAGGGTGAAAATGGAAAAAAGTATTCGAAAATAGTGCCTCATAAGGCGGGTAGAGTCCCTTGAAAACTCCCCTTGAATTCCTCCAGACTCAGAAAAAGTCAAAGTTGACTTTTTGGAGATCCATAGAAAAAGGGTGAAAATGAAAAAAAGTACACCACAGCATGGATTCGAACACGCGACCAACCGCATCCAGGGGCGAGCATTAACGCAGTGAGCCACTGGACCTGAGTACTCAAACATGCCTACTTTTGCATCTTAGAAACTCTGAATTCACTAAA
Source organism: Notothenia rossii (assembly GCF_949606895.1). Taxonomy (NCBI): domain Eukaryota; kingdom Metazoa; phylum Chordata; class Actinopteri; order Perciformes; family Nototheniidae; genus Notothenia; species Notothenia rossii. The sequence goes on from NW_027640057.1 coordinate 366,803, forward strand.
TGTACAACTTTTTCTCCATCAAAATGAACAACTGAGACATTAAATAACATCTACAGATCAAGACGAAGCGAATGGAAGCGGTCCCAGCCTCGTAGCTGCGAACAGCTGTGATCGCAGGAAAATGCTGTTACAAAGATTTCTCAGTATATCTCCGGGACATTTCCCTGGCTTTCCCACCGTCACAATGGACAAACAAGACATGAAATAACATCAACAGATCAAGACGAAGCGAATGGAAGTACCCCCGGAGTCATAGCATGTGTAAATCGAGACGAAACATCTCTCTCTCCCCGGCCTGCTTGCGAGGGGGAGGGGCAGTTTACACACACACACACAGCTGCTGCATGCAGCAACGCACACACAGGGAGGAGATGGCAGAAAGAACGCACTCCCCTGAAAACTCCCCTTGAATTCCTCCAGACTCAGAAAATGTAAAAGTTCACTTTTTGGAGATCCATAGAAAAAGGGTGAAAATGGAAAAAAGCATTCGAAAATAGTGCCTCATAAGGCGGGTAGAGTCCCTTGAAAACTCCCCTTGAATTCCTCCAGACTCAGAAAAAGTCAAAGTTGACTTTTTGGAGATCCATAGAAAAAGGGTGAAAATGAAAAAAAGTACACCACAGCATGGATTCGAACACGCGACCAACCGCATCCAGGGGCGAGCGTTAACACAGTGAGCCACTGGACCTGAGTACTCAAACACGCCTACTTGTGCAGCTTAGACACTCTGAATTCACTAAATGTACAACTTTTTCTCCATCAAAATGAACAAATGAGACATTAAATAACATCTACAGATCAAGACGAAGCGAATGGAAGAAGTCCCAGCCTCGTAGCTGTGAACAGCTGTGATCGCAGGAAAATACTGTTACAAAGATGTATCAGTATATATCCGGGACATTTCCCTGGCTTTCCCACCGTCACAATGGACAAACGAGACATGAAATAACATCAACAGATCAAGACGAAGCGAATGGAGGTACCCCCGGAGTCATAGCATGTGTACATCGAGACGAAACATCTCTCTCTCCCCCGCCTGCTTGCGAAGGGGAGGGGCAGTTTACACACACACACGCAGCTGCTGCATGCAGCAACACACACACAGGGAGGAGATGGCAGAGAGAACGCATTCCCCTGAAAACTCCCCTTGAATTCCTCCAGACTCAGAAAATGTAAAAGATCACTTTTTGGAGATCCATAGAAAAAGGGTGAAAATGAAAAAAAGTATGCCACAGCATGGATTCGAACACGCGACCAACCGCATCCAGGGGCGAGCATTAACGCAGTGAGCCACTGGACCTGAGTACTCAAACATGCCTACTTTTGCATCTTAGAAACTCTGAATTCACTAAATGTACATATTTTCCTCCATCAAAATGAACAACTGAGACATTAAATAACATCTACAGATCAAGACGAAGCGAATGGAAGCGGTCCCAGCCTCGTAGCTGCGAACAGCTGTGATCGCAGGAAAATGCTGTTACAAAGATTTCTCAGTATATCTCCGGGACATTTCCCTGGCTTTCCCACCGTCACAATGGACAAACAAGACATGAAATAACATCAACAGATCAAGACGAAGCGAATGGAGGTACCCCCGGAGTCATAGCATGTGTAGATCGAGACGAAACATCTCTCTCTCCCCCGCCTGCTTGCGAGGGGGAGGGGCAGTTTACACACACACGCAGCTGCTGCATGCAGCAACACACACATAGGGAGGAGATGGCAGAGAGAACGCACTCCCCTGAAAACTCCCCTTGAATTCCTCCAGACTCAGAAAATGTAAAAGATCACTTTTTGGAGATCCATAGAAAAAAGGGTGAAAATGAAAAAAAGTATGCCACAGCATGGATTCGAACACGCGACCAACCGCATCCAGGGGCGAGCATTAACGCAGTGAGCCACTGGACCTGAGTACTCAAACATGCCTACTTTTGCATCTTAGAAACTCTGAATTCACTAAATGTACAACTTTTTCTCCATCAAAATGAACAACTGAGACATTAAATAACATCTACAGATCAAGACGAAGCGAATGGAAGCGGTCCCAGCCTCGTAGCTGCGAACAGCTGTGATCGCAGGAAAATGCTGTTACAAAGATTTCTCAGTATATCTCCGGGACATTTCCCTGGCTTTCCCACCGTCACAATGGACAAACAAGACATGAAATAACATCAACAGATCAAGACGAAGCGAATGGAAGTACCCCTGGAGTCATAGCATGTGTAAATCGAGACGAAACATCTCTCTCTCCCCCGCCTGCTTGCGAGGGGGAGGGGCAGTTTACACACACACACAGCTGCTGCATGCAGCAACGCACACACAGGGAGGAGATGGCAGAGAGAACGCACTCCCCTGAAAACTCCCCTTGAATTCCTCCAGACTCAGAAAATGTAAAAGTTCACTTTTTGGAGATCCATAGAAAAAGGGTGAAAATGGAAAAAAGTATTCGAAAATAGTGCCTCATAAGGCGGGTAGAGTCCCTTGAAAACTCCCCTTGAATTCCTCCAGACTCAGAAAAAGTCAAAGTTGACTTTTTGGAGATCCATAGAAAAAGGGTGAAAATGAAAAAAAGTATGCCACAGCATGGATTCGAACACGCAACCAACCGCATCCAGGGGCGAGCATTAACGCAGTGAGCCACTGGACCTGAGTACTCAAACATGCCTACTTTTGCATCTTAGAAACTCTGAATTCACTAAATGTACAACATTTTCTCCATCAAAATGAACAAATGAGACATTAAATAACATCTACAGATCAAGACGAAGCGAATGGAAGCGGTCCCAGCCTCGTAGCTGTGAACAGCTGTGATCGCAGGAAAATGCTGTTACAAAGATTTCTCAGTATATCTCCGGGACATTTCCCTGGCTTTCCCACCGTCACAATGGACAAACGAGACATGAAATAACATCAACAGATCAAGACGAAGCGAATGGAGGTACCCCCGGAGTCATAGCATGTGTAAATCGAGACGAAACATCTCTCTCTCCCCCGCCTGCTTGCGAGGGGGAGGGGCAGTTTACACACACACGCAGCTGCTGCATGCAGCAGCACACACATAGGGAGGAGATGGCAGAGAGAACGCACTCCCCTGAAAACTCCCCTTGAATTCCTCCAGACTCAGAAAATGTAAAAGATCACTTTTTGGAGATCCATAGAAAAAGGGTGAAAATGGAAAAAAGCATTCGAAAATAGTGCCTCATAAGGCGGGTAGAGTCCCTTGAAAACTCCCCTTGAATTCCTCCAGACTCAGAAAAAGTCAAAGTTGACTTTTTGGAGATCCATAGAAAAAGGGTGAAAATGAAAAAAAGTACACCACAGCATGGATTCGAACACGCGACCAACCGCATCCAGGGGCGAGCGTTAACACAGTGAGCCACTGGACCTGAGTACTCAAACACGCCTACTTGTGCAGCTTAGACACTCTGAATTCACTAAATGTACAACTTTTTCTCCATCAAAATGAACAAATGAGACATTAAATAACATCTACAGATCAAGACGAAGCGAATGGAAGAAGTCCCAGCCTCGTAGCTGTGAACAGCTGTGATCGCAGGAAAATACTGTTACAAAGATGTATCAGTATATATCCGGGACATTTCCCTGGCTTTCCCACCGTCACAATGGACAAACGAGACATGAAATAACATCAACAGATCAAGACGAAGCGAATGGAGGTACCCCCGGAGTCATAGCATGTGTACATCGAGACGAAACATCTCTCTCTCCCCCGCCTGCTTGCGAAGGGGAGGGGCAGTTTACACACACACACGCAGCTGCTGCATGCAGCAACACACACACAGGGAGGAGATGGCAGAGAGAACGCATTCCCCTGAAAACTCCCCTTGAATTCCTCCAGACTCAGAAAATGTAAAAGATCACTTTTTGGAGATCCATAGAAAAAGGGTGAAAATGAAAAAAAGTATGCCACAGCATGGATTCGAACACGCGACCAACCGCATCCAGGGGCGAGCATTAACGCAGTGAGCCACTGGACCTGAGTACTCAAACATGCCTACTTTTGCATCTTAGAAACTCTGAATTCACTAAATGTACATATTTTCCTCCATCAAAATGAACAACTGAGACATTAAATAACATCTACAGATCAAGACGAAGCGAATGGAAGCGGTCCCAGCCTCGTAGCTGCGAACAGCTGTGATCGCAGGAAAATGCTGTTACAAAGATTTCTCAGTATATCTCCGGGACATTTCCCTGGCTTTCCCACCGTCACAATGGACAAACAAGACATGAAATAACATCAACAGATCAAGACGAAGCGAATGGAAGTACCCCCGGAGTCATAGCATGTGTAAATCGAGACGAAACATCTCTCTCTCCCCCGCCTGCTTGCGAGGGGGAGGGGCAGTTTACACACACACACAGCTGCTGCATGCAGCAACGCACACACAGGGAGGAGATGGCAGAGAGAACGCACTCCCCTGAAAACTCCCCTTGAATTCCTCCAGACTCAGAAAATGTAAAAGTTCACTTTTTGGAGATCCATAGAAAAAGGGTGAAAATGGAAAAAAGCATTCGAAAATAGTGCCTCATAAGGCGGGTAGAGTCCCTTGAAAACTCCCCTTGAATTCATCCAGACTCAGAAAAAGTCAAAGTTGACTTTTTGGAGATCCATAGAAAAAGGGTGAAAATGAAAAAAAGTACACCACAGCATGGATTCGAACACGCGACCAACCGCATCCAGGGGCGAGCGTTAACACAGTGAGCCACTGGACCTGAGTACTCAAACACGCCTACTTGTGCAGCTTAGACACTCTGAATTCACTAAATGTACAACTTTTTCTCCATCAAAATGAACAAATGAGACATTAAATAACATCTACAGATCAAGACGAAGCGAATGGAAGAAGTCCCAGCCTCGTAGCTGTGAACAGCTGTGATCGCAGGAAAATACTGTTACAAAGATGTATCAGTATATCTCCGGGACATTTCCCTGGCTTTCCCACCGTCACAATGGACAAACGAGACATGAAATAACATCAACAGATCAAGACGAAGCGAATGGAGGTACCCCCGGAGTCATAGCATGTGTACATCGAGACGAAACATCTCTCTCTCCCCCGCCTGCTTGCGAAGGGGAGGGGCAGTTTACACACACACACGCAGCTGCTGCATGCAGCAACGCACACACAGGGAGGAGATGGCAGAGAGAACGCACTCCCCTGAAAACTCCCCTTGAATTCCTCCAGACTCAGAAAATGTAAAAGTTCACTTTTTGGAGATCCATAGAAAAAGGGTGAAAATGGAAAAAAGTATTCGAAAATAGTGCCTCATAAGGCGGGTAGAGTCCCTTGAAAACTCCCCTTGAATTCCTCCAGACTCAGAAAAAGTCAAAGTTGACTTTTTGGAGATCCATAGAAAAAGGGTGAAAATGAAAAAAAGTATGCCACAGCATGGATTCGAACACGCGACCAACCGCATCCAGGGGCGAGCATTAACGCAGTGAGCCACTGGACCTGAGTACTCAAACATGCCTACTTTTGCATCTTAGAAACTCTGAATTCACTAAATGTACAACATTTTCTCCATCAAAATGAACAAATGAGACATTAAATAACATCTACAGATCAAGACGAAGCGAATGGAAGCGGTCCCAGCCTCGTAGCTGTGAACAGCTGTGATCGCAGGAAAATGCTGTTACAAAGATTTCTCAGTATATCTCCGGGACATTTCCCTGGCTTTCCCACCGTCACAATGGACAAACGAGACATGAAATAACATCAACAGATCAAGACGAAGCGAATGGAGGTACCCCCGGAGTCATAGCATGTGTAAATCGAGACGAAACATCTCTCTCTCCCCCGCCTGCTTGCGAGGGGGAGGGGCAGTTTACACACACACGCAGCTGCTGCATGCAGCAGCACACACATAGGGAGGAGATGGCAGAGAGAACGCACTCCCCTGAAAACTCCCCTTGAATTCCTCCAGACTCAGAAAATGTAAAAGATCACTTTTTGGAGATCCATAGAAAAAGGGTGAAAATGAAAAAAAGTATGCCACAGCATGGATTCGAACACGCGACCAACCGCATCCAGGGGCGAGCATTAACGCAGTGAGCCACTGGACCTGAGTACTCAAACATGCCTACTTTTGCATCTTAGAAACTCTGAATTCACTAAATGTACAACTTTTTCTCCATCAAAATGAACAACTGAGACATTAAATAACATCTACAGATCAAGACGAAGCGAATGGAAGCGGTCCCAGCCTCGTAGCTGCGAACAGCTGTGATCGCAGGAAAATGCTGTTACAAAGATTTCTCAGTATATCTCCGGGACATTTCCCTGGCTTTCCCACCGTCACAATGGACAAACAAGACATGAAATAACATCAACAGATCAAGACGAAGCGAATGGAAGTACCCCCGGAGTCATAATATGTGTAAATCGAGACGAAACATCTCTCTCTCCCCCGCCTGCTTGCGAGGGGGAGGGGCAGTTTACACACACACACAGCTGCTGCATGCAGCCACGCACACACAGGGAGGAGATGGCAGAGAGAACGCACTCCCCTGAAAACTCCCCTTGAATTCCTCCAGACTCAGAAAATGTAAAAGTTCACTTTTTGGAGATCCATAGAAAAAGGGTGAAAATGGAAAAAAGTATTCGAAAATAGTGCCTCATAAGGCGGGTAGAGTCCCTTGAAAACTCCCCTTGAATTCCTCCAGACTCAGAAAAAGTCAAAGTTGACTTTTTGGAGATCCATAGAAAAAGGGTGAAAATGAAAAAAAGTACACCACAGCATGGATTCGAACACGGGACCAACCGCATCCAGGGGCGAGCGTTAACGCAGTGAGCCACTGGACCTGAGTACTCAAACATGCCTACTTGTGCATCTTAGAAACTCTGAATTCACTAAATGTACAACTTTTTCTCCATCAAAATGAACAAATGAGACATTAAATAACATCTACAGATCAAGACGAAGCGAATGGAAGCGGTCCCAGCCTCGTAGCTGTGAACAGCTGTGATCGCAGGAAAATACTGTAACAAAGATTTCTCAGTATATCTCCGGGACATTTCCCTGGCTTTCCCACCGTCACAATGGACAAACGAGACATGAAATAACATCAACAGATCAAGACGAAGCGAATGGAGGTACCCCCGGAGTCATAGCATGTGTAAATCGAGACGAAACATCTCTCTCTCCCCCGCCTGCTTGCGAGGGGGAGGGGCAGTTTACACACACACACAGCTGCTGCATGCAGCAACACACACACAGGGAGGAGATGGCAGAGAGAACGCACTCCCCTGAAAACTCCCCTTGAATTCCTCCAGACTCAGAAAAAGTCAAAGTTGACTTTTTGGAGATCCATAGAAAAAGGGTGAAAATGAAAAAAAGAATGCCACAGCATGGATTTGAACACGCGACCAACCGCATCCAGGGGCGAGCGTTAACACAGTGAGCCACTGGACCTGAGTACTCAAACATGCCTACTTGTGCATCTTAGACACTCTGAATTTACTAAATGTACAACTTTTTCTCCATCAACATGAACAAATGAGACATGAAATAACATCTACAGATCAAGACGAAGCGAATGGAAGCGGTCCCAGCCTCGTAGCTGCGAACAGCTGTGATCGCAGGAAAATGCTGTTACAAAGATTTCTCAGTATATCTCCGGGACATTTCCCTGGGTTTCCCACCGTCACAATGGACAAACGAGACATGAAATAACATCAACAGATCAAGACGAAGCGAATGGAGGTACCCCCGGAGTCATAGCATGTGTAAATCGAGACGAAACATCTCTCTCTCCCCCGCCTGCTTGCGAGGGGGAGGGGCAGTTTACACACACACGCAGCTGCTGCATGCAGCAACACACACACAGGGAGGAGATGGCAGAGAGAACGCACTCCCCTGAAAACTCCCCTTGAATTCCTCCAGACTCAGAAAAAGTCAAAGTTGACTTTTTGGAGATCCATAGAAAAAGGGTGAAAATGAAAAAAAGTACACCACAGCATGGATTCGAACACGCGACCAACCGCATCCAGGGGCGAGCGTTAACACAGTGAGCCACTGGACCTGAGTACTCAAACACGCCTACTTGTGCAGCTTAGACACTCTGAATTCACTAAATGTACAACTTTTTCTCCATCAAAATGAACAAATGAGACATTAAATAACATCTACAGATCAAGACGAAGCGAATGGAAGAAGTCCCAGCCTCGTAGCTGTGAACAGCTGTGATCGCAGGAAAATACTGTTACAAAGATGTATCAGTATATCTCCGGGACATTTCCCTGGCTTTCCCACCGTCACAATGGACAAACGAGACATGAAATAACATCAACAGATCAAGACGAAGCGAATGGAGGTACCCCCGGAGTCATAGCATGTGTACATCGAGACGAAACATCTCTCTCTCCCCCGCCTGCTTGCGAAGGGGAGGGGCAGTTTACACACACACACGCAGCTGCTGCATGCAGCAACGCACACACAGGGAGGAGATGGCAGAGAGAATGCACTCCCCTGAAAACTCCCCTTGAATTCCTCCAGACTCAGAAAATGTAAAAGTTCACTTTTTGGAGATCCATAGAAAAAGGGTGAAAATGGAAAAAAGTATTCGAAAATAGTGCCTCATAAGGCGGGTAGAGTCCCTTGAAAACTCCCCTTGAATTCCTCCAGACTCAGAAAAAGTCAAAGTTGACTTTTTGGAGATCCATAGAAAAAGGGTGAAAATGAAAAAAAGTACACCACAGCATGGATTCGAACACGCGACCAACCGCATCCAGGGGCGAGCGTTAACGCAGTGAGCCACTGGACCTGAGTACTCAAACATGGCTACTTGTGCATCTTAGAAACTCTGAATTCACTAAATGTACAACTTTTTCTCCATCAAAATGAACAACTGAGACATTAAATAACATCTACAGATCAAGACGAAGCGAATGGAAGCGGTCCCAGCCTCGTAGCTGCGAACAGCTGTGATCGCAGGAAAATGCTGTTTCAAAGATTTCTCAGTATATCTCCGGGACATTTCCCTGGCTTTCCCACCATCACAATGGACAAACGAGACATGAAATAACATCAACAGATCAAGACGAAGCGAATGGAGTTACCCCCGGAGTCATAGCATGTGTAAATCGAGACGAAACATCTCTCTCTCCCCCGCCTGCTTGCGAGGGGGAGGGGCAGTTTACACACACACACAGCTGCTGCATGCAGCAACGCACACACAGGGAGGAGATGGCAGAGAGAACGCACTCCCCTGAAAACTCCCCTTGAATTCCTCCAGTCTCAGAAAATGTAAAAGTTCACTTTTTGGAGATCCATAGAAAAAGGGTGAAAATGGAAAAAAGTATTCGAAAATAGTGCCTCATAAGGCGGGTAGAGTCCCTTGAAAACTCCCCTTGAATTCCTCCAGACTCAGAAAAAGTCAAAGTTGACTTTTTGGAGATCCATAGAAAAAGGGTGAAAATGAAAAAAAGTACACCACAGCATGGATTCGAACACGCGACCAACCGCATCCAGGGGCGAGCATTAACGCAGTGAGCCACTGGACCTGAGTACTCAAACATGCCTACTTTTGCATCTTAGAAACTCTGAATTCACTAAATGTACAACTTTTTCTCCATCAAAATGAACAACTGAGACATTAAATAACATCTACAGATCAAGACGAAGCGAATGGAAGCGGTCCCAGCCTCGTAGCTGCGAACAGCTGTGATCGCAGGAAAATGCTGTTACAAAGATTTCTCAGTATATCTCCGGGACATTTCCCTGGCTTTCCCACCGTCACAATGGACAAACAAGACATGAAATAACATCAACAGATCAAGACGAAGCGAATGGAAGTACCCCCGGAGTCATAATATGTGTAAATCGAGACGAAACATCTCTCTCTCCCCCGCCTGCTTGCGAGGGGGAGGGGCAGTTTACACACACACACAGCTGCTGCATGCAGCCACGCACACACAGGGAGGAGATGGCAGAGAGAACGCACTCCCCTGAAAACTCCCCTTGAATTCCTCCAGACTCAGAAAATGTAAAAGTTCACTTTTTGGAGATCCATAGAAAAAGGGTGAAAATGGAAAAAAGTATTCGAAAATAGTGCCTCATAAGGCGGGTAGAGTCCCTTGAAAACTCCCCTTGAATTCCTCCAGACTCAGAAAAAGTCAAAGTTGACTTTTTGGAGATCCATAGAAAAAGGGTGAAAATGAAAAAAAGTACACCACAGCATGGATTCGAACACGGGACCAACCGCATCCAGGGGCGAGCGTTAACGCAGTGAGCCACTGGACCTGAGTACTCAAACATGCCTACTTGTGCATCTTAGAAACTCTGAATTCACTAAATGTACAACTTTTTCTCCATCAAAATGAACAAATGAGACATTAAATAACATCTACAGATCAAGACGAAGCGAATGGAAGCGGTCCCAGCCTCGTAGCTGTGAACAGCTGTGATCGCAGGAAAATACTGTAACAAAGATTTCTCAGTATATCTCCGGGACATTTCCCTGGCTTTCCCACCGTCACAATGGACAAACGAGACATGAAATAACATCAACAGATCAAGACGAAGCGAATGGAGGTACCCCCGGAGTCATAGCATGTGTAAATCGAGACGAAACATCTCTCTCTCCCCCACCTGCTTGCGAGGGGGAGGGGCAGTTTACACACACACGCAGCTGCTGCATGCAGCAACACACACACAGGGAGGAGATGGCAGAGAGAACGCACTCCCCTGAAAACTCCCCTTGAATTCCTCCAGACTCAGAAAAAGTCAAAGTTGACTTTTTGGAGATCCATAGAAAAAGGGTGAAAATGAAAAAAAGAATGCCACAGCATGGATTTGAACACGCGACCAACCGCATCCAGGGGCGAGCGTTAACACAGTGAGCCACTGGACCTGAGTACTCAAACATGCCTACTTGTGCATCTTAGACACTCTGAATTTACTAAATGTACAACTTTTTCTCCATCAACATGAACAAATGAGACATGAAATAACATCTACAGATCAAGACGAAGCGAATGGAAGCGGTCCCAGCCTCGTAGCTGCGAACAGCTGTGATCGCAGGAAAATGCTGTTACAAAGATTTCTCAGTATATCTCCGGGACATTTCCCTGGCTTTCCCACCGTCACAATGGACAAACGAGACATGAAATAACATCAACAGATCAAGACGAAGCGAATGGAGGTACCCCCGGAGTCATAGCATGTGTAAATCGAGACGAAACATCTCTCTCTCCCCCGCCTGCTTGCGAGGGGGAGGGGCAGTTTACACACACACACAGCTGCTGCATGCAGCAACGCACACACAGGGAGGAGATGGCAGAGAGAACGCACTCCCCTGAAAACTCCCCTTGAATTCCTCCAGACTCAGAAAATGTAAAAGTTCACTTTTTGGAGATCCATAGAAAAAGGGTGAAAATGGAAAAAAGCATTCGAAAATAGTGCCTCATAAGGCGGGTAGAGTCCCTTGAAAACTCCCCTTGAATTCCTCCAGACTCAGAAAAAGTCAAAGTTGACTTTTTGGAGATCCATAGAAAAAGGGTGAAAATGAAAAAAAGAATGCCACAGCATGGATTTGAACACGCGACCAACCGCATCCAGGGGCGAGCGTTAACACAGTGAGCCACTGGACCTGAGTACTCAAACATGCCTACTTGTGCATCTTAGACACTCTGAATTTACTAAATGTACAACTTTTTCTCCATCAACATGAACAAATGAGACATGAAATAACATCTACAGATCAAGACGAAGCGAATGGAAGCGGTCCCAGCCTCGTAGCTGCGAACAGCTGTGATCGCAGGAAAATGCTGTTACAAAGATTTCTCAGTATATCTCCGGGAAATTTCCCTGGCTTTCCCACCGTCACAATGGACAAACGAGACATGAAATAACATCAACAGATCAAGACGAAGCGAATGGAGGTACCCCCGGAGTCATAGCATGTGTAAATCGAGACGAAACATCTCTCTCTCCCCCGCCTGCTTGCGAGGGGGAGGGGCAGTTTACACACACACGCAGCTGCTGCATGCAACAACACACACACAGGGAGGAGATGGCAGAGAGAACGCACTCCCCTGAAAACTCCCCTTGAATTCCTCCAGACTCAGAAAATGTAAAAGATCACTTTTTGGAGATCCATAGAAAAAGGGTGAAAATGAAAAAAAGTATGCCACAGCATGGATTCGAACACGCGACCAACCGCATCCAGGGGCGAGCATTAACGCAGTGAGCCACTGGACCTGAGTACTCAAACATGCCTACTTTTGCATCTTAGAAACTCTGAATTGACTAAATGTACAACCTTTCCTCCATCAAAATGAACAACTGAGACATTAAATAACATCTACAGATCAAGACGAAGCGAATGGAAGCGGTCCCAGCCTCGTAGCTGCGAACAGCTGTGATCGCAGGAAAATGCTGTTACAAAGATTTCTCAGTATATCTCCGGGACATTTCCCTGGCTTTCCCACCGTCACAATGGACAAACAAGACAGGAAATAACATCAACAGATCAAGACGAAGCGAATGGAAGTACCCCCGGAGTCATAGCATGTGTAAATCGAGACGAAACATCTCTCTCTCCCCCGCCTGCTTGCGAGGGGGAGGGGCAGTTTACACACACACACAGCTGCTGCATGCAGCAACGCACACACAGGGAGGAGATGGCAGAGAGAACGCACTCCCCTGAAAACTCCCCTTGAATTCCTCCAGACTCAGAAAATGTAAAAGTTCACTTTTTGGAGATCCATAGAAAAAGGGTGAAAATGGAAAAAAGCATTCGAAAATAGTGCCTCATAAGGCGGGTAGAGTCCCTTGAAAACTCCCCTTGAATTCCTCCAGACTCAGAAAAAGTCAAAGTTGACTTTTTGGAGATCCATAGAAAAAGGGTGAAAATGAAAAAAAGTACACCACAGCATGGATTCGAACACGCGACCAACCGCATCCAGGGGCGAGCGTTAACACAGTGAGCCACTGGACCTGAGTACTCAAACACGCCTACTTGTGCAGCTTAGACACTCTGAATTCACTAAATGTACAACTTTTTCTCCATCAAAATGAACAAATGAGACATTAAATAACATCTACAGATCAAGACGAAGCGAATGGAAGAAGTCCCAGCCTCGTAGCTGTGAACAGCTGTGATCGCAGGAAAATACTGTTACAAATATGTATCAGTATATCTCCGGGACATTTCCCTGGCTTTCCCACCGTCACAATGGACAAACGAGACATGAAATAACATCAACAGATCAAGACGAAGCGAATGGAGGTACCCCCGGAGTCATAGCATGTGTACATCGAGACGAAACATCTCTCTCTCCCCCGCCTGCTTGCGAAGGGGAGGGGCAGTTTACACACACACACGCAGCTGCTGCATGCAGCAACGCACACACAGGGAGGAGATGGCAGAGAGAATGCACTCCCCTGAAAACTCCCCTTGAATTCCTCCAGACTCAGAAAATGTAAAAGTTCACTTTTTGGAGATCCATAGAAAAAGGGTGAAAATGGAAAAAAGTATTCGAAAATAGTGCCTCATAAGGCGGGTAGAGTCCCTTGAAAACTCCCCTTGAATTCCTCCAGACTCAGAAAAAGTCAAAGTTGACTTTTTGGAGATCCATAGAAAAAGGGTGAAAATGAAAAAAAGTACACCACAGCATGGATTCGAACACGCGACCAACCGCATCCAGGGGCGAGCGTTAACGCAGTGAGCCACTGGACCTGAGTACTCAAACATGGCTACTTGTGCATCTTAGAAACTCTGAATTCACTAAATGTACAACTTTTTCTCCATCAAAATGAACAACTGAGACATTAAATAACATCTACAGATCAAGACGAAGCGAATGGAAGCGGTCCCAGCCTCGTAGCTGCGAACAGCTGTGATCGCAGGAAAATGCTGTTTCAAAGATTTCTCAGTATATCTCCGGGACATTTCCCTGGCTTTCCCACCATCACAATGGACAAACGAGACATGAAATAACATCAACAGATCAAGACGAAGCGAATGGAGGTACCCCCGGAGTCATAGCATGTGTAAATCGAGACGAAACATCTCTCTCTCCCCCGCCTGCTTGCGAGGGGGAGGGGCAGTTTACACACACACACAGCTGCTGCATGCAGCAACGCACACACAGGGAGGAGATGGCAGAGAGAACGCACTCCCCTGAAAACTCCCCTTGAATTCCTCCAGTCTCAGAAAATGTAAAAGTTCACTTTTTGGAGATCCATAGAAAAAGGGTGAAAATGGAAAAAAGTATTCGAAAATAGTGCCTCATAAGGCGGGTAGAGTCCCTTGAAAACTCCCCTTGAATTCCTCCAGACTCAGAAAAAGTCAAAGTTGACTTTTTGGAGATCCATAGAAAAAGGGTGAAAATGAAAAAAAGTACACCACAGCATGGATTCGAACACGCGACCAACCGCATCCAGGGGCGAGCATTAACGCAGTGAGCCACTGGACCTGAGTACTCAAACATGCCTACTTTTGCATCTTAGAAACTCTGAATTCACTAAATGTACAACTTTTTCTCCATCAAAATGAACAACTGAGACATTAAATAACATCTACAGATCAAGACGAAGCGAATGGAAGCGGTCCCAGCCTCGTAGCTGCGAACAGCTGTGATCGCAGGAAAATGCTGTTACAAAGATTTCTCAGTATATCTCCGGGACATTTCCCTGGCTTTCCCACCGTCACAATGGACAAACAAGACATGAAATAACATCAACAGATCAAGACGAAGCGAATGGAAGTACCCCCGGAGTCATAATATGTGTAAATCGAGACGAAACATCTCTCTCTCCCCCGCCTGCTTGCGAGGGGGAGGGGCAGTTTACACACACACACAGCTGCTGCATGCAGCCACGCACACACAGGGAGGAGATGGCAGAGAGAACGCACTCCCCTGAAAACTCCCCTTGAATTCCTCCAGACTCAGAAAATGTAAAAGTTCACTTTTTGGAGATCCATAGAAAAAGGGTGAAAATGGAAAAAAGTATTCGAAAATAGTGCCTCATAAGGCGGGTAGAGTCCCTTGAAAACTCCCCTTGAATTCCTCCAGACTCAGAAAAAGTCAAAGTTGACTTTTTGGAGATCCATAGAAAAAGGGTGAAAATGAAAAAAAGTACACCACAGCATGGATTCGAACACGGGACCAACCGCATCCAGGGGCGAGCGTTAACGCAGTGAGCCACTGGACCTGAGTACTCAAACATGCCTACTTGTGCATCTTAGAAACTCTGAATTCACTAAATGTACAACTTTTTCTCCATCAAAATGAACAAATGAGACATTAAATAACATCTACAGATCAAGACGAAGCGAATGGAAGCGGTCCCAGCCTCGTAGCTGTGAACAGCTGTGATCGCAGGAAAATACTGTAACAAAGATTTCTCAGTATATCTCCGGGACATTTCCCTGGCTTTCCCACCGTCACAATGGACAAACGAGACATGAAATAACATCAACAGATCAAGACGAAGCGAATGGAGGTACCCCCGGAGTCATAGCATGTGTAAATCGAGACGAAACATCTCTCTCTCCCCCGCCTGCTTGCGAGGGGGAGGGGCAGTTTACACACACACGCAGCTGCTGCATGCAGCAACACACACACAGGGAGGAGATGGCAGAGAGAACGCACTCCCCTGAAAACTCCCCTTGAATTCCTCCAGACTCAGAAAAAGTCAAAGTTGACTTTTTGGAGATCCATAGAAAAAGGGTGAAAATGAAAAAAAGAATGCCACAGCATGGATTTGAACACGCGACCAACCGCATCCAGGGGCGAGCGTTAACACAGTGAGCCACTGGACCTGAGTACTCAAACATGCCTACTTGTGCATCTTAGACACTCTGAATTTACTAAATGTACAACTTTTTCTCCATCAACATGAACAAATGAGACATGAAATAACATCTACAGATCAAGACGAAGCGAATGGAAGCGGTCCCAGCCTCGTAGCTGCGAACAGCTGTGATCGCAGGAAAATGCTGTTACAAAGATTTCTCAGTATATCTCCGGGACATTTCCCTGGCTTTCCCACCGTCACAATGGACAAACGAGACATGAAATAACATCAACAGATCAAGACGAAGCGAATGGAGGTACCCCCGGAGTCATAGCATGTGTAAATCGAGACGAAACATCTCTCTCTCCCCCGCCTGCTTGCGAGGGGGAGGGGCAGTTTACACACACACGCAGCTGCTGCATGCAACAACACACACACAGGGAGGAGATGGCAGAGAGAACTCACTCCCCTGAAAACTCCCCTTGAATTCCTCCAGACTCAGAAAATGTAAAAGTTCACTTTTTGGAGATCCATAGAAAAAGGGTGAAAATGGAAAAAAGCATTCGAAAATAGTGCCTCATAAGGCGGGTAGAGTCCCTTGAAAACTCCCCTTGAATTCCTCCAGACTCAGAAAAAGTCAAAGTTGACTTTTTGGAGATCCATAGAAAGAGGGTGAAAATGAAAAAAAGTACACCACAGCATGGATTCGAACACGCGACCAACCGCATCCAGGGGCGAGCGTTAACACAGTGAGCCACTGGACCTGAGTACTCAAACACGCCTACTTGTGCAGCTTAGACACTCTGAATTCACTAAATGTACAACTTTTTCTCCATCAAAATAAACAAATGAGACATTAAATAACATCTACAGATCAAGACGAAGCGAATGGAAGAAGTCCCAGCCTCGTAGCTGTGAACAGCTGTGATCGCAGGAAAATACTGTTACAAAGATGTATCAGTATATCTCCGGGACATTTCCCTGGCTTTCCCACCGTCACAATGGACAAACGAGACATGAAATAACATCAACAGATCAAGACGAAGCGAATGGAGGTACCCCCGGAGTCATAGCATGTGTACATCGAGACGAAACATCTCTCTCTCCCCCGCCTGCTTGCGAAGGGGAGGGGCAGTTTACACACACACACGCAGCTGCTGCATGCAGCAACGCACACACAGGGAGGAGATAGCAGAGAGAATGCACTCCCCTGAAAACTCCCCTTGAATTCCTCCAGACTCAGAAAATGTAAAAGTTCACTTTTTGGAGATCCATAGAAAAAGGGTGAAAATGGAAAAAAGTATTCGAAAATAGTGCCTCATAAGGCGGGTAGAGTCCCTTGAAAACTCCCCTTGAATTCCTCCAGACTCAGAAAAAGTCAAAGTTGACTTTTTGGAGATCCATAGAAAAAGGGTGAAAATGAAAAAAAGTACACCACAGCATGGATTCGAACACGCGACCAACCGCATCCAGGGGCGAGCGTTAACGCAGTGAGCCACTGGACCTGAGTACTCAAACATGGCTACTTGTGCATCTTAGAAACTCTGAATTCACTAAATGTACAACTTTTTCTCCATCAAAATGAACAACTGAGACATTAAATAACATCTACAGATCAAGACGAAGCGAATGGAAGCGGTCCCAGCCTCGTAGCTGCGAACAGCTGTGATCGCAGGAAAATGCTGTTTCAAAGATTTCTCAGTATATCTCCGGGACATTTCCCTGGCTTTCCCACCATCACAATGGACAAACGAGACATGAAATAACATCAACAGATCAAGACGAAGCGAATGGAGGTAGCCCCGGAGTCATAGCATGTGTAAATCGAGACGAAACATCTCTCTCTCCCCCGCCTGCTTGCGAGGGGGAGGGGCAGTTTACACACACACACAGCTGCTGCATGCAGCAACGCACACACAGGGAGGAGATGGCAGAGAGAACGCACTCCCCTGAAAACTCCCCTTGAATTCCTCCAGTCTCAGAAAATGTAAAAGTTCACTTTTTGGAGATCCATAGAAAAAGGGTGAAAATGGAAAAAAGTATTCGAAAATAGTGCCTCATAAGGCGGGTAGAGTCCCTTGAAAACTCCCCTTGAATTCCTCCAGACTCAGAAAAAGTCAAAGTTGACTTTTTGGAGATCCATAGAAAAAGGGTGAAAATGAAAAAAAGTACACCACAGCATGGATTCGAACACGCGACCAACCGCATCCAGGGGCGAGCATTAACGCAGTGAGCCACTGGACCTGAGTACTCAAACATGCCTACTTTTGCATCTTAGAAACTCTGAATTCACTAAATGTACAACTTTTTCTCCATCAAAATGAACAACTGAGACATTAAATAACATCTACAGATCAAGACGAAGCGAATGGAAGCGGTCCCAGCCTCGTAGCTGCGAACAGCTGTGATCGCAGGAAAATGCTGTTACAAAGATTTCTCAGTATATCTCCGGGACATTTCCCTGGCTTTCCCACCGTCACAATGGACAAACAAGACATGAAATAACATCAACAGATCAAGACGAAGCGAATGGAAGTACCCCCGGAGTCATAATATGTGTAAATCGAGACGAAACATCTCTCTCTCCCCCGCCTGCTTGCGAGGGGGAGGGGCAGTTTACACACACACACAGCTGCTGCATGCAGCCACGCACACACAGGGAGGAGATGGCAGAGAGAACGCACTCCCCTGAAAACTCCCCTTGAATTCCTCCAGACTCAGAAAATGTAAAAGTTCACTTTTTGGAGATCCATAGAAAAAGGGTGAAAATGGAAAAAAGTATTCGAAAATAGTGCCTCATAAGGCGGGTAGAGTCCCTTGAAAACTCCCCTTGAATTCCTCCAGACTCAGAAAAAGTCAAAGTTGACTTTTTGGAGATCCATAGAAAAAGGGTGAAAATGAAAAAAAGTACACCACAGCATGGATTCGAACACGGGACCAACCGCATCCAGGGGCGAGCGTTAACGCAGTGAGCCACTGGACCTGAGTACTCAAACATGCCTACTTTTGCATCTTAGAAACTCTGAATTCACTAAATGTACAACTTTTTCTCCATCAAAATGAACAAATGAGACATTAAATAACATCTACAGATCAAGACGAAGCGAATGGAAGCGGTCCCAGCCTCGTAGCTGTGAACAGCTGTGATCGCAGGAAAATACTGTAACAAAGATTTCTCAGTATATCTCCGGGACATTTCCCTGGCTTTCCCACCGTCACAATGGACAAACGAGACATGAAATAACATCAACAGATCAAGACGAAGCGAATGGAGGTACCCCCGGAGTCATAGCATGTGTAAATCGAGACGAAACATCTCTCTCTCCCCCGCCTGCTTGCGAGGGGGAGGGGCAGTTTACACACACACGCAGCTGCTGCATGCAGCAACACACACACAGGGAGGAGATGGCAGAGAGAACGCACTCCCCTGAAAACTCCCCTTGAATTCCTCCAGACTCAGAAAAAGTCAAAGTTGACTTTTTGGAGATCCATAGAAAAAGGGTGAAAATGAAAAAAAGAATGCCACAGCATGGATTTGAACACGCGACCAACCGCATCCAGGGGCGAGCGTTAACACAGTGAGCCACTGGACCTGAGTACTCAAACATGCCTACTTGTGCATCTTAGACACTCTGAATTTACTAAATGTACAACTTTTTCTCCATCAACATGAACAAATGAGACATTAAATAACATCTACAGATCAAGACGAAGCGAATGGAAGCGGTCCCAGCCTCGTAGCTGCGAACAGCTGTGATCGCAGGAAAATGCTGTTACAAAGATTTCTCAGTATATCTCCGGGACATTTCCCTGGCTTTCCCACCGTCACAATGGACAAACGAGACATGAAATAACATCAACAGATCAAGACGAAGCGAATGGAGGTACCCCCGGAGTCATAGCATGTGTAAATCGAGACGAAACATCTCTCTCTCCCCCGCCTGCTTGCGAGGGGGAGGGGTAGTTTACACACACACGCAGCTGCTGCATGCAGCAACACACACACAGGGAGGAGATGGCAGAGAGAACGCACTCCCCTGAAAACTCCCCTTGAATTCCTCCAGACTCAGAAAATGTAAAAGATCACTTTTTGGAGATCCATAGAAAAAGGGTGAAAATGAAAAAAAATATGCCACAGCATGGATTCGAACACGCGACCAACCGCATCCAGGGGCGAGCATTAACGCAGTGAGCCACTGGACCTGAGTACTCAAACATGCCTACTTTTGCATCTTAGAAACTCTGAATTCACTAAATGTACAACTTTTCCTCCATCAAAATGAACAACTGAGACATTAAATAACATCTACAGATCAAGACGAAGCGAATGGAAGCGGTCCCAGCCTCGTAGCTGCGAACAGCTGTGATCGCAGGAAAATGCTGTTACAAAGATTTCTCAGTATATCTCCGGGACATTTCCCTGGATTTCCCACCGTCACAATGGACAAACAAGACATGAAATAACATCAACAGATCAAGACGAAGCGAATGGAAGTACCCCCGGAGTCATAGCATGTGTAAATCGAGACGAAACATCTCTCTCTCCCCCGCCTGCTTGCGAGGGGGAGGGGCAGTTTACACACACACACAGCTGCTGCATGCAGCAACGCACACACAGGGAGGAGATGGCAGAGAGAACGCACTCCCCTGAAAACTCCCCTTGAATTCCTCCAGACTCAGAAAATGTAAAAGTTCACTTTTTGGAGATCCATAGAAAAAGGGTGAAAATGGAAAAAAGCATTCGAAAATAGTGCCTCATAAGGCGGGTAGAGTCCCTTGAAAACTCCCCTTGAATTCCTCCAGACTCAGAAAAAGTCAAAGTTGACTTTTTGGAGATCCATAGAAAAAGGGTGAAAATGAAAAAAAGAATGCCACAGCATGGATTTGAACACGCGACCAACCGCATCCAGGGGCGAGCGTTAACACAGTGAGCCACTGGACCTGAGTACTCAAACATGCCTACTTGTGCATCTTAGACACTCTGAATTTACTAAATGTACAACTTTTTCTCCATCAACATGAACAAATGAGACATGAAATAACATCTACAGATCAAGACGAAGCGAATGGAAGCGGTCCCAGCCTCGTAGCTGCGAACAGCTGTGATCGCAGGAAAATGCTGTTACAAAGATTTCTCAGTATATCTCCGGGACATTTCCCTGGCTTTCCCACCGTCACAATGGACAAACGAGACATGAAATAACATCAACAGATCAAGACGAAGCGAATGGAGGTACCCCCGGAGTCATAGCATGTGTAAATCGAGACGAAACATCTCTCTCTCCCCCGCCTGCTTGCGAGGGGGAGGGGCAGTTTACACACACACGCAGCTGCTGCATGCAACAACACACACACAGGGAGGAGATGGCAGAGAGAACGCACTCCCCTGAAAACTCCCCTTGAATTCCTCCAGACTCAGAAAATGTAAAAGATCACTTTTTGGAGATCCATAGAAAAAGGGTGAAAATGAAAAAAAGTATGCCACAGCATGGATTCGAACACGCGACCAACCGCATCCAGGGGCGAGCATTAACGCAGTGAGCCACTGGACCTGAGTACTCAAACATGCCTACTTTTGCATCTTAGAAACTCTGAATTCACTAAATGTACAACTTTTCCTCCATCAAAATGAACAACTGAGACATTAAATAACATCTACAGATCAAGACGAAGCGAATGGAAGCGGTCCCAGCCTCGTAGCTGCGAACAGCTGTGATCGCAGGAAAATGCTGTTACAAAGATTTCTCAGTATATCTCCGGGACATTTCCCTGGCTTTCCCACCGTCACAATGGACAAACAAGACAGGAAATAACATCAACAGATCAAGACGAAGCGAATGGAAGTACCCCCGGAGTCATAGCATGTGTAAATCGAGACGAAACATCTCTCTCTCCCCCGCCTGCTTGCGAGGGGGAGGGGCAGTTTACACACACACACAGCTGCTGCATGCAGCAACGCACACACAGGGAGGAGATGGCAGAGAGAACGCACTCCCCTGAAAACTCCCCTTGAATTCCTCCAGACTCAGAAAATGTAAAAGTTCACTTTTTGGAGATCCATAGAAAAAGGGTGAAAATGGAAAAAAGCATTCGAAAATAGTGCCTCATAAGGCGGGTAGAGTCCCTTGAAAACTCCCCTTGAATTCCTCCAGACTCAGAAAAAGTCAAAGTTGACTTTTTGGAGATCCATAGAAAAAGGGTGAAAATGAAAAAAAGTACACCACAGCATGGATTCGAACACGCGACCAACCGCATCCAGGGGCGAGCGTTAACACAGTGAGCCACTGGACCTGAGTACTCAAACACGCCTACTTGTGCAGCTTAGACACTCTGAATTCACTAAATGTACAACTTTTTCTCCATCAAAATGAACAAATGAGACATTAAATAACATCTACAGATCAAGACGAAGCGAATGGAAGAAGTCCCAGCCTCGTAGCTGTGAACAGCTGTGATCGCAGGAAAATACTGTTACAAAGATGTATCAGTATATCTCCGGGACATTTCCCTGGCTTTCCCACCGTCACAATGGACAAACGAGACATGAAATAACATCAACAGATCAAGACGAAGCGAATGGAGGTACCCCCGGAGTCATAGCATGTGTACATCGAGACGAAACATCTCTCTCTCCCCCGCCTGCTTGCGAAGGGGAGGGGCAGTTTACACACACACACGCAGCTGCTGCATGCAGCAACGCACACACAGGGAGGAGATGGCAGAGAGAATGCACTCCCCTGAAAACTCCCCTTGAATTCCTCCAGACTCAGAAAATGTAAAAGTTCACTTTTTGGAGATCCATAGAAAAAGGGTGAAAATGGAAAAAAGTATTCGAAAATAGTGCCTCATAAGGCGGGTAGAGTCCCTTGAAAACTCCCCTTGAATTCCTCCAGACTCAGAAAAAGTCAAAGTTGACTTTTTGGAGATCCATAGAAAAAGGGTGAAAATGAAAAAAAGTACACCACAGCATGGATTCGAACACGCGACCAACCGCATCCAGGGGCGAGCGTTAACGCAGTGAGCCACTGGACGTGAGTACTCAAACATGGCTACTTATGCATCTTAGAAACTCTGAATTCACTAAATGTACAACTTTTTCTCCATCAAAATGAACAACTGAGACATTAAATAACATCTACAGATCAAGACGAAGCGAATGGAAGCGGTCCCAGCCTCGTAGCTGCGAACAGCTGTGATCGCAGGAAAATGCTGTTTCAAAGATTTCTCAGTATATCTCCGGGACATTTCCCTGGCTTTCCCACCATCACAATGGACAAACGAGACATGAAATAACATCAACAGATCAAGACGAAGCGAATGGAGGTACCCCCTGAGTCATAGCATGTGTAAATCGAGACGAAACCTCTCTCTCTCCCCCGCCTGCTTGCGAGGGGGAGGGGCAGTTTACACACACACACACAGCTGCTGCATGCAGCAACGCACACACAGGGAGGAGATGGCAGAGAGAACGCACTCCCCTGAAAACTCCCCTTGAATTCCTCCAGTCTCAGAAAATGTAAAAGTTCACTTTTTGGAGATCCATAGAAAAAGGGTGAAAATGGAAAAAAGTATTCGAAAATAGTGCCTCATAAGGCGGGTAGAGTCCCTTGAAAACTCCCCTTGAATTCCTCCAGACTCAGAAAAAGTCAAAGTTGACTTTTTGGAGATCCATAGAAAAAGGGTGAAAATGAAAAAAAGTACACCACAGCATGGATTCGAACACGCGACCAACCGCATCCAGGGGCGAGCGTTAACGCAGTGAGCCACTGGACGTGAGTACTCAAACATGGCTACTTATGCATCTTAGAAACTCTGAATTCACTAAATGTACAACTTTTTCTCCATCAAAATGAACAACTGAGACATTAAATAACATCTACAGATCAAGACGAAGCGAATGGAAGCGGTCCCAGCCTCGTAGCTGCGAACAGCTGTGATCGCAGGAAAATGCTGTTTCAAAGATTTCTCAGTATATCTCCGGGACATTTCCCTGGCTTTCCCACCATCACAATGGACAAACGAGACATGAAATAACATCAACAGATCAAGACGAAGCGAATGGAGGTACCCCCTGAGTCATAGCATGTGTAAATCGAGACGAAACCTCTCTCTCTCCCCCGCCTGCTTGCGAGGGGGAGGGGCAGTTTACACACACACACACAGCTGCTGCATGCAGCAACGCACACACAGGGAGGAGATGGCAGAGAGAACGCACTCCCCTGAAAACTCCCCTTGAATTCCTCCAGTCTCAGAAAATGTAAAAGTTCACTTTTTGGAGATCCATAGAAAAAGGGTGAAAATGGAAAAAAGTATTCGAAAATAGTGCCTCATAAGGCGGGTAGAGTCCCTTGAAAACTCCCCTTGAATTCCTCCAGACTCAGAAAAAGTCAAAGTTGACTTTTTGGAGATCCATAGAAAAAGGGTGAAAATGAAAAAAAGTACACCACAGCATGGATTCGAACACGCGACCAACCGCATCCAGGGGCGAGCGTTAACGCAGTGAGCCACTGGACGTGAGTACTCAAACATGGCTACTTATGCATCTTAGAAACTCTGAATTCACTAAATGTACAACTTTTTCTCCATCAAAATGAACAACTGAGACATTAAATAACATCTACAGATCAAGACGAAGCGAATGGAAGCGGTCCCAGCCTCGTAGCTGCGAACAGCTGTGATCGCAGGAAAATGCTGTTTCAAAGATTTCTCAGTATATCTCCGGGACATTTCCCTGGCTTTCCCACCATCACAATGGACAAACGAGACATGAAATAACATCAACAGATCAAGACGAAGCGAATGGAGGTACCCCCTGAGTCATAGCATGTGTAAATCGAGACGAAACCTCTCTCTCTCCCCCGCCTGCTTGCGAGGGGGAGGGGCAGTTTACACACACACACAGCTGCTGCATGCAGCAACGCACACACAGGGAGGAGATGGCAGAGAGAACGCACTCCCCTGAAAACTCCCCTTGAATTCCTCCAGTCTCAGAAAATGTAAAAGTTCACTTTTTGGAGATCCATAGAAAAAGGGTGAAAATGGAAAAAAGTATTCGAAAATAGTGCCTCATAAGGCGGGTAGAGTCCCTTGAAAACTCCCCTTGAATTCCTCCAGACTCAGAAAAAGTCAAAGTTGACTTTTTGGAGATCCATAGAAAAAGGGTGAAAATGAAAAAAAGTACACCACAGCATGGATTCGAACACGCGACCAACCGCATCCAGGGGCGAGCATTAACGCAGTGAGCCACTGGACCTGAGTACTCAAACATGCCTACTTTTGCATCTTAGAAACTCTGAATTCACTAAATGTACAACTTTTTCTCCATCAAAATGAACAACTGAGACATTAAATAACATCTACAGATCAAGACGAAGCGAATGGAAGCGGTCCCAGCCTCGTAGCTGCGAACAGCTGTGATCGCAGGAAAATGCTGTTACAAAGATTTCTCAGTATATCTCCGGGACATTTCCCTGGCTTTCCCACCGTCACAATGGACAAACAAGACATGAAATAACATCAACAGATCAAGATGAAGCGAATGGAAGTACCCCCGGAGTCATAGCATGTGTAAATCGAGACGAAACATCTCTCTCTCCCCCGCCTGCTTGCGAGGGGGAGGGGCAGTTTACACACACACACACAGCTGCTGCATGCAGCAACGCACACACAGGGAGGAGATGGCAGAGAGAACGCACTCCCCTGAAAACTCCCCTTGAATTCCTCCAGACTCAGAAAATGTAAAAGTTCACTTTTTGGAGATCCATAGAAAAAGGGTGAAAATGGAAAAAAGTATTCGAAAATAGTGCCTCATAAGGCGGTTAGAGTCCCTTGAAAACTCCCCTTGAATTCCTCCAGACTCAGAAAAAGTCAAAGTTGACTTTTTGGAGATCCATAGAAAAAGGGTGAAAATGAAAAAAAGTATGCCACAGCATGGATTCGAACACGCGACCAACCGCATCCAGGGGCGAGCATTAACGCAGTGAGCCACTGGACCTGAGTACTCAAACATGCCTACTTTTGCATCTTAGAAACTCTGAATTCACTAAATGTACAACTTTTTCTCCATCAAAATGAACAACTGAGACATTAAATAACATCTACAGATCAAGACGAAGCGAATGGAAGCGGTCCCAGCCTCGTAGCTGCGAACAGCTGTGATCGCAGGAAAATGCTGTTACAAAGATTTCTCAGTATATCTCCGGGACATTTCCCTGGCTTTCCCACCATCACAATGGACAAACAAGACATGAAATAACATCAACAGATCAAGACGAAGCGAATGGAAGTACCCCCGGAGTCATAGCATGTGTAAATCGAGACGAAACATCTCTCTCTCCCCCGCCTGCTTGCGAGGGGGAGGGGCAGTTTACACACACACACAGCTGCTGCATGCAGCAACGCACACACAGGGAGGAGATGGCAGAGAGAACGCACTCCCCTGAAAACTCCCCTTGAATTCCTCCAGACTCAGAAAATGTAAAAGTTCACTTTTTGGAGATCCATAGAAAAAGGGTGAAAATGGAAAAAAGCATTCGAAAATAGTGCCTCATAAGGCGGGTAGAGTCCCTTGAAAACTCCCCTTGAATTCCTCCAGACTCAGAAAAAGTCAAAGTTGACTTTTTGGAGATCCATAGAAAAAGGGTGAAAATGAAAAAAAGTACACCACAGCATGGATTCGAACACGCGACCAACCGCATCCAGGGGCGAGCGTTAACACAGTGAGCCACTGGACCTGAGTACTCAAACACGCCTACTTGTGCAGCTTAGACACTCTGAATTCACTAAATGTACAACTTTTTCTCCATCAAAATGAACAAATGAGACATTAAATAACATCTACAGATCAAGACGAAGCGAATGGAAGAAGTCCCAGCCTCGTAGCTGTGAACAGCTGTGATCGCAGGAAAATACTGTTACAAAGATTTCTCAGTATATCTCCGGGACATTTCCCTGGCTTTCCCACCGTCACAATGGACAAACGAGACATGAAATAACATCAACAGATCAAGACGAAGCGAATGGAGGTACCCCCGGAGTCATAGCATGTGTACATCGAGACGAAACATCTCTCTCTCCCCCGCCTGCTTGCGAAGGGGAGGGGCAGTTTACACACACACACGCAGCTGCTGCATGCAGCAACGCACACACAGGGAGGAGATGGCAGAGAGAATGCACTCCCCTGAAAACTCCCCTTGAATTCCTCCAGACTCAGAAAATGTAAAAGTTCACTTTTTGGAGATCCATAGAAAAAGTGTGAAAATGGAAAAAAGTATTCGAAAATAGTGCCTCATAAGGCGGGTAGAGTCCCTTGAAAACTCCCCTTGAATTCCTCCAGACTCAGAAAAAGTCAAAGTTGACTTTTTGGAGATCCATAGAAAAAGGGTGAAAATGAAAAAAAGTATGCCACAGCATGGATTCGAACACGCGACCAACCGCATCCAGGGGCGAGCATTAACGCAGTGAGCCACTGGACCTGAGTACTCAAACATGCCTACTTTTGCATCTTAGAAACTCTGAATTCACTAAATGTACAACATTTTCTCCATCAAAATGAACAAATTAGACATTAAATAACATCTACAGATCAAGACGAAGCGAATGGAAGCGGTCCCAGCCTCGTAGCTGTGAACAGCTGTGATCGCAGGAAAATGCTGTTACAAAGATTTCTCAGTATATCTCCGGGACATTTCCCTGGCTTTCCCACCATCACAATGGACAAACGAGACATGAAATAACATCAACAGATCAAGACGAAGCGAATGGAGGTACCCCCGGAGTCATAGCATGTGTAAATCGAGACGAAACATCTCTCTCTCCCCCGCCTGCTTGCGAGGGGGAGGGGCAGTTTACACACACACGCAGCTGCTGCATGCAGCAACACACACACAGGGAGGAGATGGCAGAGAGAACGCACTCCCATGAAAACTCCCCTTGAATTCCTCCAGACTCAGAAAATGTAAAAGATCACTTTTTGGAGATCCATAGAAAAAGGGTGAAAATGAAAAAAAGTATGCCACAGCATGGATTCGAACACGCGACCAACCGCATCCAGGGGCGAGCGTTAACGCAGTGAGCCACTGGAACTGAGTACTCAAACATGCCTACTTTTGCATCTTAGAAACTCTGAATTCACTAAATGTACAACTTTTTCTCCATCAAAATGAACAACTGAGACATTAAATAACATCTACAGATCAAGACGAAGCGAATGGAAGCGGTCCCAGCCTCGTAGCTGCGAACAGCTGTGATCGCAGGAAAATGCTGTTACAAAGATTTCTCAGTATATCTCCGGGACATTTCCCTGGCTTTCCCACCGTCACAATGGACAAACAAGACATGAAATAACATCAACAGATCAAGACGAAGCGAATGGAAGTACCCCCGGAGTCATAGCATGTGTAAATCGAGACGAAACATCTCTCTCTCCCCCGCCTGCTTGCGAGGGGGAGGGGCAGTTTACACACACACACAGCTGCTGCATGCAGCAACGCACACACAGGGAGGAGATGGCAGAGAGAACGCACTCCCCTGAAAACTCCCCTTGAATTCCTCCAGACTCAGAAAATGTAAAAGTTCACTTTTTGGAGATCCATAGAAAAAGGGTGAAAATGGAAAAAAGCATTCGAAAATAGTGCCTCATAAGGCGGGTAGAGTCCCTTGAAAACTCCCCTTGAATTCCTCCAGACTCAGAAAAAGTCAAAGTTGACTTTTTGGAGATCCATAGAAAAAGGGTGAAAATGAAAAAAAGTACACCACAGCATGGATTCGAACACGCGACCAACCGCATCCAGGGGCGAGCGTTAACGCAGTGAGCCACTGGACCTGAGTACTCAAACATGCCTACTTGTGCATCTTAGAAACTCTGAATTCACTAAATGTACAACTTTTTCTCCATCAAAATGAACAACTGAGACATTAAATAACATCTACAGATCAAGACGAAGCGAATGGAAGCGGTCCCAGCCTCGTAGCTGCGAACAGCTGTGATCGCAGGAAAATGCTGTTACAAAGATTTCTCAGTATATCTCCGGGACATTTCCCTGGCTTTCCCACCATCACAATGGACAAACGAGACATGAAATAACATCAACAGATCAAGACGAAGCGAATGGAGGTACCCCCAGAGTCATAGCATGTGTAAATCGAGACGAAACATCTCT
This sequence comes from Notothenia rossii, assembly GCF_949606895.1. Classification (NCBI taxonomy): domain Eukaryota; kingdom Metazoa; phylum Chordata; class Actinopteri; order Perciformes; family Nototheniidae; genus Notothenia; species Notothenia rossii. The sequence goes on from NW_027640057.1 coordinate 395,734, forward strand.
CTCTCCCCCGCCTGCTTGCGAGGGGAAGGGGCAGTTTACACACACACGCAGCTGCTGCATGCAGCAACACACACACAGGGAGGAGATGGCAGAGAGAACGCACTCCCCTGAAAACTCCCCTTGAATTCCTCCAGACTCAGAAAATGTAAAAGTTCACTTTTTGGAGATCCATAGAAAAAGGGTGAAAATGGAAAAAAGTATTCGAAAATAGTGCCTCATAAGGCGGGTAGAGTCCCTTGAAAACTCCCCTTGAATTCCTCCAGACTCAGAAAAAGTCAAAGTTGACTTTTTGGAGATCCATAGAAAAAGGGTGAAAATGAAAAAAAGTACACCACAGCATGGATTCGAACACGCGACCAACCGCATCCAGGGGCGAGCGTTAACGCAGTGAGCCACTGGACCTGAGTACTCAAACATGCCTACTTGTGCATCTTAGAAACTCTGAATTCACTAAATGTACAACTTTTTCTCCATCAAAATGAACAACTGAGACATTAAATAACATCTACAGATCAAGACGAAGCGAATTGAAGCGGTCCCAGCCTCGTAGCTGCGAACAGCTGTGATCGCAGGAAAATGCTGTTACAAAGATTTCTCAGTATATCTCCGGGACATTTCCCTGGCTTTCCCACCATCACAATGGACAAACGAGACATGAAATAACATCAACAGATCAAGACGAAGCGAATGGAGGTACCCCCGGAGTCATAGCATGTGTAAATCGAAACGAAACATCTCTCTCTCCCCCGCCTGCTTGCGAGGGGGAGGGGCAGTTTACACACACACGCAGCTGCTGCATGCAGCAACACACACACAGGGAGGAGATGGCAGAGAGAACGCACTCCCCTGAAAACTCCCCTTGAATTCCTCCAGACTCAGAAAATGTAAAAGTTCACTTTTTGGAGATCCATAGAAAAAGGGTGAAAATGGAAAAAAGTATTCAAAAATAGTGCCTCATAAGGCGGGTAGAGTCCCTTGAAAACTCCCCTTGAATTCCTCCAGACTCAGAAAAAGTCAAAGTTGACTTTTTGGAGATCCATAGAAAAAGGGTGAAAATGAAAAAAAGTATGCTACAGCATGGATTCGAACACGCGACCAACCGCATCCAGGGGCGAGCGTTAACACAGTGAGCCACTGGACCTGAGTACTCAAACATGCCTACTTGTGCATCTTAGACACTCTGAATTTACTAAATGTACAACTTTTTCTCCATCAAAATGAACAAATGAGACATTAAATAACATCTACAGATCAAGACGAAGCGAATGGAAGCGGTCCCAGCCTCGTAGCTGCGAACAGCTGTGATCGCAGGAAAATGCTGTTCCAAAGATTTCTCAGTATATCTCCGGGACATTTCCCAGGCTTTCCCACCGTCACAATGGACAAACGAGACATGAAATAACATCAACAGATCAAGACGAAGCGAATGGAGGTACCCCCGGAGTCATAGCATGTGTAAATCGAGACGAAACATCTCTCTCTCCCCCGCCTGCTTGCGAGGGGGAGGGGCAGTTTACACACACACGCAGCTGCTGCATGCAGCAACACACACACAGGGAGGAGATGGCAGAGAGAACGCACTCCCCTGAAAACTCCCCTTGAATTCCTCCAGACTCAGAAAAAGTCAAAGTTGACTTTTTGGAGATCCATAGAAAAAGGGTGAAAATGAAAAAAAGTATGCCACAGTATGGATTCGAACACGCGACCAACCGCATCCAGGGGCGAGCATTAACGCAGTGAGCCACTGGACCTGAGTACTCAAACATGCCTACTTTTGCATCTTAGAAACTCTGAATTCACTAAATGTACAACTTTTTCTCCATCAAAATGAACAAATGAGACATTAAATAACATCTACAGATCAAGACGAAGCGAATGGAAGCGGTCCCAGCCTCGTAGCTGTGAACAGCTGTGATCGCAGGAAAATACTGTTACAAAGATTTCTCAGTATATCTCCGGGACATTTCCCTGGCTTTGCCACCGTCACAATGGACAAACGAGACATGAAATAACATCAACAGATCAAGACGAAGCGAATGGAAGTACCCCCGGAGTCATAGCATGTGTAAATCGAGACGAAACATCTCTCTATCCCCCGCCTGCTTGCGAAGGGGAGGGGCAGTTTACACACACACACGCAGCTGCTGCATGCAGCAACGCACACAGAGGGAGGAGATGGCAGAGAGAATGCACTCCCCTGAAAACTCCCCTTGAATTCCTCCAGACTCAGAAAATGTAAAAGTTCACTTTTTGGAGATCCATAGAAAAAGGGTGAAAATGGAAAAAAGTATTCGAAAATAGTGCCTCATAAGGCGGGTAGAGTCCCTTGAAAACTCCCCTTGAATTCCTCCAGACTCAGAAAAAGTCAAAGTTGACTTTTTGGAGATCCATAGAAAAAGGGTGAAAATGAAAAAAAGTATGCCACAGTATGGATTCGAACACGCGACCAACCGCATCCAGGGGCGAGCATTAACGCAGTGAGCCACTGGACCTGAGTACTCAAACATGCCTACTTTTGCATCTTAGAAACTCTGAATTCACTAAATGTACAACTTTTTCTCCATCAAAATGAACAAATGAGACATGAAATAACATCTACAGATCAAGACGAAGCGAATGGAAGCGGTCCCAGCCTCGTAGCTGTGAACAGCTGTGATCGCAGGAAAATACTGTTACAAAGATTTCTCAGTATATCTCCGGGACATTTCCCTCGCTTTGCCACCGTCACAATGGACAAACGAGACATGAAATAACATCAACAGATCAAGACGAAGCGAATGGAAGTACCCCCGGAGTCATAGCATGTGTAAATCGAGACGAAACATCTCTCTCTCCCCCGCCTGCTTGCGAAGGGGAGGGGCAGTTTACACACACACACGCAGCTGCTGCATGCAGCAACGCACACAGAGGGAGGAGATGGCAGAGAGAATGCACTCCCCTGAAAACTCCCCTTGAATTCCTCCAGACTCAGAAAATGTAAAAGTTCACTTTTTGGAGATCCATAGAAAAAGGGTGAAAATGGAAAAAAGTATTCGAAAATAGTGCCTCATAAGGCGGGTAGAGTCCCTTGACAACTCCCCTTGAATTCCTCCAGACTCAGAAAAAGTCAAAGTTGACTTTTTGGAGATCCATAGAAAAAGGGTGAAAATGAAAAAAAGTATGCCACAGTATGGATTCGAACACGCGACCAACCGCATCCAGGGGCGAGCATTAACGCAGTGAGCCACTGGACCTGAGTACTCAAACATGCCTACTTTTGCATCTTAGAAACTCTGAATTCACTAAATGTACAACTTTTTCTCCATCAAAATGAACAAATGAGACATGAAATAACATCTACAGATCAAGACGAAGCGAATGGAAGCGGTCCCAGCCTCGTAGCTGTGAACAGCTGTGATCGCAGGAAAATGCTGTTACAAAGATTTCTCAGTATATCTCCGGGACATTTCCCTGGCTTTGCCACCGTCACAATGGACAAACGAGACATGAAATAACATCAACAGATCAAGACGAAGCGAATGGAAGTACCCCCGGAGTCATAGCATGTGTAAATCGAGAGGAAACATCTCTCTCTCCCCCGCCTGCTTGCGAGGGGGAGGGGCAGTTTACACACACACGCAGCTGCTGCATGCAGCAACACACACACAGGGAGGAGATGGCAGAGAGAACGCACTCCCCTGAAAACTCCCCTTGAATTCCTCCAGACTCAGAAAATGTAAAAGTTCACTTTTTGGAGATCCATAGAAAAAGGGTGAAAATGGAAAAAAGTATTCGAAAATAGTGCCTCATAAGGCGGGTAGAGTCCCTTGAAAACTCCCCTTGAATTCCTCCAGACTCAGAAAAAGTCAAAGTTGACTTTTTGGAGATCCATAGAAAAAGGGTGAAAATGAAAAAAAGTACACCACAGCATGGATTCGAACACGCGACCAACCGCATCCAGGGGCGAGCATTAACGCAGTGAGCCACTGGACCTGAGTACTCAAACATGGCTACTTGTGCATCTTAGAAACTCTGAATTCACTAAATGTACAACTTTTTCTCCATCAAAATGAACAAATGAGACATTAAATAACATCTACAGATCAAGACGAAGCGAATTGAAGCGGTCCCAGCCTCGTAGCTGTGAACAGCTGTGATCGCAGGAAAATGCTGTTACAAAGATTTCTCAGTATATCTCCGGGACATTTCCCTGGCTTTCCCACCGTCACAATGGACAAACGAGACATGAAATAACATCAACAGATCAAGACGAAGCGAATGGAGGTACCCCCGGAGTCATAGCATGTGTAAATCGAGACGAAACATCTCTCTCTCCCCCGCCTGCTTGCGAAGGGGAGGGGCAGTTTACACACACACGCAGCTGCTGCATGCAGCAACGCACACACAGGGAGGAGATGGCAGAGAGAACGCACTCCCCTGAAAACTCCCCTTGAATTCCTCCAGACTCAGAAAATGTAAAAGTTCACTTTTTGGAGATCCATAGAAAAAGGGTGAAAATGGAAAAAAGTATTCGAAAATAGTGCCTCATAAGGCGGGTAGAGTCCCTTGAAAACTCCCCTTGAATTCCTCCAGACTCAGAAAAAGTCAAAGTTGACTTTTTGGAGATCCATAGAAAAAGGGTGAAAATGAAAAAAAGTATGCCACAGTATGGATTCGAACACGCGACCAACCGCATCCAGGGGCGAGCATTAACGCAGTGAGCCACTGGACCTGAGTACTCAAACATGGCTACTTGTGCATCTTAGAAACTCTGAATTCACTAAATGTACAACTTTTTCTCCATCAAAATGAACAAATGAGACATTAAATAACATCTACAGATCAAGACGAAGCGAATGGAAGCGGTCCCAGCCTCGTAGCTGCGAACAGCTGTGATCGCAGGAAAATGCTGTTACAAAGATTTCTCAGTATATCTCCGGGACATTTCCCAGGCTTTCCCACCGTCACAATGGACAAACGAGACATGAAATAACATCAACAGATCAAGACGAAGCGAATGGAAGTACCCCCGGAGTCATAGCATGTGTAAATCGAGACGAAACATCTCTCTATCCCCCGCCTGCTTGCGAAGGGGAGGGGCAGTTTACACACACACACGCAGCTGCTGCATGCAGCAACGCACACAGAGGGAGGAGATGGCAGAGAGAATGCACTCCCCTGAAAACTCCCCTTGAATTCCTCCAGACTCAGAAAATGTAAAAGTTCACTTTTTGGAGATCCATAGAAAAAGGGTGAAAATGGAAAAAAGTATTCGAAAATAGTGCCTCATAAGGCGGGTAGAGTCCCTTGAAAACTCCCCTTGAATTCCTCCAGACTCAGAAAAAGTCAAAGTTGACTTTTTGGAGATCCATAGAAAAAGGGTGAAAATGAAAAAAAGTATGCCACAGTATGGATTCGAACACGCGACCAACCGCATCCAGGGGCGAGCATTAACGCAGTGAGCCACTGGACCTGAGTACTCAAACATGCCTACTTTTGCATCTTAGAAACTCTGAATTCACTAAATGTACAACATTTTCTCCATCAAAATGAACAACTGAGACATTAAATAACATCTACAGATCAAGACGAAGCGAATGGAAGCGGTCCCAGCCTCGTAGCTGCGAACAGCTGTGATCGCAGGAAAATGCTGTTACAAAGATTTCTCAGTATATCTCCGGGACATTTCCCTGGCTTTCCCACCGTCACAATGGACAAACAAGACATGAAATAACATCAACAGATCAAGACGAAGCGAATGGAAGTACCCCCGGAGTCATAGCATGTGTAAATCGAGACGAAACATATCTCTCTCCCCCGCCTGCTTGCGAGGGGGAGGGGCAGTTTACACATACACACAGCTGCTGCATGCAGCAACGCACACACAGGGAGGAGATGGCAGAGAGAACGCACTCCCCTGAAAACTCCCCTTGAATTCCTCCAGTCTCAGAAAATGTAAAAGTTCACTTTTTGGAGATCCATAGAAAAGGGTGAAAATGGAAAAAAGTATTCGAAAATAGTGCCTCATAAGGCGGGTAGAGTCCCTTGAAAACTCCCCTTGAATTCCTCCAGACTCAGAAAAAGTCAAAGTTGACTTTTTGGAGATCCATAGAAAAAGGGTGAAAATGAAAAAAAGTACACCACAGCATGGATTCGAACACGCGACCAACCGCATCCAGGGGCGAGCATTAACGCAGTGAGCCACTGGACCTGAGTACTCAAACATGCCTACTTTTGCATCTTAGAAACTCTGAATTCACTAAATGTACAACTTTTTCTCCATCAAAATGAACAAATGAGACATGAAATAACATCTACAGATCAAGACGAAGCGAATGGAAGCGGTCCCAGCCTCGTAGCTGTGAACAGCTGTGATCGCAGGAAAATGCTGTTACAAAGATTTCTCAGTATATCTCCGGGACATTTCCCTGGCTTTCCCACCGTCACAATGGACAAACGAGACATGAAATAACATCAACAGATCAAGACGAAGCGAATGGAAGTACCCCCGGAGTCATAGCATGTGTAAATCGAGACGAAACATCTCTCTCTCCCCCGCCTGCTTGCGAGGGGGAGCGGCAGTTTACACACACACACAGCTGCTGCATGCAGCAACGCACACACAGGGAGGAGATGGCAGAGAGAACGCACTCCCCTGAAAACTCCCCTTGAATTCCTCCAGACTCAGAAAATGTAAAAGTTCACTTTTTGGAGATCCATAGAAAAAGGGTGAAAATGGAAAAAAGTATTCAAAAATAGTGCCTCATAAGGCGGGTAGAGTCCCTTGAAAACTCCCCTTGAATTCCTCCAGACTCAGAAAAAGTCAAAGTTGACTTTTTGGAGATCCATAGAAAAAGGGTGAAAATGAAAAAAAGTATGCTACAGCATGGATTCGAACACGCGACCAACCGCATCCAGGGGCGAGCGTTAACGCAGTGAGCCACTGGACCTGAGTACTCAAACATGGCTACTTGTGCATCTTAGAAACTCTGAATTCACTAAATGTACAACTTTTTCTCCATCAAAATGAACAAATGAGACATTAAATAACATCTACAGATCAAGACGAAGCGAATGGAAGCGGTCCCAGCCTCGTAGCTGCGAACAGCTGTGATCGCAGGAAAATGCTGTTACAAAGATTTCTCAGTATATCTCCGGGACATTTCCCAGGCTTTCCCACCGTCACAATGGACAAACGAGACATGAAATAACATCAACAGATCAAGACGAAGCGAATGGAGGTACCCCCGGAGTCATAGCATGTGTAAATCGAGACGAAACATCTCTCTCTCCCCCGCCTGCTTGCGAGGGGGAGGGGCAGTTTACACACACACGCAGCTGCTGCATGCAGCAACACACACACAGGGAGGAGATGGCAGAGAGAACGCACTCCCCTGAAAACTCCCCTTGAATTCCTCCAGACTCAGAAAAAGTCAAAGTTGACTTTTTGGAGATCCATAGAAAAAGGGTGAAAATGAAAAAAAGTATGCCACAGTATGGATTCGAACACGCGACCAACCGCATCCAGGGGCGAGCATTAACGCAGTGAGCCACTGGACCTGAGTACTCAAACATGCCTACTTTTGCATCTTAGAAACTCTGAATTCACTAAATGTACAACTTTTTCTCCATCAAAATGAACAAATGAGACATGAAATAACATCTACAGATCAAGACGAAGCGAATGGAAGCGGTCCCAGCCTCGTAGCTGTGAACAGCTGTGATCGCAGGAAAATACTGTTACAAAGATTTCTCAGTATATCTCCGGGACATTTCCCTGGCTTTGCCACCGTCACAATGGACAAACGAGACATGAAATAACATCAACAGATCAAGACGAAGCGAATGGAAGTACCCCCGGAGTCATAGCATGTGTAAATCGAGACGAAACATCTCTCTCTCCCCCGCCTGCTTGCGAAGGGGAGGGGCAGTTTACACACACACACGCAGCTGCTGCATGCAGCAACGCACACAGAGGGAGGAGATGGCAGAGAGAATGCACTCCCCTGAAAACTCCCCTTGAATTCCTCCAGACTCAGAAAATGTAAAAGTTCACTTTTTGGAGATCCATAGAAAAAGGGTGAAAATGGAAAAAAGTATTCGAAAATAGTGCCTCATAAGGCGGGTAGAGTCCCTTGACAACTCCCCTTGAATTCCTCCAGACTCAGAAAAAGTCAAAGTTGACTTTTTGGAGATCCATAGAAAAAGGGTGAAAATGAAAAAAAGTATGCCACAGTATGGATTCGAACACGCGACCAACCGCATCCAGGGGCGAGCATTAACGCAGTGAGCCACTGGACCTGAGTACTCAAACATGCCTACTTTTGCATCTTAGAAACTCTGAATTCACTAAATGTACAACTTTTTCTCCATCAAAATGAACAAATGAGACATGAAATAACATCTACAGATCAAGACGAAGCGAATGGAAGCGGTCCCAGCCTCGTAGCTGTGAACAGCTGTGATCGCAGGAAAATGCTGTTACAAAGATTTCTCAGTATATCTCCGGGACATTTCCCTGGCTTTGCCACCGTCACAATGGACAAACGAGACATGAAATAACATCAACAGATCAAGACGAAGCGAATGGAAGTACCCCCGGAGTCATAGCATGTGTAAATCGAGACGAAACATCTCTCTCTCCCCCGCCTGCTTGCGAGGGGGAGGGGCAGTTTACACACACACGCAGCTGCTGCATGCAGCAACACACACACAGGGAGGAGATGGCAGAGAGAACGCACTCCCCTGAAAACTCCCCTTGAATTCCTCCAGACTCAGAAAATGTAAAAGTTCACTTTTTGGAGATCCATAGAAAAAGGGTGAAAATGGAAAAAAGTATTCGAAAATAGTGCCTCATAAGGCGGGTAGAGTCCCTTGAAAACTCCCCTTGAATTCCTCCAGACTCAGAAAAAGTCAAAGTTGACTTTTTGGAGATCCATAGAAAAAGGGTGAAAATGAAAAAAAGTACACCACAGCATGGATTCGAACACGCGACCAACCGCATCCAGGGGCGAGCGTTAACGCAGTGAGCCACTGGACCTGAGTACTCAAACATGGCTACTTGTGCATCTTAGAAACTCTGAATTCACTAAATGTACAACTTTTTCTCCATCAAAATGAACAAATGAGACATTAAATAACATCTACAGATCAAGACGAAGCGAATTGAAGCGGTCCCAGCCTCGTAGCTGTGAACAGCTGTGATCGCAGGAAAATGCTGTTACAAAGATTTCTCAGTATATCTCCGGGACATTTCCCTGGCTTTCCCACCGTCACAATGGACAAACGAGACATGAAATAACATCAACAGATCAAGACGAAGCGAATGGAGGTACCCCCGGAGTCATAGCATGTGTAAATCGAGACGAAACATCTCTCTCTCCCCCGCCTGCTTGCGAAGGGGAGGGGCAGTTTACACACACACGCAGCTGCTGCATGCAGCAACGCACACACAGGGAGGAGATGGCAGAGAGAACGCACTCCCCTGAAAACTCCCCTTGAATTCCTCCAGACTCAGAAAATGTAAAAGTTCACTTTTTGGAGATCCATAGAAAAAGGGTGAAAATGGAAAAAAGTATTCGAAAATAGTGCCTCATAAGGCGGGTAGAGTCCCTTGAAAACTCCCCTTGAATTCCTCCAGACTCAGAAAAAGTCAAAGTTGACTTTTTGGAGATCCATAGAAAAAGGGTGAAAATGAAAAAAAGTATGCCACAGCATGGACTCGAACACGCGACCAACTGCATCCAGGGGCGAGCGTTAACGCAGTGAGCCACTGGACCTGAGTACTCAAACATGCCTACTTGTGCATCTTAGAAACTCTGAATTCACTAAATGTACAATTTTTCTCCATCAAAATGAACAAATGAGACATTAAATAACATCTACAGATCAAGACGAAGCGAATGGAAGCGGTCCCAGCCTTGTAGCTGTGAACAGCTGTGATCGCAGGAAAATGCTGTTACAAAGATTTCTCAGTATATCTCCGGGACATTTCCCTGGCTTTCCCACCGTCACAATGGACAAACGAGACATGAAATAACATCAACAGATCAAGACGAAGCGAATGGAAGTACCCCCGGAGTCATAGCATGTGTACATCGAGACGAAACATCTCTCTCTCCCCCGCCTGCTTGCGAAGTGGAGGGGCAGTTTACACACACACACGCAGCTGCTGCATGCAGCAACGCACACAGAGGGAGGAGATGGCAGAGAGAATGCACTCCCCTGAAAACTCCCCTTGAATTCCTCCAGACTCAGAAAATGTGAAAGTTCACTTTTTGGAGATCCATAGAAAAAGGGTGAAAATGGAAAAAAGTATTCGAAAATAGTGCCTCATAAGGCGGGTAGAGTCCCTTGAAAACTCCCCTTGAATTCCTCCAGACTCAGAAAAAGTCAAAGTTGACTTTTTGGAGATCCATAGAAAAAGGGTGAAAATGAAAAAAAGTATGCCACAGCATGGACTCGAAGACGCGACCAACCGCATCCAGGGGCGAGCGTTAACGCAGTGAGCCACTGGACCTGAGTACTCAAACATGCCTACTTGTGCATCTTAGAAACTCTGAATTCACTAAATGTACAATTTTTTCTCCATCAAAATGAACAAATGAGACATTAAATAACATCTACAGATCAAGACGAAGCGAATGGAAGCGGTCCCAGCCTTGTAGCTGTGAACAGCTGTGATCGCAGGAAAATGCTGTTACAAAGATTTCTCAGTATATCTCCGGGACATTTACCTGGCTTTCCCACCGTCACAATGGACAAACGAGACATGAAATAACATCAACAGATCAAGACGAAGCGAATGGAAGTACCCCCGGAGTCATAGCATGTGTACATCGAGACGAAACATCTCTCTCTCCCCCGCCTGCTTGCGAAGGGGAGGGGCAGTTTACACACACACACGCAGCTGCTGCATGCAGCAACGCACACAGAGGGAGGAGATGGCAGAGAGAATGCACTCCCCTGAAAACTCCCCTTTGAATTCCTCCAGACTCAGAAAATGTAAAAGTTCACTTTTTGGAGATCCATAGAAAAAGGGTGAAAATGGAAAAAAGTATTCGAAAATAGTGCCTCATAAGGCGGGTAGAGTCCCTTGAAAACTCCCCTTGAATTCCTCCAGACTCAGAAAAAGTCAAAGTTGACTTTTTGGAGATCCATAGAAAAAGGGTGAAAATGAAAAAAAGTATGCCACAGCATGGATTCGAACACGCGACCAACCGCATCCAGGGGCGAGCATTAACGCAGTGAGCCACTGGACCTGAGTACTCAAACATGCCTACTTTTGCATCTTAGAAACTCTGAATTCACTAAATGTACAACATTTTCTCCATCAAAATGAACAAATGAGACATTAAATAACATCTACAGATCAAGACGAAGCGAATGGAAGCGGTCCCAGCCTCGTAGCTGTGAACAGCTGTGATCGCAGGAAAATGCTGTTACAAAGATTTCTCAGTATATCTCCGGGACATTTCCCTGTCTTTCCCACCGTCACAATGGACAAACGAGACATGAAATAACATCAACAGATCAAGACGAAGCGAATGGAGGTACCCCCGGAGTCATAGCATGTGTAAATCGAGACGAAACATCTCTCTCTCCCCCGCCTGCTTGCGAGGGGGAGGGGCAGTTTACACACACACGCAGCTGCTGCATGCAGCAACACACACATAGGGAGGAGATGGCAGAGAGAACGCACTCCCCTGAAAACTCCCCTTGAATTCCTCCAGACTCAGAAAATGTAAAAGATCACTTTTTGGAGATCCATAGAAAAAGGGTGAAAATGAAAAAAAGTATGCCACAGCATGGATTCGAACACGCGACCAACCGCATCCAGGGGCGAGCATTAACGCAGTGAGCCACTGGACCTGAGTACTCAAACATGCCTACTTTTGCATCTTAGAAACTCTGAATTCACTAAATGTACAACTTTTTCTCCATCAAAATGAACAACTGAGACATTAAATAACATCTACAGATCAAGACGAAGCGAATGGAAGCGGTCCCAGCCTCGTAGCTGCGAACAGCTGTGATCGCAGGAAAATGCTGTTACAAAGATTTCTCAGTATATCTCCGGGACATTTCCCTGGCTTTCCCACCGTCACAATGGACAAACAAGACATGAAATAACATCAACAGATCAAGACGAAGCGAATGGAAGTACCCCCGGAGTCATAGCATGTGTAAATCGAGACGAAACATATCTCTCTCCCCCGCCTGCTTGCGAGGGGGAGGGGCAGTTTACACACACACACAGCTGCTGCATGCAGCAACGCACACACAGGGAGGAGATGGCAGAGAGAACGCACTCCCCTGAAAACTCCCCTTGAATTCCTCCAGTCTCAGAAAATGTAAAAGTTCACTTTTTGGAGATCCATAGAAAAAGGGTGAAAATGGAAAAAAGTATTCGAAAATAGTGCCTCATAAGGCGGGTAGAGTCCCTTGAAAACTCCCCTTGAATTCCTCCAGACTCAGAAAAAGTCAAAGTTGACTTTTTGGAGATCCATAGAAAAAGGGTGAAAATGAAAAAAAGTACACCACAGCATGGATTCGAACACGCGACCAACCGCATCCAGGGGCGAGCATTAACGCAGTGAGCCACTGGACCTGAGTACTCAAACATGCCTACTTTTGCATCTTAGAAACTCTGAATTCACTAAATGTACAACTTTTTCTCCATCAAAATGAACAACTGAGACATTAAATAACATCTACAGATCAAGACGAAGCGAATGGAAGCGGTCCCAGCCTCGTAGCTGCGAACAGCTGTGATCGCAGGAAAATGCTGTTACAAAGATTTCTCAGTATATCTCCGGGACATTTCCCTGGCTTTCCCACCGTCACAATGGACAAACAAGACATGAAATAACATCAACAGATCAAGACGAAGCGAATGGAAGTACCCCCGGAGTCATAGCATGTGTAAATCGAGACGAAACATCTCTCTCTCCCCCGCCTGCTTGCGAGGGGGAGGGGCAGTTTACACACACACACACAGCTGCTGCATGCAGCAACGCACACACAGGGAGGAGATGGCAGAGAGAACGCACTCCCCTGAAAACTCCCCTTGAATTCCTCCAGACTCAGAAAATGTAAAAGTTCACTTTTTGGAGATCCATAGAAAAAGGGTGAAAATGGAAAAAAGTATTCGAAAATAGTGCCTCATAAGGCGGGTAGAGTCCCTTGAAAACTCCCCTTGAATTCCTCCAGACTCAGAAAAAGTCAAAGTTGACTTTTTGGAGATCCATAGAAAAAGGGTGAAAATGAAAAAAAGTATGCCACGGTATGGATTCGAACACGCGACCAACCGCATCCAGGGGCGAGCATTAACGCAGTGAGCCACTGGACCTGAGTACTCAAACATGCCTACTTTTGCATCTTAGAAACTCTGAATTCACTAAATGTACAACTTTTTCTCCATCAAAATGAACAAATGAGACATTAAATAACATCTACAGATCAAGACGAAACGAATGGAAGCGGTCCCAGCCTCGTAGCTGCGAACAGCTGTGATCGCAGGAAAATGCTGTTCCAAAGATTTCTCAGTATATCTCCGGGACATTTCCCTGGCTTTGCCACCGTCACAATGGACAAATGAGACATGAAATAACATCAACAGATCAAGACGAAGCGAATGGAAGTACCCCCGGAGTCATAGCATGTGTAAATCGAGACGAAACATCTCTCTCTCCCCCGCCTGCTTGCGAAGGGGAGGGGCAGTTTACACACACACACGCAGCTGCTGCATGCAGCAACGCACACAGAGGGAGGAGATGGCAGAGAGAATGCACTCCCCTGAAAACTCCCCTTGAATTCCTCCAGACTCAGAAAATGTAAAAGTTCACTTTTTGGAGATCCATAGAAAAAGGGTGAAAATGGAAAAAAGTATTCGAAAATAGTGCCTCATAAGGCGGGTAGAGTCTCTTGAAAACTCCCCTTGAATTCCTCCAGACTCAGAAAAAGTCAAAGTTGACTTTTTGGAGATCCATAGAAAAAGGGTGAAAATGAAAAAAAGTATGCCACAGTATGGATTCGAACACGCGACCAACCGCATCCAGGGGCGAGCATTAACGCAGTGAGCCACTGGACCTGAGTACTCAAACATGCCTACTTTTGCATCTTAGAAACTCTGAATTCACTAAATGTACAACTTTTTCTCCATCAAAATGAACAAATGAGACATGAAATAACATCTACAGATCAAGACGAAGCGAATGGAAGCGGTCCCAGCCTCGTAGCTGTGAACAGCTGTGATCGCAGGAAAATGCTGTTACAAAGATTTCTCAGTATATCTCCGGGACATTTCCCTGGCTTTCCCACCGTCACAATGGACAAACGAGACATGAAATAACATCAACAGATCAAGACGAAGCGAATGGAAGTACCCCCGGAGTCATAGCATGTGTAAATCGAGACGAAACATCTCTCTCTCCCCCGCCTGCTTGCGAGGGGGAGCGGCAGTTTACACACACACACAGCTGCTGCATGCAGCAACGCACACACAGGGAGGAGATGGCAGAGAGAACGCACTCCCCTGAAAACTCCCCTTGAATTCCTCCAGACTCAGAAAATGTAAAAGTTCACTTTTTGGAGATCCATAGAAAAAGGGTGAAAATGGAAAAAAGTATTCAAAAATAGTGCCTCATAAGGCGGGTAGAGTCCCTTGAAAACTCCCCTTGAATTCCTCCAGACTCAGAAAAAGTCAAAGTTGACTTTTTGGAGATCCATAGAAAAAGGGTGAAAATGAAAAAAAGTATGCTACAGCATGGATTCGAACACACGACCAACCGCATCCAGGGGCGAGCGTTAACGCAGTGAGCCACTGGACCTGAGTACTCAAACATGGCTACTTGTGCATCTTAGAAACTCTGAATTCACTAAATGTACAACTTTTTCTCCATCAAAATGAACAAATGAGACATTAAATAACATCTACAGATCAAGACGAAGCGAATGGAAGCGGTCCCAGCCTCGTAGCTGCGAACAGCTGTGATCGCAGGAAAATGCTGTTACAAAGATTTCTCAGTATATCTCCGGGACATTTCCCAGGCTTTCCCACCGTCACAATGGACAAACGAGACATGAAATAACATCAACAGATCAAGACGAAGCGAATGGAGGTACCCCCGGAGTCATAGCATGTGTAAATCGAGACGAAACATCTCTCTCTCCCCCGCCTGCTTGCGAGGGGGAGGGGCAGTTTACACACACACGCAGCTGCTGCATGCAGCAACACACACACAGGGAGGAGATGGCAGAGAGAACGCACTCCCCTGAAAACTCCCCTTGAATTCCTCCAGACTCAGAAAAAGTCAAAGTTGACTTTTTGGAGATCCATAGAAAAAGGGTGAAAATGAAAAAAGGTATGCCACAGTATGGATTCGAACACGCGACCAACCGCATCCAGGGGCGAGCATTAACGCAGTGAGCCACTGGACCTGAGTACTCAAACATGCCTACTTTTGCATCTTAGAAACTCTGAATTCACTAAATGTACAACTTTTTCTCCATCAAAATGAACAAATGAGACATTAAATAACATCTACAGATCAAGACGAAGTGAATGGAAGCGGTCCCAGCCTCGTAGCTGTGAACAGCTGTGATCGCAGGAAAATGCTGTTACAAAGATTTCTCAGTATATCTCCGGGACATTTCCCTGGCTTTCCCACCGTCACAATGGACAAACGAGACATGAAATAACATCAACAGATCAAGACGAAGCGAATGGAAGTACCCCCGGAGTCATAGCATGTGTAAATCGAGACGAAACATCTCTCTCTCCCCCGCCTGCTTGCGAGGGGGAGCGGCAGTTTACACACACACACAGCTGCTGCATGCAGCAACGCACACACAGGGAGGAGATGGCAGAGAGAACGCACTCCCCTGAAAACTCCCCTTGAATTCCTCCAGACTCAGAAAATGTAAAAGTTCACTTTTTGGAGATCCATAGAAAAAGGGTGAAAATGGAAAAAAGTATTCAAAAATAGTGCCTCATAAGGCGGGTAGAGTCCCTTGAAAACTCCCCTTGAATTCCTCCAGACTCAGAAAAAGTCAAAGTTGACTTTTTGGAGATCCATAGAAAAAGGGTGAAAATGAAAAAAAGTATGCTACAGCATGGATTCGAACACGCGACCAACCGCATCCAGGGGCGAGCGTTAACGCAGTGAGCCACTGGACCTGAGTACTCAAACATGGCTACTTGTGCATCTTAGAAACTCTGAATTCACTAAATGTACAACTTTTTCTCCATCAAAATGAACAAATGAGACATTAAATAACATCTACAGATCAAGACGAAGCGAATGGAAGCGGTCCCAGCCTCGTAGCTGCGAACAGCTGTGATCGCAGGAAAATGCTGTTACAAAGATTTCTCAGTATATCTCCGGGACATTTCCCAGGCTTTCCCACCGTCACAATGGACAAACGAGACATGAAATAACATCAACAGATCAAGACGAAGCGAATGGAGGTACCCCCGGAGTCATAGCATGTGTAAATCGAGACGAAACATCTCTCTCTCCCCCGCCTGCTTGCGAGGGGGAGGGGCAGTTTACACACACACGCAGCTGCTGCATGCAGCAACACACACACAGGGAGGAGATGGCAGAGAGAACGCACTCCCCTGAAAACTCCCCTTGAATTCCTCCAGACTCAGAAAAAGTCAAAGTTGACTTTTTGGAGATCCATAGAAAAAGGGTGAAAATGAAAAAAAGTATGCCACAGTATGGATTCGAACACGCGACCAACCGCATCCAGGGGCGAGCATTAACGCAGTGAGCCACTGGACCTGAGTACTCAAACATGCCTACTTTTGCATCTTAGAAACTCTGAATTCACTAAATGTACAACTTTTTCTCCATCAAAATGAACAAATGAGACATTAAATAACATCTACAGATCAAGACGAAGCGAATGGAAGCGGTCCCAGCCTCGTAGCTGTGAACAGCTGTGATCGCAGGAAAATACTGTTACAAAGATTTCTCAGTATATCTCCGGGACATTTCCCTGGCTTTGCCACCGTCACAATGGACAAACGAGACATGAAATAACATCAACAGATCAAGACGAAGCGAATGGAAGTACCCCCGGAGTCATAGCATGTGTAAATCGAGACGAAACATCTCTCTATCCCCCGCCTGCTTGCGAAGGGGAGGGGCAGTTTACACACACACACGCAGCTGCTGCATGCAGCAACGCACACAGAGGGAGGAGATGGCAGAGAGAATGCACTCCCCTGAAAACTCCCCTTGAATTCCTCCAGACTCAGAAAATGTAAAAGTTCACTTTTTGGAGATCCATAGAAAAAGGGTGAAAATGGAAAAAAGTATTCGAAAATAGTGCCTCATAAGGCGGGTAGAGTCCCTTGAAAACTCCCCTTGAATTCCTCCAGACTCAGAAAAAGTCAAAGTTGACTTTTTGGAGATCCATAGAAAAAGGGTGAAAATGAAAAAAAGAATGCCACAGTATGGATTCGAACACGCGACCAACCGCATCCAGGGGCGAGCATTAACGCAGTGAGCCACTGGACCTGAGTACTCAAACATGCCTACTTTTGCATCTTAGAAACTCTGAATTCACTAAATGTACAACTTTTTCTCCATCAAAATGAACAAATGAGACATGAAATAACATCTACAGATCAAGACGAAGCGAATGGAAGCGGTCCCAGCCTCGTAGCTGTGAACAGCTGTGATCGCAGGAAAATACTGTTACAAAGATTTCTCAGTATATCTCCGGGACATTTCCCTGGCTTTGCCACCGTCACAATGGACAAACGAGACATGAAATAACATCAACAGATCAAGACGAAGCGAATGGAAGTACCCCCGGAGTCATAGCATGTGTAAATCGAGACGAAACATCTCTCTCTCCCCCGCCTGCTTGCGAAGGGGAGGGGCAGTTTACACACACACACGCAGCTGCTGCATGCAGCAACGCACACAGAGGGAGGAGATGGCAGAGAGAATGCACTCCCCTGAAAACTCCCCTTGAATTCCTCCAGACTCAGAAAATGTAAAAGTTCACTTTTTGGAGATCCATAGAAAAAGGGTGAAAATGGAAAAAAGTATTCGAAAATAGTGCCTCATAAGGCGGGTAGAGTCCCTTGACAACTCCCCTTGAATTCCTCCAGACTCAGAAAAAGTCAAAGTTGACTTTTTGGAGATCCATAGAAAAAGGGTGAAAATGAAAAAAAGTATGCCACAGTATGGATTCGAACACGCGACCAACCGCATCCAGGGGCGAGCATTAACGCAGTGAGCCACTGGACCTGAGTACTCAAACATGCCTACTTTTGCATCTTAGAAACTCTGAATTCACTAAATGTACAACTTTTTCTCCATCAAAATGAACAAATGAGACATGAAATAACATCTACAGATCAAGACGAAGCGAATGGAAGCGGTCCCAGCCTCGTAGCTGTGAACAGCTGTGATCGCAGGAAAATGCTGTTACAAAGATTTCTCAGTATATCTCCGGGACATTTCCCTGGCTTTGCCACCGTCACAATGGACAAACGAGACATGAAATAACATCAACAGATCAAGACAAAGCGAATGGAAGTACCCCCGGAGTCATAGCATGTGTAAATCGAGACGAAACATCTCTCTCTCCCCCGCCTGCTTGCGAGGGGGAGGGGCAGTTTACACACACACGCAGCTGCTGCATGCAGCAACACACACACAGGGAGGAGATGGCAGAGAGAACGCACTCCCCTGAAAACTCCCCTTGAATTCCTCCAGACTCAGAAAATGTAAAAGTTCACTTTTTGGAGATCCATAGAAAAAGGGTGAAAATGGAAAAAAGTATTCGAAAATAGTGCCTCATAAGGCGGGTAGAGTCCCTTGAAAACTCCCCTTGAATTCCTCCAGACTCAGAAAAAGTCAAAGTTGACTTTTTGGAGATCCATAGAAAAAGGGTGAAAATGAAAAAAAGTACACCACAGCATGGATTCGAACACGCGACCAACCGCATCCAGGGGCGAGCGTTAACGCAGTGAGCCACTGGACCTGAGTACTCAAACATGGCTACTTGTGCATCTTAGAAACTCTGAATTCACTAAATGTACAACTTTTTCTCCATCAAAATGAACAAATGAGACATTAAATAACATCTACAGATCAAGACGAAGCGAATGGAAGCGGTCCCAGCCTCGTAGCTGTGAACAGCTGTGATCGCAGGAAAATGCTGTTACAAAGATTTCTCAGTATATCTCCGGGACATTTCCCTGGCTTTCCCACCGTCACAATGGACAAACGAGACATGAAATAACATCAACAGATCAAGACGAAGCGAATGGAGGTACCCCCGGAGTCATAGCATGTGTAAATCGAGACGAAACATCTCTCTCTCCCCCGCCTGCTTGCGAAGGGGAGGGGCAGTTTACACACACACGCAGCTGCTGCATGCAGCAACGCACACACAGGGAGGAGATGGCAGAGAGAACGCACTCCCCTGAAAACTCCCCTTGAATTCCTCCAGACTCAGAAAATGTAAAAGTTCAGTTTTTGGAGATCCATAGAAAAAGGGTGAAAATGGAAAAAAGTATTCGAAAATAGTGCCTCATAAGGCGGGTAGAGTCCCTTGAAAACTCCCCTTGAATTCCTCCAGACTCAGAAAAAGTCAAAGTTGACTTTTTGGAGATCCATAGAAAAAGGGTGAAAATGAAAAAAAGTATGCCACAGCATGGACTCGAACACGCGACCAACTGCATCCAGGGGCGAGCGTTAACGCAGTGAGCCACTGGACCTGAGTACTCAAACATGCCTACTTGTGCATCTTAGAAACTCTGAATTCACTAAATGTACAATTTTTTCTCCATCAAAATGAACAAATGAGACATTAAATAACATCTACAGATCAAGACGAAGCGAATGGAAGCGGTCCCAGCCTCGTAGCTGTGAACAGCTGTGATCACAGGAAAATGCTGTTACAAAGATTTCTCAGTATATCTCCGGGACATTTCCCTGGCTTTCCCACCATCACAATGGACAAACGAGACATGAAATAACATCAACAGATCAAGACGAAGCGAATGGAGGTACCCCCGGAGTCATAGCATGTGTAAATCGAAACGAAACATCTCTCTCTCCCCCGCCTGCTTGCGAGGGGGAGGGGCAGTTTACACACACACGCAGCTGCTGCATGCAGCAACACACACACAGGGAGGAGATGGCAGAGAGAACGCACTCCCCTGAAAACTCCCCTTGAATTCCTCCAGACTCAGAAAAAGTCAAAGTTGACTTTTTGGAGATCCATAGAAAAAGGGTGAAAATGAAAAAAAGTATGCCACAGTATGGATTCGAACACGCGACCAACCGCATCCAGGGGCGAGCATTAACGCAGTGAGCCACTGGACCTGAGTACTCAAACGTGCCTACTTTTGCATCTTAGAAACTCTGAATTCACTAAATGTACAACTTTTTCTCCATCAAAATGAACAAATGAGACATTAAATAACATCTACAGATCAAGACGAAGCGAATGGAAGCGGTCCCAGCCTCGTAGCTGTGAACAGCTGTGATCGCAGGAAAATACTGTTACAAAGATTTCTCAGTATATCTCCGGGACATTTCCCTGGCTTTGCCACCGTCACAATGGACAAACGAGACATGAAATAACATCAACAGATCAAGACGAAGCGAATGGAAGTACCCCCGGAGTCATAGCATGTGTAAATCGAGACGAAACATCTCTCTATCCCCCGCCTGCTTGCGAAGGGGAGGGGCAGTTTACACACACACACGCAGCTGCTGCATGCAGCAACGCACACAGAGGGAGGAGATGGCAGAGAGAATGCACTCCCCTGAAAACTCCCCTTGAATTCCTCCAGACTCAGAAAATGTAAAAGTTCACTTTTTGGAGATCCATAGAAAAAGGGTGAAAATGGAATAAAGTATTCGAAAATAGTGCCTCATAAGGCGGGTAGAGTCCCTTGAAAACTCCCCTTGAATTCCTCCAGACTCAGAAAAAGTCAAAGTTGACTTTTTGGAGATCCATAGAAAAAGGGTGAAAATGAAAAAAAGTATGCCACAGTATGGATTCGAACACGCGACCAACCGCATCCAGGGGCGAGCATTAACGCAGTGAGCCACTGGACCTGAGTACTCAAACATGCCTACTTTTGCATCTTAGAAACTCTGAATTCACTAAATGTACAACTTTTTCTCCATCAAAATGAACAAATGAGACATGAAATAACATCTACAGATCAAGACGAAGCGAATGGAAGCGGTCCCAGCCTCGTAGCTGTGAACAGCTGTGATCGCAGGAAAATGCTGTTACAAAGATTTCTCAGTATATCTCCGGGACATTTCCCTGGCTTTGCCACCGTCACAATGGACAAACGAGACATGAAATAACATCAACAGATCAAGACGAAGCGAATGGAAGTACCCCCGGAGTCATAGCATGTGTAAATCGAGACGAAACATCTCTCTCTCCCCCGCCTGCTTGCGAGGGGGAGGGGCAGTTTACACACACACGCAGCTGCTGCATGCAGCAACACACACACAGGGAGGAGATGGCAGAGAGAACGCACTCCCCTGAAAACTCCCCTTGAATTCCTCCAGACTCAGAAAATGTAAAAGTTCACTTTTTGGAGATCCATAGAAAAAGGGTGAAAATGGAAAAAAGTATTCGAAAATAGTGCCTCATAAGGCGGGTAGAGTCCCTTGAAAACTCCCCTTGAATTCCTCCAGACTCAGAAAAAGTCAAAGTTGACTTTTTGGAGATCCATAGAAAAAGGGTGAAAATGAAAAAAAGTACACCACAGCATGGATTCGAACACGCGACCAACCGCATCCAGGGGCGAGCGTTAACGCAGTGAGCCACTGGACCTGAGTACTCAAACATGGCTACTTGTGCATCTTAGAAACTCTGAATTCACTAAATGTACAACTTTTTCTCCATCAAAATGAACAAATGAGACATTAAATAACATCTACAGATCAAGACGAAGCGAATTGAAGCGGTCCCAGCCTCGTAGCTGTGAACAGCTGTGATCGCAGGAAAATGCTGTTACAAAGATTTCTCAGTATATCTCCGGGACATTTCCCTGGCTTTCCCACCGTCACAATGGACAAACGAGACATGAAATAACATCAACAGATCAAGACGAAGCGAATGGAGGTACCCCCGGAGTCATAGCATGTGTAAATCGAGACGAAACATCTCTCTCTCCCCCGCCTGCTTGCGAAGGGAAGGGGCAGTTTACACACACACGCAGCTGCTGCATGCAGCAACGCACACACAGGGAGGAGATGGCAGAGAGAACGCACTCCCCTGAAAACTCCCCTTGAATTCCTCCAGACTCAGAAAATGTAAAAGTTCACTTTTTGGAGATCCATAGAAAAAGGGTGAAAATGGAAAAAAGTATTCGAAAATAGTGCCTCATAAGGCGGGTAGAGTCCCTTGAAAACTCCCCTTGAATTCCTCCAGACTCAGAAAAAGTCAAAGTTGACTTTTTGGAGATCCATAGAAAAAGGGTGAAAATGAAAAAAAGTATGCCACAGCATGGACTCGAACACGCGACCAACTGCATCCAGGGGCGAGCGTTAACGCAGTGAGCCACTGGACCTGAGTACTCAAACATGCCTACTTGTGCATCTTAGAAACTCTGAATTCACTAAATTTACAATTTTTTCTCCATCAAAATGAACAAATGAGACATTAAATAACATCTACAGATCAAGACGAAGCGAATGGAAGCGGTCCCAGCCTTGTAGCTGTGAACAGCTGTGATCGCAGGAAAATGCTGTTACAAAGATTTCTCAGTATATCTCCGGGACATTTCCCTGGCTTTCCCACCGTCACAATGGACAAACGAGACATGAAATAACATCAACAGATCAAGACGAAGCGAATGGAAGTACCCCCGGAGTCATAGCATGTGTACATCGAGACGAAACATCTCTCTCTCCCCCGCCTGCTTGCGAAGTGGAGGGGCAGTTTACACACACACACGCAGCTGCTGCATGCAGCAACGCACACAGAGGGAGGAGATGGCAGAGAGAATGCACTCCCCTGAAAACTCCCCTTGAATTCCTCCAGACTCAGAAAATGTAAAAGTTCACTTTTTGGAGATCCATAGAAAAAGGGTGAAAATGGAAAAAAGTATTCGAAAATAGTGCCTCATAAGGCGGGTAGAGTCCCTTGAAAACTCCCCTTGAATTCCTCCAGACTCAGAAAAAGTCAAAGTTGACTTTTTGGAGATCCATAGAAAAAGGGTGAAAATGAAAAAAAGTATGCCACAGCATGGACTCGAAGACGCGACCAACCGCATCCAGGGGCGAGCGTTAACGCAGTGAGCCACTGGACCTGAGTACTCAAACATGCCTACTTGTGCATCTTAGAAACTCTGAATTCACTAAATGTACAATTTTTTCTCCATCAAAATGAACAAATGAGACATTAAATAACATCTACAGATCAAGACGAAGCGAATGGAAGCGGTCCCAGCCTTGTAGCTGTGAACAGCTGTGATCGCAGGAAAATGCTGTTACAAAGATTTCTCAGTATATCTCCGGGACATTTACCTGGCTTTCCCACCGTCACAATGGACAAACGAGACATGAAATAACATCAACAGATCAAGACGAAGCGAATGGAAGTACCCCCGGAGTCATAGCATGTGTACATCGAGACGAAACATCTCTCTCTCCCCCGCCTGCTTGCGAAGGGGAGGGGCAGTTTACACACACACACGCAGCTGCTGCATGCAGCAACGCACACACAGGGAGGAGATGGCAGAGAGAACACACTCCCCTGAAAACTCCCCTTGAATTCCTCGAGACTCAGAAAATGTAAAAGATCACTTTTTGGAGATCCATAGAAAAAGGGTGAAAATGGAAAAAAGTATTCGAAAATAGTGCCTCATAAGGCGGGTAGAGTCCCTTGAAAACTCCCCTTGAATTCCTCCAGACTCAGAAAAAGTCAAAGTTGACTTTTTGGAGATCCATAGAAAAAGGGTGAAAATGAAAAAAAGTATGCCACAGCATGGACTCGAACACGCGACCAACCGCATCCAGGGGCGACCGTTAACGCAGTGAGCCACTGGACCTGAGTACTCAAACATGCCTACTTGTGCATCTTAGACACTCTGAATTTACTAAATGTACAACTTTGTCTCCATCAAAATGAACAAATGAGACATTAAATAACATCTACAGATCAAGACGAAGCGAATGGAAGCGGTCCCAGCCTCGTAGCTGCGAACAGCTGTGATCGCAGGAAAATGCTGTTACAAAGATTTCTCAGTATATCTCCGGGACATTTCCCTGGCTTTCCCACCGTCACAATGGACAAACGAGACATGAAATAACATCAACAGATCAAGACGAAGCGAATGGAGGTACCCCCGGAGTCATAGCATGTGTAAATCGAGACGAAACATCTCTCTCTCCCCCGCCTGCTTGCAAGGGGGAGGGGCAGTTTACACACACACGCAGCTGCTGCATGCAGCAACACACACACAGGGAGGAGATGGCAGAGAGAACGCACTCCCCTGAAAATTCCCCTTGAATTTCTCCAGACTCAGAAAATGTAAAAGATCACTTTTTGGAGATCCATAGAAAAATGGTGAAAATGGAAAAAAGTATTCGAAAATAGTGCCTCATAAGGCGGGTAGAGTCCCTTGAAAACTCCCCTTGAATTCCTCCAGACTCAGAAAAAGTCAAAGTTGACTTTTTGGAGATCCATAGAAAAAGGGTGAAAATGAAAAAAAGTATGCCACAGCATGGACTCGAACACGCGACCAACCGCATCCAGGGGCGACCGTTAACGCAGTGAGCCACTGGACCTGAGTACTCAAACATGCCTACTTGTGCATCTTAGACACTCTGAATTTACTAAATGTACAACTTTGTCTCCATCAAAATAAACAAATGAGACATTAAATAACATCTACAGATCAAGACGAAGCGAATGGAAGCGGTCCCAGCCTCGTAGCTGCGAACAGCTGTGATCGCAGGAAAATGCTGTTACAAAGATTTCTCAGTATATCTCCGGGACATTTCCCTGGCTTTCCCACCGTCACAATGGACAAACGAGACATGAAATAACATCAACAGATCAAGACGAAGCGAATGGAGGTACCCCCGGAGTCATAGCATGTGTAAATCGAGACGAAACATCTCTCTCTCCCCCGCCTGCTTGCGAGGGGGAGGGGCAGTTTACACACACACGCAGCTGCTGCATGCAGCAACACACACACAGGGAGGAGATGGCAGAGAGAACGCACTCCCCTGAAAACTCCCCTTGAATTCCTCCAGACTCAGAAAATGTAAAAGATCACTTTTTGGAGATCCATAGAAAAAGGGTGAAAATGAAAAAAAGAATGCCACAGCATGGATTCGAACACGCGACCAACCGTATCCAGGGGCGAGCGTTAACACAGTGAGCCACTGTACCTGAGTACTCAAACATGCCTACTTGTGCATCTTAGACACTCTGAATGTACTAAATGTACAACTTTTTCTCCATCAAAATGAACAAATGAGACATTAAATAACATCTACAGATCAAGACGAAGCGAATGGAAGCGGTCCCAGCCTCGTAGCTGCGAACAGCTGTGATCGCAGGAAAATGCTGTTACAAAGATTTCTCAGTATATCTCCGGGACATTTCCCTGGCTTTCCCACCGTCACAATGGACAGACGAGACATGAAATAACATCAACAGATCAAGACGAAGCGAATGGAAGTACCCCCGGAGTCATAGCATGTGTAAATCGAGACGAAACATCTCTCTCTCCCCCGCCTGCTTACGAAGGGGAGGGGCAGTTTACACACACACACGCAGCTGCTACATGCAGCAACGCACACACAGGGAGGAGATGGCAGAGAGAATGCACTCCCCTGAAAACTCCCCTTGAATTCCTCCAGACTCAGAAAATGTAAAAGTTCACTTTTTGGAGATCCATAGAAAAAGGGTGAAAATGGAAAAAAGTATTCGAAAATAGTGCCTCATAAGGCGGGTAGAGTCCCTTGAAAACTCCCCTTGAATTCCTCCAGACTCAGAAAAAGTCAAAGTTGACTTTTTGGAGATCCATAGAAAAAGGGTGAAAATGAAAAAAAGTATGCCACAGCATGGACTCGAACACGCGACCAACCGCATCCAGGGGCGACCGTTAACGCAGTGAGCCACTGGACCTGAGTACTCAAACACGCCTACTTGTGC
Organism: Notothenia rossii; assembly: GCF_949606895.1. Lineage (NCBI taxonomy): Eukaryota > Metazoa > Chordata > Actinopteri > Perciformes > Nototheniidae > Notothenia > Notothenia rossii. The sequence continues at coordinate 421,891 of NW_027640057.1, forward strand.
ATCTTAGAAACTCTGAATTCACTAAATGTACAACTTTTTCTCCATCAAAATGAACAAATGAGACATTAAATAACATCTACAGATCAAGACGAAGCGAATGGAAGCGGTCCCAGCCTCGTAGCTGTGAACAGCTGTGATCGCAGGAAAATGCTGTTACAAAGATTTCTCAGTATATCTCCGGGACATTTCCCTGGCTTTCCCACCGTCACAATGGACAAACGAGACATGAAATAACATCAACAGATCAAGACGAAGCGAATGGAAGTACCCCCGGAGTCATAGCATGTGTAAATCGAGACGAAACATCTCTCGCTCCCCCGCCTGCTTGCGAAGGGGAGGGGCAGTTTACACACACACGCAGCTGCTGCATGCAGCAACACACACACAGGGAGGAGATGGCAGAGAGAATGCACTCCCCTGAAAACTCCCCTTGAATTCCTCCAGACTCAGAAAATGTAAAAGTTCACTTTTTGGAGATCCATAGAAAAAGGGTGAAAATGGAAAAAAGTATTCGAAAATAGTGCCTCATAAGGCGGGTAGAGTCCCTTGAAAACTCCCCTTGAATTCCTCCAGACTCAGAAAAAGTCAAAGTTGACTTTTTGGAGATCCATAGAAAAAGGGTGAAAATGAAAAAAAGTATGCCACAGCATGGACTTGAACACGCGACCAACCGCATCCAGGGGCGAGCGTTAACCCAGTGAGCTACTGGACCTGAGTACTCAAACATGCCTACTTGTGCATCTTAGACACTCTGAATTTACTAAATGTACAACTTTTTCTCCATCAAAATGAACAAATGAGACATTAAATAACATCTACAGATCAAGACGAAGCGAATGGAAGCGGTCCCAGCCTCGTAGCTGTGAACAGCTGTGATTGCAGGAAAATGCTGTTACAAAGATTTCTCAGTATATCTCCGGGACATTTCCCTGGCTTTCCCACCGTCACAATGGACAAACGAGACATGAAATAACATCAACAGATCAAGACGAAGCGAATGGAAGTACCCCCGGAGTCATAGCATGTGTAAATCGAGACGAAACATCTCTCTCTCCCCCGCCTGCTTGCGAAGGGGAGGGGCAGTTTACACACACACACGCAGCTGCTGCA